>NC_134112.1:78000000-78341500 GCF_040939455.1 Microcebus murinus | reverse complement strand
TAAAATAATTAAAAGACAAGACCTAGGTGTGCATGTTGCTACTGTGCAGGAAAGTATTATTTTTAACAGTATTAGTATGTCTTGAGTCAGAGACCTCTATGACAGGAAAAGACAAATCTCATTCTTCAAAAGTATTTAAGGAGAGCCCACCATCTTTTAAACACTATTCTGTATGTTGGGGCATCATCATTTAGTTTAGTTTTAGTAAACTAAAACTAAAACTCTGTCTTCATGAGGTTTATAGTCTAATATTAGGTGAGAGCAATAAATAAATGAATAAATAATGATAAATATGAAGTTAAACAAATAAGGGACTATTTTACAGAGTGTGGCATTTGAGCAGTCCTTTAGATGAGGAGTGAGACACAAATACAGGTGAGACACAAATACAGCTTTCCACATTTTACTTGATTGTGAACATCATAACCAATAGGGCAGTTTTGAAACATATCCATGTCTAACTGAAAGTAAAATGAAAGAGAATGATATCCCATTAAAAATCCCGAAATTGTATGAGACATTAATAGAGGATAATAGCATTCTTTTGCTTAATATCACTCTCTATTGCATAAAGTATGTACAATTATTGTGTGTCAACTAAAAAGAAAAAATAACTAATTAAAAATTTGAAAGTAGTTACAACTTTTTGTAATATATATAGGTATCAGACAAAATGGACTTAAGTCAAAAAGAAAAAGAGAATTATTTTCTATGATCAATACTTTAATACCAAACTGTAATAATTTTAATTTTTTTGCACCTACCAATATCATCTTAAAATATATAATACAATAAACATTGACAAATCTTTAAGAAATAATAGCCAAATCTATAACAATAGCAGGAGATTTGAGCAATTGCTAGGTAAGCTAGACAAAAACATCAGGATAGAAAAGTGGAGCAACATGATTAACAAAGTTAAGCTAAACTTTAGAATATACATTCCTGCCCATGATACAAATAACATTAAAAAATTGTTCATATACTAGATCATAAAAAAATTCTACCTAGCTCATGAACATACTTTGCAAGAATGTTTTAAAGGTAATATTTGTCTCATTTCCTTCCAACCTCTCCACACAAATACACACACACACACACACACACACATGCTCCCTCTCCTCTCTCTCACACACACCTTTTCATCAGACTCCCCAAAAAAGTAGTTTTAATAGAGAAAATTACATGTTTCAAAAGAGGTGGTGGTGTCTTTAAAGGTATCTAATCAAAGAAAATCCATTTTTCATGTAGTCTTTTATTTAAACCACTTATATTATTTGTTAGTTGAGTTACTCTGCCATAGAATAGTTACCTTACAAAAATCAGGTAGACTAATACTTAAGCCTTAAGATTGGAATGGCCTAAAAGCCACCGTTATTCACTTCAGCTGTTCAGAACTCAGCTGTGATCTCGTTAATTCTCTGAGACCACTGCCCCAGGCGTTTACAGAGTCCCTGAAAACCTCCCCACAACCACTTCAAATCTACTTCTGCCTAAGACTGCCAACTGTTTTATTTTAAAGATTCTAGTGATTTTAAAATTGCCTCTATTAGAAAGGGAGTAATTGGTAAAAATCCCTAAGGGTAGTGACTGAAAAAAACTGTCACTGGTAATAGCAGGAAATTTCACACAAATGTCAATGAATTTTCTGATAAATGGAACTGAGATACAACTGAAGTTTAATATCTAAGGATGCTGATAACTGAATGAAAAAGAAGACCAATGCACAAGCACCCACACATATACACATATCAAGGGAAAAAACATATTTAAAAGCAATTTCTCTGCTTTCTAGGTTATAAATCACACACATAAATCAGTTTCTGGCATCATGATCTCAACAGCTATGTGGAAACAGTTATTGTTTTCAATTTCTCTTTTTCACCATCATTAAATATGCTCTTTAAGGAATTAATACACCTACTTTCAACACTACAGAAAGAAAAGAGTATCCAATAAATCAGTGACAAGAATATGGATGCTATCAAAAGCAAAGAATAATATCATGGGATCAATGTATGCCTAAATAAAAACTGAAAATACAACATAAACATTGTAACAATTCTATTTTTAAAAAGTGCATGCATACACAGACATACACAACCAAAAAATTATCTGGTGTAAAAGTAACATCAAATTTTGACTTGTGTTTAGTATTCTGCTTCAAATATCTAATAATAAAGTGAGGGATAGAACCTTTTTTAAAATGATGATACAATATTGGTCTTAAATGTTGATTGCCCTCTGTTTTGTATCTTGTGTTTTTACGAAGCAATTATACAACAGTATTAGGATAGTACATTATGATGTAATTTTTTATTATAAATATAATCTAAAAGAATAAATAAATTAGTTTTTCTGCCAAAATTTCATAAGTAATGCTGATATTAAAAGAATAATATAACACATTTTTGTCCCTAGCATATGAAAGACTTTCAAATAATATATTTAAGCTGCTTTATAGAGTGAAAGAAAAACTCATAATGTTTGGAAGATTAGTAGTGTTAGACTGTTTTCTTCCAAGCAATCATTCATGACCCTTCTATAATCACTCCTTGGTATCTCTCTTTTTGGGGAGTTTTGTCATCAATAACTCAAATTGCCCCACTCTGAAGTCCAGCCCTACTAAATAATCAAATGATTAAATGAAAAATGTCACTCATCAACTGGCTATTTCTTACTCAACTGTCAGTATTTTCTAAAGAAAAGTAATTCTGAAGCCCTTTTGTAAATGAACAACTCTCTTCAGTAAACACAATAGAGCAGTCCTTTTGGAATTCTACATTTTTTATGTAAGGCCACATCACATTTTTCTTTTTCTTTATTTTTAATTATTTGACTCAACTACATTTTTCTGCATTATTGTACTCATTCTCTTATTCCATTTTTCTTTCTTGTGATAGTTTTTGAGGACAAATATATCTATGAGCATCCTAGTCTATCAGCATTTCACTACTCACAGTCAGCTGATTTGTCATTTCTCAGATGTTTGGATACCAGGCTGGGAGCCAAAAAACTTGAATGACTGGCAAGCACTCTAATTGTGTTGATGTCCTCTGATACCTCTTTAGATGTGTTGTCACCTTGAATGTGTATATTACAAGGGAAAATAAAAACTGGACTGGGAAATGTTACTTTCTTTTTATTCCAAAATCTTTCTTCTAAGTATATTGATAATGAGAGTGTTCCAGAGCTCCACTAAATAAATGACTAATAACACTATGTAGACATGAGAAAGGACAAATAGCAGCCACATTAAAATAATTTAGATTAATTTCACTATAACTTTTGAAAAAAAGATTTTAAAGGATAATAATGTGTATCTGCATTTATATTAATAGAAAAGTAAAAAACAAACATATAACAGGAAAAAATTAGCTTGATCTCTATCTAGTGTAATAAGGAAATTATTCATGGAAGGGAAGAAAGTAATGAATAAAAGAAGGCATAAAGTAGCCTCTGGGAAGCAGGTAACGTTTTATTTTTTGATCTGGGTACTGTTTACATTAGTGTGTTTTCTTTGTGAAAAAGCCATTTAACCAATTGTAACAGAACACAAGGCTCTGCTTACAACACAAAGCCTTCCAGAGAAAGTTTCATGGGCAGAAAATATTCAGACACAGGACAGATAAGATTACAAATCAATTTGAAAAGATTAATTAAAAAAGTGATAAAAACTCTACCAAGATTGATTAAAAATAACAACTCAGCAATGGCAGTGATAAAAGTATATCAGAATATACTCTCTGCACATATTATTTACTAAATATAACATTAAAAACCTTTGCATCTCTAATTTTAACATTCTGATGAAATTATCATTTCTTTGTAAAACACTAAAACTTAAAAGAAAAAAAAGAAAATTCTGAATAGTCTAATACCTATAAAATAAATCTCTTATTGAAACCTCACAAGGATTATGGCATTTCTTCTTTCATGAATAGTGACTGGGATGAGGCCAGAGGGAATGTCAATGTTATTCGATATGACACACTGCTCTGGGTTGTGATTACGGAGATGCACATTTGTAAAAATCTATAAACTTATACACTAAGAGCTTTACACTTTCATGCATGTTAATATTATTTCAATAATGTATTTGCATTTTAAAACTTAAAGAGAGCTATAGTCAAATTGGCTTTGGTCAATGAACCAATTGGCTTTGGTTCATTGACCAAAGCCAATTTGACTATGAACAAAAATAATTTTGTATATTTATCTACATTATTTTCTATTGTAAAATATGTCAGGGAAATCATTTTAATGTTTTCTATTTAATGCAATGCAATAAAGATGCATTTAACATCAATTTTCTGTTCTTTACTGTAGGTGTCATTTTAACAATATGTCATTTTAACAATATGTACCATTAGTCTTGGGTCAAAAATACATTTTCTAAGGAAAAATGAATTGAAAAAGACAATGACAGAGGGAGAGAGAATCCCCTTAAGAAAAGGGAAGTGGCATAGTGGAGAGGTTTGAAAGATAGATAAGTAGAATTTAAATAAAGACAGATATATAGAAAAAAAGAATGAGAGTGAGAGAGCAAGAATGGTAAACTACTATGAAAACAACAATTGGAGAAGAATATAGAATGAAAAGACAAATTGGAGGCAAGAAAACAGGGAGCCAGTATGACAAAATAAAATCAATGACGGTACAGTAATGGTGATACTGAAACAATAACACAGGACCTACATACACATGGGGAGTATTATGAGTGGGTTTTACCCAAAGGTCCAGATGGAACAATCAAAAGGCAATTCTAATCTCCTGCATGTGGAGATGAAAATTCATTAGCATAATAATGCCTAATACTGTAATCTTATATTTAAGATTTATTTCTTCAAAAACTATAAAGGTCATGTAAAAATTTTAGTATCATTGTCTAATGGCATTTATTTCAATTAAAGAAAGAAAGTTCATTTTTTAAACTTAGTCTCAAAGTTGAGAGTAGCTTTAGAAATATTCAGCATGAGATTAGGTACTTCAGTAAGCTGAATTTATTTTTTCTGGTTACTGAAATACTATTTATTAAATATGTAGTTCAACAACACTTATTTTTAATATGAAATGTTATCATTTTGCAAAAGTTGTCTAACTCCTAAGAGCCAAATACTTAATTCGGAATATTAATTTCAGTGTCATGATTTTGTACAAAAATGGCACATTTTGGGGCTTATGCAAATGCTCTAGCACATTATCAACTACACAAGTCAGGAAAAAATTAAGCAAAGAAAACTAATCAGGTTTCCTTTGTGGTCATTGATATTTGAGTGACTATTTCTTGCCAAAACCTTCTCTCAGTTTCTGTTACTTCAGTTGTCCTAATGAGTTTTATTCATAAATTTAATAGTTGGGTTCTTAAAAGGAAAAGTATAAACAGAAGCTTTTACATTTGAAAAGAAGTCAGAATAAATGACTAAGTTACATCAATTACAATTAATTCCAAATTTATAATAGGAAAAAAACAGAATAAAGTCCACATGAACAAAAATAATTTTGTATATTTATCTACATTATTTTCTATTGTAAAATACATCAGGGAAATCATTTTAATGTTTTCTATTTAATGCAATGCAATAGAGATGCATTTAACATCAACTTTCTGTTCTTTACTGTAGGTGTCATTTTTAACAATATGTGATACATTGTCTCTTACACACAAAAAGGTAGAGAGTTATTTACTCTTAGCAGAAAGCCAGTAGAAGATGTTTTTTAAAAGCTATGTTACTGCCAAAATGATCTAGTCTTAGTGGTGGCAACATGTGTTTGGTCCTTCTGTCCTAGGAAATAGATCTTTACAGTATCATTTGCTCAAGCCTACCCTATTGAACATAACTATTTACCTCCCCATTCCTTCCTAAAAAAGTTGAGACATTGAACATGAAAGTGCCCTGTTGGATTCTACATTAGAATCTTTTATAATTTTCTTCATTTTATTGATACATAATACCTTATTCATCTTCTCCACTAGGTACAGTAGAGTTTTCCAGAGGCTACAAGACATGTGATAATGTTGTCACTCTGACAGCTAATGGAAGTGTTCAAAAAGTTTCTCCTTGTCTTGTGCTCCATTTTAAAGGATTGCTCAGGTTTTGACTTACAATTTCAAAGATTTTCCCCATAATCTTTGATGTCTTTCTGTTCCACTACCTGGAGCTCCTCCTCCTCTTTCCTACGGGACATGAAATATTCCCTTGCTTTCAAATGTGGCTTTAAAACAGATGACCCACATTCACTGTATTTTCAAGAAACTCCACACTAGGGATGTCACTTCTGATGTTGCCGTGAGGGGGTCCCTGAATCTTCTCCTGAGTGAAACAACCATAACTGGTGAAAATTATAAAAATACTCAACCATCTGACACCTCTGAAAATTGTCATAAGGGTATACAGCAAATGGATGAATATTTATTTAAGAAAATCTACCAAATCAGGGTAAGCACAGAAAAAGTGTACAGCATTTGAGCCTGACCTACCCACCTCTCCATGTTCATCACGATGGAAGTTCTACTCTAAATTGATTGAGCCAAGAGCATTGTATCTTTCAATTCCAGTGAATAGATAATACATGACTTAGTGTTTCCCAGCTGACAGATGGTCCTGATAGTGTACTGCTGAAACTTCCAGCTAAAACTGAGACACTTTCATTAAATATTCCTGATTATGTCTATAATGAACATGTTCATGCTTTCCAAAAATACATAGACTCGGGTGTTTCCTCTTTCTACTCCTCTCCCCCATTTTAAGGCAGTTTTCTTCTTAAAGTAGAATTTTAAAAATCCATTAGTAAATATTAATCTCACTATTATTCAGTTCCTTTTACTAACTCATTCTCTCATTGCCCTAACTAACTACTAACATTAGCCACCAACTTTTCATATAGTTATTTACTCTACTCAGGTGCCAAGAAAACTCTATTTCTATACCACTATATATATATATATATATATATATATATATATATATATATATATATAAATGCCAGCTTCCAGTCTTGGTTCTGCCACATGACTAGGGGTAGAAAAACGTATGCTTCTTCAACTTACACTGATGTTCCTTACATTACTTTCAGATATAACATTTCTAATATTTGCTGAATTTACTAAACACTTTTTATGTCTTTTTTTAGAAACTCATAAAATTTAATAGAGTTATTTGTTTTCTTCAAATGTGTAATTTAATGTTTTTCCTCTCTGTACTCTAATCGTGTGTGTGTGTGTGTGTGTGTGTGGTGTGCATGTGAATATGAGAACAAATTTGTATGAGTATATAAGTTCCATAAATGACAACAGATTTCTCATCTTCCCTAAGAAGTTATAGATTCTAGCTTCCATGACTAATTTTAATATCTGATCAGACACAACCTACATTTGAAAGCAGTGTACTCATATGCCTAGAGAAAGAAAAAAGCTGAAAAGATTTGTCATTGATACCAAATAAAATGATATTATGTATCCAATTTATGTCATCTAGGGTTATTAACAGTGACTATGCTTATAATTGGTTCAAGTTGCATGATTGCTCATTCATCAGAAAACTTGCTTGGAAGGTGGTTCTATCTAATTGGCTCTCACTATGAGCTAGGGAAAAAGAACAATAATACCAAAAGAAAGTTTATCTCCCAGAGGTTTGGAGAGTGACATAAAGAAGATAAGAATTAAATAGTTACACAACTATTTACATCTATTGGACTGGAGCAAATTTTTAAAATGTAGTGCAGTGTTAAGTCATAGGTTTCATTTGGAAACTTAAAAATTCATACATGTCTAAGAATTTTAGAAAATCGTGATATATTAATGATGTAAATTAAGGTACAAAAACATGATTTTCACTATAAGATAATTGTGTGCCAAAGACTCTTAGTGAGAAAATAATGTAGTTTTGTAACAGTCTAAAGAAAACAGTAATTCCACAGAATTTACTAGACATGCTAATGTGCTCCAGGAAAATAAAGTATGCCTTTTCTCTCCTCTCTTTTTATCTCTTATCTTTTACACCATTATGTTTACATTATTTGTTTGATTGGTTGATTGATTCATTCATTCACTCATTCACTGATAACTACAGAACTATAAAATCTATGACACTCAAAACATTTTCTGTTTTGTCACTGTATACTCAATATTAAGCAAAAGGCCTATATAATAGGATATATACAATTAGTATTTGATAAACTTGTCTCAAAACTGCATCATCTAACCAAATTGTATGCTTCCAAGAAGTATTAGATATCAGTGAGACAATAAGAAATTTATATTAAAGACAAAATGATTTCTATAATATTATGCATGTAGTTCTGAGTAAGTGCATAATATTCTAGGCCCTTAGCCTCAGTTTGCACTCATAAGAATATACAATGAGTAGAGTTAGTTATCCCCTTGTAAGGGGCAATTTTCTGCTATAGAAAGAATAATTACCTATGTTTTTTGGGAGGGGTTATGGTAATAATTCAAATAGAGATTACTGACATCTTTGTATTCTATGTCAAAACAAAGACCTTTTATCAAAATAATCAAGTCCCAAAATAGATCACAAATAAATTAATATGATCTACAACTATGAAGGAAGATAAAACATGATAAACACTTTATAATAAGGTAATAAAACACAATAGAGCAGTTTAAATACGTTTATATGAAATTTCATTTCAGTTTTAACAACTAATTTGTTATTTTCAGAGTTTCACTAATGTATTTCATAACATAATAGAGTCAAATTTATCACACATCACATTTTTGCTTAATATCTTGAATTTTAACACTAATGATTAAAGTCATTTTAAAATTGAGTAATTTCTTCAATACTTCTGAAAGTCTGAGTCTGTTTCTTCTCACAAAATATTCAGCAAGACAAATACTATTGATTGCCTAATTATTGACTGAATAATCCTTAAATTTGGAATTAAATCAAGAGCTATAGTTGCAGAATCAGAGGCATTGTAATGCAATAGATTCTAAAAATCACTGGATAAAAATGCTAGGATGAGGTCTATCCGTGGATTGAATGAGTTTACCAATAGCTAGGTTTATTTCCCTTTTTCTTCTGAATCACTATTCCTTTGTGCTGATGGACACTAAATTTCTAATTCTGTAGCCTTCTTATCTACAACATTAAACCCTAACTTATTCACATTTGTTTTATTATCCCTACAGTAGCCATACAAAAAGGGACCAAAGTCAATTTCTACTTAATCTAGGCTGATGTAAATACAAACCCTTGTTTGACAAGCAACCTACACATTGTTATCTCTTGTAGATGCTATAAAATCCCTCTACTCAGCAGCTTGCAGGGATCAGAATAGAAATATCCTATGATAAATTGCATGTTTGTAGGAAGATGAGGTTCAATTACAATAAATGTAATATCTACCACCTAAGAGATAGGACAGAAGCAGAAAATAATGACTCAAGGAAACACTATGTAAGAATCAGAGTATAACAATAGCCATAAAAACAATAAGTATTATTATAAAAAAGAACAAAGAGGGATCTTTTGAATTAAGGCTTTTACAATGCTATCAAATCAAGATAATTCAGTTTTTGTTTCAATTCTATAGTAAAGGAATTCCTTACCCTAATTTTTATAAATACCTTATGAAAAATATTTAATAATTATTACTTATAATAAAAATACTGCTTATAATATAATTAATTGATGAATAATTTTTCTGATGAGGGCAATGAACAGACCAAAATCACCACACTGTTGAATTTTGAAATAGCATGTATTTTGTTTTGTGTTTATGCTTCAGTAACCATACCAAACTCATTTATTTTTTGTTAATTTTCCTTTCAATATGTTTTTCATTTCTAATAGTACCTAATGAAACCAATGTGGGCAAGGCTGTGGGGAGGACATAAAACTCTTGATCTAAGAAAAAAAAACATCAAGGCACAAATTGCTAATATACTCATTAGGTATGGCTGTGGGATCCAGTCATAAAGACACTGGATATAAAACACAGGCTAAGTAATCATCACTTTCAATCACTCAAAAACATGGTTTCAGAGATTCTAGACAAAAATCTATCATGATACATAGAAAAAATTAGCCGGGCATGGTGGCGCATGCCTGTAGTCCCAGCTACTCAGGAGGCTGAGGCAGCAGGATTGCTTGAGCCCAGGAGTTTGAGGTTGCTGTGAGCTAGGCTGACGCCACGGCACTCACTCTAGCCTGGGCAACAAAGTGAGACTCTGTCTCAAAAAAAAAAAAAAAAAAAAATTACTTGAAATAAGGCCGGGCGCTGTGGCTCACGCCTGTAATCCTAGCTCTTGGGAGGCCGAGGCGGGCGGATTGCTCAAGGTCAGGAGTTCAAAACCAGCCTGAGCAAGAGCGAGACCCCGTCTCTACTATAAATAGAAAGAAATTAATTGGCCAACTGATATATATATAAAAAATTAGCCGGGCATGGTGGCGCATGCCTGTAGTCCCAGCTACTTGGGAGGCTGAGGCAGAAGGATCACTCAAGCCCAGGAGTTTGAGGTTGCTGTGAGCTAGGCTGACGCCACGGCACTCACTCTAGCCTGGACAACAAAGCGAGACTCTGTCTCCAAAAAAAAAAAAAAAAAAAAAAATCTATCATGTATCAGGGGATCTTGAAGTAAAGGATATGTGCGCTATTTGTTTTTAAATTAATTAAAAATGTTCACAGCGTTTTTGAGATTAAATTCTTATTACATTTATTATTAACATATATTAAACATGTGCTAGTTGAATGCTTGTCCTTAGGTGAGTTATAATAATGCTATCTATTAAAAATTTATATTAGCTATAACTTCTGTATAACATGGAGGTTAGTGAAGTTCATGTTTACTATAGAAGGATAGTATCATTTGAAAAATTGAACTTCTTGTTCTTTATGATCTTTTCATTGCTTTAGAAAAATTAGCTTAGAGTTAAATTGGGGACCCTGTGATACACTGACCACAGTGTGGAATTTAATGTGGCGTATGGATTTTTTAGATGGAATTGTCAATTAAATTATTCTAACAATTTAAGGAGCATTGATTTTCCCTAATATAATCTTTGAGTATTATGATTGCTCTCAAAATTAAATCTTATTTATAAAAGTGAGAGAGAGTGAAAGAGAGAGAGAGAAAGAGACATTGTGTGACTCATTACATTTTGTTCTCAAGTACTCTACAGGGGATTCTTTTTCATCTATGCTAGTACTTGTATAAAACTGGTGCTAAATTAAGTGTTCAATATATTGCATATAATATTATTTGACACTCAAATATACAGCACGATATGACAGATACATAGAGCTCACTCACCTTAGGTGGCACTGGGTGTCTGACTACTGGACCCCTGATATTTCCTGAATGCAGTGGACATGAATGAGTAGAAATGAGTGCAATAGACATATATGCAGTAAACATGCCTTCTCTGAGCTCTTGTCCTCTCTGACACCTGTCCTTGGCATGCTCTTCCCCACACACCTCACTTTGCTCTTTTACTTTATCTCTGCCTGATAAAATGTCACCTCATCAGTGAGACTTTGCCTGACTACTGTTTTAACCGTTTCAGCACACCTTCCCCATCCCTTCATTTCCCATCTCCTTTATCTGTTCTACCTTTCTCTACAGAACTTCTATCCCTGGGTTAATTTAAGGTTTCATTCACTATCTCTAACAACTGTAACACCAGTATGTAAGCTCTAGGAAAGCAAGGTTTTTTGAATGAAATACCTTCAGAGCTCAAACTATAGTTCGTCACATTCTATAACTATGTTTGAATGAATGACTGAATTGTATCCACCTTATGAAATCGATTTTATTATTTTGTGGTCTCAGTTCATATGTGAAGAGCTACTATAACCTTCTCAGTATTCCCTACATTTCACACAAATCTTTGCTTTGTGCTTCAGCACTTTGGGGTCATTTGCTCCTTGTCCCAGCTGGAGTCCCCTTCTTCATTGCCCCTTTCAGCAGCATTTTCCTTTGAGACCTCTTTTCCATGTGTTTTAATCCTCCTTCTGTAGCCTTGTGCAAACATTTCTAACATGTTTTTCTTGCAATGCTATCCTTTTCAACATCAATAAATTCACACTCAATTGTTGTCACAGATCATTTGCTGCTGTTTCCCTGACATTTCAGCTATATATCAAACTGTTTTGCTAATTTTCACTTTGCACCTCTCTTTGTGATCGTGCGTAGATGAGATGTGAGAATATAAAGTGATAACTACATGGCTCAAATCCTAGTGAAGCAGCAATTTGAATTCATATTATCATTTTACCATATATGTCTGTCACACTAGAGAACATTGATTTCTAGAAGTTTCATTCAATAATACAATCAATTTGGTTTCTATGGAAGGAGCCAGTCTAGAAAGCTCCAAGTGTATTTTTAATGTTTAAGTATATTATGCACAAGGTTGAAATGAGCAAAACTCAATAAATTTATTGATCCTTTCCAATTCTTCTCTCTCCTAATACATTCTGATCAATAAGCACTATTTCCACTTTAACTCTGAAACCTTATCTAAAGAGCAGCACATAATTTTTGATTAGTTTCAATAAGTTATTTTTGGTAATTTTAGAATTATCCTATTTTATTTTTATTAGATTCTGGAATTTAGGTATAAGTGTGACTAACTGAAGACAACTGACAAGGTAGACCACATTCCATTAGCTTCTAGAACATTGTTTCAGAAAGATAGCCATTGAGATGCCAGGTTATTTTCATTATATAATTTTTCTCTTATTCCCATCTATGTAATTATTTGTCAAAAAGTTATTAAGTGGGTACCATGAGTCTAGATTTGCTAAAAGTGCAATATACTAGTAGCTCTTTCCTGTACCATCAAGCAGTGGCCTTTAGCTTTTTGACAGCTAACTCCAAATATTACCACATTTCTAAGACGTTTCCAAGTCAATTAGTGTCTCACATATAACAAGCAACAAATTGTGCCAGATTTATTAAAACATCTTCTTGAGCAATCTTAATTTTAAAAGTCCTACAACAACTTTGACTCTCAGTGATTTATTTTATAACTAAAATAATTATGACTATGATTATTTGTTTAGTTCACTTGCAAGTATTTCAAGGGTCTCATCAATGTAAAGCAATATGCTTTAAGAAGTAAGGACATAAGGAATTATTATACAAAATACATGCTCCCAAAGAGCTATGGAATAACTGGAAAGATAATAGATTTACAAATAAGGGAGGGGGGAGTAACAATTTAAGGTAGAACATGCAAATGTCCATTCAGTGGCACTACAAAGTGCTTTAGGAATTTCTAAGGAGAGATCACTAAATGACTGGACAATTCAAAATAATTTTTGAGTTAATCCAGGGGCCAAAGAGAGTGATAAGGACATTTGGGGAGGAGATGGCCCAACATAAGTTTAAAAGCCAAGGTAGGTGAGGAAACTGAAGGAGTGTTGCCTTTGAATAGGCAGAAAGGAGTGAAATGGGTATTGCAGGAGGATGGGGGAATGTGCAATAGTTTATGCAGAGAGTAACACAGAGATCAAGCTGGTTGGAATAGAAGGTTTCTATGAAGATAGTCCAGGAGATAAATTTTGAGTTGCAGCTGTATCTAGTTGTTTCTAGATTCTCATTGATTCAGCTTTTACACCACCAGTAGTCTTTACAAAACACAGATTAAGCCATATGTAATCACTGCTTCAAGTCCATGCTTACAGAGTAGTTTTGAAACATGCAAGGAGGATGTCTGTGTGAAGGAGCAGACAGGCAACAGTATCAAAGCCCATTAGGGTGGGGAGGATGTCCATGTTGGAGGTGGCCTGACAATGGATGGAAGAGCTCAAGCAGGGTGCAGAGGGTGTCTGGGCTGTAGCAGCAGCTCAGCACAGGGTAATGGACATTGGTCACATAGAGTGAGATTCAAATAAATGAGTACAAATTCACATAATTTAAAAAGCAATATCCATATTGTCAGAGAAGGGAGTAATAAGTACAGAAACAGAAAAAATAAAAATAAAACATTTGTTGTTGGAATATTGATGCGAACTTGTGGTTTTCTTTCTTTTTTTGTCCCTTCCTTCCTCTCTCCCTCCTTTCTTCTCTCACTCCCTTCCCTTCTTTCATCTATAGATATAGATATAAAGGATTTGTGTGTGTGTGAGTAATATATAAACAAAAATACATTCTACATCTCTGTCCACTGATAGGGCGTGGGTTCTGTTATAACCCAATAGCAATGAGGCACACTTAATATGCAGATATAGGTTTTTATTTTATTTTATTTTTTATGCGATTAATAGTCATTAAGTGAAAATGACTTTCATGTCTGTAGTCATTTTTAGAAACGGTTATGTGTAATTCATTTAGGGAGCAGAAAAAAAATTAATTTGCAGCTGTGGTGGGATTAGCACATTAAAACAAAGATGGAAGTGGCATATAGCAATATATTTTGAAACATAAGGGTACATTCTTTTTTTTTAAAGCAAATAACTTTATTGAGATATAATTCCCATATAAAATTTGCCCTCTAAAAGTACACAATTCTTTGGTTTTAAGTATATTCACAAAGTCATGCAATGATCTGATTCTAGAACATTCTCATCACTGCAAAAAGAAACTTGCTACCCATTAATAGTCACTCTCCATTCCCTCTCTGTCCCAGCCCCTGCCAACTGTTAATCTATATGTTGTGTCTCTCTGAAGTTGACTAGGCATTTCATATAAATGAAATTGTACACTACGTGGTCTTTGGTGACTGGTTTCTTTCACTTAGCCTGTTTTCAAGGTTCTTCAATGTCGCTTGTATCAGGACTTCATTCCTTTCTATTGTTTAATAATATTCCAGTGTATGGAGATACCACATTCTGTTCATTCTTTCATCAGTTGATACACTGGGTTGTTTCCACTTTGGGGGTATTATGAATTATACTGTTATGAACATTTGTGTACGAGTTTTTGTCTGCACATGTTTTCAATTCTCCTGGGTATATACCTAGGAGTGGAATTGGTGGGTCATATGGTAACTCTACATTTAACTTTTTAGAAGAACTGCCAGACTGTTTTCCAAAATAGCTGCATCATTTTCTAATCCAACCAGCAATGTACGAAGTTTCTAATTTCTCACATCCTTGCCAACACTTGTTATTGTCTGTCATTTTTAGTGAGTGTGAAGTAATATCTCATTGTGGTTTTGAAAGCATTTTTGTATGGGCTTATTGGCACATTTGTGTTTGTTCATTGGAGAAATGTCTATCCAGATGATTTGCTGATTTAAAACATTGGGTTGTCTTTTTATTATTGAGTTGTAAGTTCTTTATATATTATAAATACTAGATGCTTACCAGATATATGCTTTTTTATTTTTTTATTACTTCATATTATGGGGGTACAGATATTGTTAGGGTTACATATCTTGCCCCTTCTCCCCTCCCCCAGAGCTTCTAGCGCGTCCAGCCTCCAGGTGGTGCACACCGCACCCACCGTGTAAGTACATACCCTTCCCTTCCTCCCCCCTTCCCTCTGCCCACTTCCCGATTACAGATTTTTTTTTCAGACATTGTGGTTACAATGTATATCTTTACCTCTCCCTAAAAAGTAATCCCTTCCCCCCACAATGCTCACCACTTCCTTAAGATGTGGGTCTCCTTCCCCCAAAATCCCTGTTGAACACTACCATTTTTTGAGCACCATAGTTTTAGTCAGTCAATACCAATTTGATGGCGAGTAGATGTGTAGCCCATTTTCCAGATCTTGTGTCCTCTCGCTTTGTATTACGGGCTTATAAAGTACACAGATTGATGTGCCTAGGTTATATGTGGTGGGTTATGATATGCATATACTGTACCATTGTATAAAAGGGACTCGAGTATCCACAGTTTTTGGTATCATAAGGGAGGTACTGGAATCGATACCACATGGATACCGAGGGACAACTGTATCTATATATCTTCAAATACTGATTGATTACAAAAGCAAAATTAGTGCCTTGACAGGGAAAAGGCCTGGTACATAACATCTTACTCAAATGATCAAAGTGACATGATCAATAATGGAATAAATCAAAATCATGTGCTACCCGATTGGATGCAATAAGAACACGACATCCCTTCTGTGATATTCCTGCCAAGGATGCATAATCTGAATCTAGCTATGAAAAACACCACATAAACCTAAATTAAGGAACATTCTATAAAATGGCAGGCCTATAATATTCAAAGGCGTCAAAGTCATGAGAGTTAAAGAAGCACTGGGTAACTGTTCCAGAGAAAAGGAACCTAAAGACACACTGCAACACAATTCTGAACTAGATCCTTTCCCTGTAAAGAACACTACTGGAGAATCTGGCAGAACTTCAATGAGTATAAAATTTAGGTGGGTATAACTTCTTTGGCTATAAAGTTTTCTTGTTTTGTTGCTTTGTATCATGGTTATGTAGAAGAATGTCCTTGTTAGTATGAAAGGCATACAAATGTATTTAGGGGTGTCAGTTCCTTTGTGTTACTATAGCTGAATACCACAAACTGGGTAATTAATGAAAGGCAGAAATTTCTTTTCTCACAATTCTAAAGGCTAGGAAGTCCTTTAGTAAGGAGTCTGCAGGTTCCTCTCTGTTAAAGGCTGCTGTCTGCTTCCAAGATAGGGCCTGGATGCTACATTCTCCAGAGGGGAAGAAGAGCTTGTCCTTACCTGGCAGAAGGAGAAAAAAACAAGCCAGCTGAGCACTGAATGGAGCCTCTTTTATAATGGCTTTAATCCCTGTTATGTGAAAGGAGCCCTCATAGCCTAATCACCTCTTAAAGGCCCCACCCCTTAATACTATCACATTGACAACACCTGAATTTTGGAGGCGACACATTTAAACCAGAGCAAGGGGAATAGGATATTATATAGGAAAATTACTCTCAGGTGATTAAAGAAAAATATCATTTTCAAATTCTGTAAAGCTGATATTGTCTCAAAAATAAAAGTGTATTTTGGGGATTCCTATGCTATAAAAGAAAGAGAGGAAAAAAGCTTTCAGTTTAACAGTTCTGCACATGGGAAACATGATTTAAAAAACAAGTATCCTACAATTTTTGATGCAAATTAAACAAAATTTGATTTTATCATGAAAAAGTAAAAGCTCTCTATTTGTATAATTGAAGAGTTTAACAGTTGGCACAAGAGTCAGGCAGGAATAAAAGGCAATAGCTGACTAAACATAGTGGTAAGAGATGGGGTCCCCGAAAGCAAGAGACAGAAGACACTTCTCTTCATGTTGTAGGCAATGGTTAAACTTGAAAGTTGAGTCTCAGGACAACAAGCACTATTATATCTAGTGATACATCTAAATAGAATAATTTAATCATAGGATAGAAGTGGTTATCTTGTTTTTTTTTTGTTTTTTTTTTTTAATTTGTCCAGTTTTTTGCTTTTACTTTTTAAAACTGCACCACGCTTTTTTCCCCACACCTTTACAATTTGGGAATGTATAAAATAAAATTTGATTTTTTATTGTTGAATTAGAATTACTATTGTTATTTAGGCCAATTTGAACTGTTTAGACTAGATAAATTGATTAACAATAACCAAGCTTAGCCTTTACTGATTATTATACAGAAGTCTGTAATAGATATTTACAGGACAGTTTCCATCACAGTTATTTCAGTATATTGAAGAAGAAGAAAAAAGGATTATTTAGTCAGGACATTTATTATATGCAAGGCATTACCATTATGACTTTTTAATATATATCTTACATAGAATTGAAAGAACCAGATTTTCAAAACATTTCACAAACTATATGGAGAAAACGGTGATGTTATTTTGTTATTGGCTATTACATATTTAAAGTTTATGGATGTATTGACTTACTACTCCATAAGTCACATTCTAACACAAATCAGTGTCAATTAGTCTTATTGCTGTATTTACTGAGCTGTCATGTTTGTGTATGATGGAGATTTGGAGAAACCAGTGTAGTAACATGTGCAAAAATAAAAGTTCAGGAGGTTTAATAACCACCCTTGTCTCAGTAATAATGAGACCAACACAGCTCAGCTATCTGATTTCAGTAATTGATTCTCTATTGCTTGTAATATGACATTTCTCTTTCCTCCATGAGTTTTTCTATTGGTATACAAAAATCCATTTTTGTAGTTATTGAGTGCTTACCATAAGAAAAAGACTTTACAATGATGTAAAGTCCATCAGACAAAGAAAAATCTTGCTCTAAATACTTTAAGAGAAAAACAAAGCAGTTTGCGAATTCAAACTAAAAATATATTGTATATATTATGCATACCTATATATAATGGAATATAGATCACATGGAATATAGGTTGGATCTTAAAGATAGATAGTATATTAACATGTAGAGTTTAGAGAGAGTGTCATACTGAGTCGTTGAAATGATAAGAATAAGGAAATTAAATTGGAAAAAAAAGTAGTCAACCACCACAATGAGGGAAGATTCGTACTTTAGTTTGGTTGGCAGGATGAATGAGAGACCAATAGGACTATGCCCAGAAAGTTATATTCTGATCAGGATTTGAAAGAAGGAAGTTTGATCTTATTCTAAAGACTTTGGGGAGCTACTGATGTGACACAATCTATGTCCTATGTCAGAAAGATCAATCTGGCAGCTATAAAATACTTGCAAAAAAGTAATGCACTTAATGGGGAAAATAATTGGGATGATATTGCAATAGTTAAATGTGAATGCCAAAGCTGAATGTCAGCATTGTTAATAAATGCTGAATTTCATCATTGTTAATACAGAAGATGGGTCAACTAAAAAATATCACAAAGACAGGATAGGCAGGACTTGGCAACAGCTCAGAGGGTGACCATAAATGTGAGGAATTTGTCAATAATATAAAGAATTTTTGTACCTGAATGACTAGGAAAATGGTGATACTATTAAAGGAAATTTTCTTTAAAGCAGGAAAACTTAAAGAAAGAAGACAGTGAATTCAATTTTGAATATCACTGCTGATTTACTAATCCCTAGAATATGGTGTTTTACCTGCTCTTCTTAAATAATAATGATCTGGTACAGCCACAACCTCTGCCTACCTCAAACCTGGAAAGGTGTGAGTTTCAAGCTGATTTCCCTTAGAGATGATGGATAGCCCTAAACCAACTGAAACTTCTCATTAAGTAAAGCTAATAATAGCATAGCTATTCAGACATTCCTACTTTGGGACTGAGGAAAGCCACTGAAAATATACATTGTTGTTATTTATATGGAAGTTACTATAATTTATAATAGCATTATTTTAGAATGTAAAATATTATGTTTTTAGGAAAAAACGGTTACATTTTTCTTGGGGCTAGTGTCTAAATTTCTTCTATTAGCAGTTTTAGTTTTTGCATTGGACTTTCATAATCAGGAAGTTTGGAACAAAATTTTTATATTACCCATGACATTTAATAATATAAAGGTCAGTGTGAGTTTTGCCTTTGGATTATAGCTATATGTAAATCTTTAATTGGAAAGTATGAAAATACATATTAGTTTATTTTAGCATCCATGTAAAGATGATTCTATCAGCTCACTGAATAAAAAATTAGATCAGTTTGTTTCCAAGGCTATGTCTTAGCAGACATTGCTGTTCATTCTTCACTGCTTATTCTTTTGTTGTAAAAACAGTTTTTTTTTCCTAATCCATTGTTATAGCAGGAGAACATATACTTTCAAATAAATCTAAGAAATATTTAAAATTATTTTCCAAAAACCTAAATGCTTTTTGATAGTCATTTTGGAAGATATGAACATATCAGAACATATTAGAATGATAAACTTCGTAATTATATTTTTCTTTTAATAGTAGGGTTCACTAAGGAAAAAAAATATTTCTTCCCTACTGCACTCCTACTACAATACACACACACACACACACACACACACACACATATATACACAAAACATATAATTGGGAACTTTACCATATAAGAAATTAGTCATTCAAATCTGGCATATTCAAATGGTGGGTCTGCCAATGATTAGATCCATGACCTTGGGAAAGTTACTGAATTTTTTTGAATTTGTGTCCTCATTTAAAAAAATATAATAATAATAAATCCCTCATGGAGTTGTAACAATTAAATTAGATTAGGTAGCACATATTATAATTTTGAATACATAGAATGCAATTAATGCCAATTGTTAAATCTGCCATTGTTATTGTTGTTATTATTATCAACACATGTTACTTGAGTACCACATTTCCAAGTTTTTCTAAATAACCTATTTTTTCATCACCAGCCACTAAAGGATAACTTAACTTTTAAATAATTCTCAGATATATACTCTCCTCCCCATCAATACTGCTTCTGCTTTTGTATTACAGAAAGATTCTGTTAACTCCAACTTGCAATTATCCAAAGCTGACATATGATTTTATATAGCCGCATATTTATGCTGGGAGAATATTTAGACACCATCATTTTAACTGTAGTATATGACCTTATATTTATTCTGTCCAATACAGAACAATAAATATAAAGCAGAGAATATAGATATACTTTAACTGTTTTGTACATAGAATTGTTCATTTTTTAAAGAGAAAACTCACTCCATATTTTTAAATAAAATGTATCGTTGTGAAATTGTGATATTAGTGTTTTTATCCAAAAACTCAATTACAAATGTTTTGTAATAAAAATCGTCAAATAAAAACCTTTGCTGTATCAAAATGACAATACCAAAGAATCTAGGCAAATCATTATATTCCTATCATTATTTAATGTGCTAAATTACCCTTCTTTTCTGGACAAAATTTTGTTTATTCATCAAGATTTGACTTTAATATCACTTTTTCTGTAGGGGTTTTCTGACTACCCTAGTATCTGTGCCCTCATTTTTGCTCCCACCCCAAATTTTGATTTACTATTAATGTATGAAATGGTACATTATATGTATAATTACATTTTATATGTTTGAATTAGAGATAATACCTTATTGTATGATTGCATTTTGAATAATACTTGCCACAGTGCATATGCTTGATAAAATGAAATTGAATAGATAAATAAACTTATTAATTCTGGAAAAGACCTTTTCCCATAGTGGAAGGATAAGGAACGATAGATTGTAAACCTGGTAAACAAGTCATATATGGTAGGAAACTTTACAGAAACTCTAAATTACAAACATAGAATTTAGAAAAGAATGTCTGTGTGTTCTCCCTATGTTTTCAAGAGAGATGGTCCATCTTTATTATTTATAGACTCCATATTAATGAATTTTCCTACCTGTTAACATTTATTTGCAGCCCCCAAAATCAATACTCCCTGCACTCTACTGGTCATTCATGGGCACAAACATGAGCTGAGTGGCAAAAATACTGAGTCACACAATGTGTGTGTTCCCGGCTGATGTTGAACAAGATGAATGCTTCATCTTCTTGTTTCAACTCTTAGTGTCCTTGAACCAGTGTCCTTTTTTCCATCTGTGTTATCATTTTCACATTTCTGTGAGTTTTTAATTTTTTTGGGGGGGGTTATTTTGCTGTTTAAAATATTCCCCAAGCATATTACTGAAGCATTGCCTTGGGTTCCTAAGCTCAAGTAGGTTGTGATACACTTCACAGAGAAAATGTATGTGTTAGATAGTAAGCTTGATACAGGCATGAGTTATAGTTCTATTGGCCATTAGTTTCATGTTAATCAATCAACTACATTTTAAATAAGGTGTCCTTAAACCAAACACACATAAAACAAAGTTATATATTAATCATGTGATGAAAATACTGTTACCAGAGGCTTACAGAAACCAAACTCTGTATTTTGCTTAAAAGCAATGGATCGGTATTTGCTAATGCAGTGTTCACAGTGACTTTATACAACAAAACAACTGTGAATAATAACAACTGACTGTAATTTGGTAGGATGGTCCAGTGTTTAAAGAAAAGGAAGGGAGAGAAAGGACTAATAAATACAGCTAAAGAACTCTCTGCCTATAGCTTGGTGCTTTTGGTTTTTGTGGATGAGGAATAATGAGCCTATTTCAGACTAATCAAATAGAGAAACATAGCTTTAACTCAAGATGAGGCAGAAGAATGAAGTCTTTTGGGAAAGTTTAGAGCAAATATACATGCTTTCAGTCCCACAGTGAGGTGAAAAATAACTGGCCTTTCATATAGAAACAAACACAATGATTATACAAAAGAGATGCTTGCACCTTCTCATGTGTACTGCCTGTGAAGAGAAAAAAAATGTTGCATATTATTTTATAATAGCTTTGCAGGATTAATGGCAGGATTTGGCAGTGAGAGGAGACTCACTGATGGCTGGGAGAGCTCAAGTGAATATCTTTGATAATTTCAACACCTGGGACATCTTTGAATTTGTTTCTATTAACTGTTATCTCTCTTGACGATAGATCACATTATATTGCTCTTTAATTCGCTTTTAAAACTTCAATTATATGCCTGAATGTTTAGATAAAGGAACAGTAGATACTGAAATAAATAACATTTACCTCTGGAAAGTGGCCCCTCTCTTTTTTTGTCAGGCTATTTAATTTGTTACTGAATCAATCTCCATAAGGTCACTGTGCAGCTATAATTTGACTAACTTCACCACTAGCTTTATATTGTTTGTAGGCTGGATCAATATTTTCCTTTGAGAGGGACCTGAAATCTGAACATTCCAGAAATTCCAAGATTCCAGAAATCTTTCTATGCTTCATAGATGAGTAGCATGCTTTTAGAAGTGTGATGAATCACTCCAAGGGTTTAGGTCGTGGGACGTACCCTTCACTCTCTGGCTAAGCACCTCCACAGATTTCTTTCAGCTGCTACCTTTCCCACAACTCCAGAGCCACTGTTCTCTCTGGCATTTCACAATGGTTTTGCAGTAGTTTATCTTAGCTTTCCTGTCCTGCCTTCAGTCTTTAGTACCGTGTTTCCCCCAAAATAAGGCCTATTATATAAAATAAGCCCTAGCAGGATTTCTAAGCATTTGTTCAATATAAGCCCTACCCTGAAAATAAGACCTAGTGATGGGCGTGGCTACGCAGTATCTGCACAACCCTTGCATTTCATTGCAGAGTGGTAAAGAAGACAAACAGCCCTTCTCATCTGCCCCATGAGAGCTCTATTGCTCAACATGAGAGATTGGGGCCAATGGTTCTAAAGGAAATAGAGTCACAAGAAATTCAGGATGGAATTCGGGGTTTGGAGAGTTATGATGATCCAGAAGAAGACGACTTAACTATATTTGAATAAATGTAGATTGTCGTATCCTACTTAAACAAAAAAATCCCCTGAAAATAAGCTTTAGGGTGTCTTCTTGAGGAAAAATAAATATAAGACCCTGTCTTATCTTCAGGAAACATGGTAATTGAAATTCCAGAGTGCCTGGGGGAAGGGTTTTCCCCAGCTCTTTTACTCTCTCCTTACCAGGAAGTCTCTGGGATGGAAAGAACCTGGGGTGCATCTTATGGGTTTTATCATCTTCTTTATGCTGTCTCTTGCCTTAGGGAGAAGGGGGAACTTGCACGTGGTTTAGGCCCCACATGCCTCATGGGGATCTTTCTCAGCTCTCCTTTTCTGTTCCCCTTTTGGCATACCTCTGTCTAAATTATATAGTGGCCCATGAGTAAGAGGTTGTTGAGTGACTGCAGAGTACTTCTGTCAGCGTGGCTCCTGTGATATCCACTCTGTGCACAAGCGCACAAAAGACTATTAAAGGTTTATTAGATGTTAGCTGGTTTCCACTCCCCCTCACCATTCCCCCATCTGACTGAATGGAGGAACTTCTTTCTGAATTCGTTCTTCTTTTTAAGCCCTGTCCTTTTATGACAGTTTTGTCACTTTCTAGAGTTTAGTCTTTAGTCTATTTAGGAATACCTGTAGCCTTAGCTCTTAAAAAAAAAATACATGTTGTAGTTTATTGGTCTTTTGTTTATCATTAGAATGAGACAGATGGTTTCTTGTAAGTTTCCCTTTTCAAACGTATAATGAAACTGGGCTTTCTACTTTAAACATCAAAATCTTGTTTTGTTTTGTTTTTCTTTTTTGTTGGGATATTCATTATCAAACATCCTCCAATCTCTTCAAAAGAAGGTCTTGTAAATACCATCCTTTCTTTCATACCATTTCCTGGGGATATTCTAATAGTTGCCTTTCCCTGGTATTTATTTTTCCACTGCTACAGGTTTGATTTTTGCTTCTCTTACTTCCAGTTCCCTAAACTGCATAGTTTGGTTGGATCATTAACTTGAAACTGGAATCATGATATATGTAGCCTGCAGGGTTTCTCTCACCTAGTCAATGGGCAGTGTGCTTGTCACACACAAAACCAATGTCTGTTCCTTGAATATTAACTCAGGGTCAGGATCTTGTTATGAAAACTTACAATTGACTCTGCTTCTTGTATCAGACAAAAATAGTGCCCACAGGCACTACAGGGTCAAGGCTGGAAATCACAGCGACAGTTTCTTCCTCTTGCATATGAGTAATGCCCAGGTGTAAGCAATGAAGTATAGGTAAGAAAGGAATAATTGAATCTCAGAACCCAGCAGTCTCATGTACCAACAGCCAACAATACAGATGTTCGATCTTTTGGGAGCATTCGCTAGAGGTACTGATGCCCCAACACTCTTTCTGCTACGTATTTGTTTGTACCAGGGGGTGCTAATTTCCAGGTTTCAACTGGAGTGAGAAGTAATACATGCATCTTCCATTCCTGTATATCGTTCTGCTAGATGATAACCTGGATGTCTCAGCAGCACTAAGCCATGCTATGAAATTTCTACCCATGAAACTCAAAGGGTTTGATAGATAGCAGGCAATATGCTACTAAAACACAGATTGGCTCATTTCCAATGAGCTATTCTGGAATTATGACACTCTGTAGAAACCATTCCGTGAATAACTCTTAGGAAACTACATACTGTCCTGGCAAAACCTTCTGAATATTCCAGTATGGGAATACATTTTACATTTATGATTAGGTTATATCTAGCATTTCATCCTCAATTTCTTGAGCTAGTTGGTTACAAGGTTATGGGAAGTTCTTGGTCCATGCATATCCCAGAAGTTTGTTGTATTTATTCATTTCCCAGTGACACCTACATGAGCAAATTTTCCTTAATGTTAATCAAATTTATCATAGAATATCACTGAATAATGTCAATATTCTGCATAGATTCTAACATTGATTCTCACTCTATAATGCTTTATTATACATACTTCACTTGGACTTTATTGGTCCTTGCTTTGTTCTATATCATAGCCACAGTCTCAGAAGTGTGTAGTGTATGCAAGCTAAATTTTAGCATCAGGACACTTCATCAAACTTGAGGCAGTGATCAACTTGGAGACAATATTCTTGTTCTGGCTTTTGACCTCATCCTAATGTGAGTCAAAAGACAAACAAACAAGCAAACAAAAACAAAACCACTACAAATAAAGGTCCTCTGTTAAAGAGGGGCAGTGATCAGTGAGTTCTAATTCTGTGAAACTAGGTAGGAATAAAAATGTTACTAACACAATGATGCCTAATAATACATCTATGCACTTCTGATAGCCACTTGGATTTTTCTAGTTGTCTTCCCATAACCAATCGTATCCTTGAGACCTAAAATGACACTGTAGTTCGCATTTCTATAATAATTTCTAAGGTTTTATGCTGGTTCCCACCTTACTGTCCATACCTATTCTAAGAATTCTTGAAAAATGTAAGGCATAGGGGTAATAATTTAAGACACAGAGATGGAAAGACTTTTCACTTTTTCACATTATATGTTTAATAATACTCTAAGTTCCCATCAAATGTGCCCATCCTCCCTAAACATGAGGTTGAAGCACTCTGCAAGTATCTAAAGATTACCTCTCTTCTGCCTCCTCCTATTGTCTACATTGTTGCCCAACTGCCTAAATCAGCTCTGTGAAGCATATGCCTTTGTAAAGCTAGATCTTAAATGTTGTCTGAAACCTCATTATTATGGATGAACATGATGGCAAATACCCAGTAGTATTTAGAATCACTAGCCTCTTCAGCCTTAGCTTTGTGCACCTGGTCAATGTTATCAAACGTGCTTCCATTGTGCCAGGAATAAGTTATTTCTCAGGAGACTTCTTTGTCCCTAGAATAAATATTTATTTCACAAGCACAGCCATATGCTAACTTCAGTTTAGATTTAAACTAGGTCTCCTACTACATATTTATTATAAACTGCTTCATTAATAATTATTTATGCAATTGATTTATCTCTCTCGTTTGAGAATAAGAGTGTTAGGGGATATCTTCTTTCATCTTTTCATGTCAAGTTTAAGGCAAATGTGGTAAGTAGCAAGAAGGGAGAAAGTAGAAAGAGAAAGAAAAGGAAAAATGAGAAGGGAAGTGGAAGGGAAAAAAATGAAAGAGAAAGAAAATAAAGCAGAAAATAAATAAGGAAGGTCAAGTGGTGAGATAGGAGACAGAGCAAAAAGTTTTAAATAATTTCAAAAACTTCTACCATGAGTATGAAAATTTAAGAAAACAACCCAGCTGTTAATGCTTACAACATAGGCTAGAAAATAATGGAAGATTTATATTGAAGTAAAAACTTTCCACTTCTGAAACTAAATGTCATCAAAGGTAGAAAGCAATAGAGCTTAGGAATTAGGGCAACAGAGAAATCTTTAAAGAGAGAATCAATGAGACCAAAATATGTCATGATGTGTCAGATTCATATCACCCATTAAAAAGTAAGTGAACAAAATCCTCCCATTTTTTTTGTATCATCTGTCTGTTAACATTTAAATAACTTAAACCATAAAACAGAGAAATAGTGTTTTATCTAATTGTTATTAAAGCTAAAAGAATTGGGAGTGTTTATATGGGCATGTAATGAATCTAACACAGAACTATAACATTTCTTGATGTTTATGGTATTTATAAAACTATTTTCTTAAGCACATGGTTATGAAGTGAAATCAATTAGACTATGTACTCCACCCCTACCTTTGTAATGAATTGTATTTTGCTTGTAAACAAATAAACTTTATCCCTTTGGCAATATAAATGGTTAAGGTCTATCCCTGCCAATCAAAGTTCTATGCTTTTATATGGACAGCATGTTCAGCAAACATGCCTCTCAGCCCTCTAGACCAGTCATTATATCTTTATTAAAATGAAGATTCTATCTCCCTATTCCATTCAGAATGAATAAAAATCTCTAAGCACAGGGAATCTTTATTAAGAAGCTTTCCAAATAATTTGGATGCAGCTATCCTGGCTCTTGTCCTCAAACTGACATTTACAATCACTCCAGAGTTCTATATTGCCCATGTTAGTTACTATTCAAAAAGCTGATTTCTCAGATCCCACTTCGGATGTGTTTAGGCATCACCACTGCTTACCCTACTTCCAGTCCCTATGAGTTCACATTTTGGCTAGGCCCACCACAGTCCAAATTTAGCACTCATTGAACTCCAGGTGTTCTTAGAGATTATATCTGTAATATGTGATGACTTAGTTCTTTACTCTCAGCCAAATATTCCAAATGCATAAAATGGAAAATCTGAAATCTATTTCATGATCTCTTAGAGACTAACAGTGATTCGATTTACCACCATTAATGCTCAATAAAATGTGCTTTGTCTTGTAGTCCTCAGTAAATGGAGTTTATTGCTGACATACGACCCATGCAAAATCTGGTTCTCAAGACTGTACTGCACTTCTACATAATGGAATCAGCATGATCCGGGAGAAGAAGTGACATGCCAGAGGATTATCCTTTCTCAGTGTACTTGCAGCACAGAGTAGGGTGACTTTTCTCTGTATTAGAAGATTTTCTCAGAATATGTGCATCTAACAGACCACATAGGATAGCATAATTAGAAAAGGAAGAAAATAGATGCTTCTATAATATTTGATAATTATTATGTGCCATGAAAGTGAGGACTATCACAATGAATTATTGTTGGGTTTAGCCTTCTATCTGAAGATTTTAAAGAGCTCAGAGAATTTTGAAGATGTTTGAAATACTTAGGCCTCCGTCAATAAACACAGAATCATGGCTTAGTTTCAGCTATTTTAAAGAGGAAAGATAATTCAAGTCCATAAGAAGTTTTTAGTTGAAGGTTATTAATATTATTGCATTAAAATAAAACCATCATTAATGCATTCAAACCTTTTTCAGTTTAAAAGGCCAGAAGGAAGACATCAAAATATACAAAATCAATTTCTGTGGATTCCATATATAAGTGAGATCATGTAGTATCTGTCTTTCTGTGGCTGGTTTATTTGACTTAAGATAATGTCTTCCAGGTTCACTCATGTTGTTGAAAATGACAAGATATCCTTCTTTTTATGGCTAATTGGGTGGTATTCCATTGTGCATACATACCATGAGATAATATATCTGTTAATTACCTAGATTTAACCATTCTACAATGTATTAATATATGTATTCTGTCTATGTAATATATGTATTTCAAAACATTATGAAATAACATTTATTGGATGTCAGGCAGATGGGAGGGGGGAGGAGGGGATGGATGTCACACACATACATTATGTATGTGTCTTCAACAAAGACACATGGTGATGTGCATCATCTGAGGGATAGACATGCTTGAAGCTCTGACTCCAGAGGGGAAGGGGGGAAAGGCAACACACGTAACCTAAACATTTGTAGCACCCTAATACACTGAAATAAAAAAACATTATGGCATAGATGATAAATATATACAATTTTATATGCCAATTTAAAAATAAATAAATCAATTAAGAAGATATGACATCAGGATAGAAAACAAACATATTTGATTTTTTTAATTAGAAGAGTGAGTTTAGTAGGCAGGGTAACTGTATTACTGTAACATTCACTCCACTTTTATTTCAAACTCTTAACAATTCAATCTATTAAATTGGCAGCTTTCCTCTCCCAGTGATTCAGAGACTCAAGCTTCTCTATCTCATGGCATTATCCTTGTCTAGGTTTTTGAAGTCCCTTTTGCTCATTCAACAAACGAGGAAGATTTTTGGTTTTATTTTTATTTTATTTTATTTTTTTAATTTCAAAATATTAAGGGAGTGTAAATGTTTTTGTTATATGATACCCTGTATAATCCTTAAGTCGGGGCTTTCAGTGTGCTTGTCATCATAATACCCAATAGATAATTTTCATTATACCCAATAGATAATTTTTTGTCCCTCATATCCTTCTCATCCTCGCCTGTTCTAGGTTTCCAATGTCTTTAACATTTCCTTATGTCCATGTATGCCCATTGTTTAGCTCCCTATTGTTAGTGAGTACATGTGGTGTTTGTTTTCCTCTCTGTAGATTCTGGATATTTGCCCTTCATTGGATATGTGGCTTGTGCATATTTTGTCCCATTTTGTAGATTGTCTATGTGCTCTGTTGATTATTTCCTTAGCTGTGCAGGAGCCTGTTAGTTTAATCAAGTCCCATTTATGTATTTTTGTTGTTGCTGTGATTGCCATTAGGGTCTTAGTCATAAATTCTTTGCGTAGGCCAATATCTAGAGGAGTGTTTTCTACATTTTCCTCTAGAATTCTTATGGTTCCATGTCATATATTTAAGTCTTTTATCCATTTTGAATTAATTTTTGTGAGTGGTGAAAGATAGGGGTCTGTTTCATTCTCCTGCATGTGGCTATCCAGTTTTCCCAGCACCATTCATTGAATAGATCTTCATTTCCATAGCATGTATTGTCTGCTTTGTTGAAGATCAGTTGGCTGTAGGTAGATGGCTTTATATCAGGGTTCTCTATTCTGTTCCATTGGTCTATGTCTCTATTTTTGTACCAATACTATACTGTTTTGTTTACTATAGCCTTGTAGTATAGTTTTATGTCTGGTAATGTGATGCCTCATCATTTTTAAGAAATTGCACTTTTTGTGGCAAAAACTGGAGTTAGCATTCTGTCATTTGAATAAGTAGATGAAAACTTAAGAACAAGGTAGGCTATATCTAATGATTGTAAATGTCTTCATTAATTACTATTAAGCATTAAGATGTCACATAACCACGTGCAATAATATTAAAAGGACTCAACAGTGACTTCTAAATTACATATATATATTTTATACAGCAAAATTAGAGAATAAAGATGCATAAATGTATTTATACAGGTAAACATATCTTGTATCCAGTTAATTGAAAAATTGTGAGTTTAGTAGGCAGGGTAACTGTATTACTGTAACATTCACTCCACTTTTATTTCAAACTCTTAACAATTCAATCTATTAAATTGGCAGCTTTCCTCTCCTAGTGATTCAGAGACTCAAGCTTCTCTATCTTATGGCATTATCCTTGTCTGGGTTTTTGAAGTCCCTTTTGCTCATTCAACAAACGAGAAAGCATAATTTTAGAGGTGAGTTTTATGAGCTAGTCCAAAAAGACAAGTACATCACTTTTCTCAAAGCCCATGGACACACATAAATAATGATGCCAGGGAAATATGCTTGAGCTCTGTGATCAAGAGGAAAAGGAAAACAATTTGATACAAAGTATCCAATTTTAACCATTGGGAAATAAAAAGTTTATTTTTAAGCATCTTTATAGCATAATAACGAATACCATACATTAATTCAACAAATAATACATTGGAAATCACATGTATCAAAGATAAATTACTTTATATGCACAAATTATTTAGTTACAATTTGCAGTTTGTGCATTCTCTTTTGATGTCTGAAACATGAGTTTGCAAATAATATTTTTTTCTTGAAAATTTTATTACCAGTAATTTTTACTCTTCATATGCATGAAATTCTAACAATATAACTCCAATAAGTCAATAAAATGTGGTTCCTTAATGACTTGCCAGAGTTCTACATGGGTTAAGGAAAGGGATTTACCTTTTTTTTTAACAGAATAATTACTTTTAAATATGGGAGTATGTTTAAGGGATGTGAAGTGACTAAAGACTGTTATAATGGGGATATACAATATTGATATACCTTAAATAGGTTATCCTAATTTTAAACTCTATGCAATTGGATAGAGTAGGAAAATTAACATACTAACAATAGTAGCTAACAATTGGTTACTTTGTTAAAATTCAGAAAAATCCCCAAATTCTTTGGGACAATGTTTTTAAAACCATAGTTCTCAGATTTTTTTTTTCTAATTCCAAACATATGAAACCAGGTAAAATACAGTGATATGTTTTATTTCATTCAATTTAAATATGGATAGTTAGGTTACTATTTTGGGAAAGTTTTAAGTTTTGAGTAGCCCAAAATAGGCATGAGAGAAAACAAATGATAAAATATCAAGAATATAGAGAAAATACAAAATAAATAAGCTTACAGATAATATAATAGTGCTCTTAATATCCATGTTTTATAGCTTTATTCTGGTATCACAGTAAAGGTATTTTTGTTACCATAAGTAATATCCTCTGTGACACTGAAGAACAGTAAAAAGGGCCCAGGCTCAGAGAGGCAGGCCCATGTGTGAATAGAAGCTCAGGCTTAGTAACTGGGAAAGTGATCTTACATTTCTGAGCCTTATTTTCTTCACATATAAAGTGTTATAGCAGCATGAAATTCACAGGGATGCTGAGAGGATTAAGTATAAAAATATGTAAACGGATAAACAAGTTCCTAGAATCAAGTAAGTTAAAAATTATGGGGCTAGAGCAAATCTATCGGACTTCATGAGAATAAGTCTATCTCACTTCCACAGTTCTTCAAATAGGTGAAATAACCTTTGCCCGATTTATCCTACAAGTGCAAAATGAAATAATGATTATAAAAGGATCTTATGGAGGTAAGAATGCTAACCCCTCTAGGATGTTATCAATTGTGCATTGTCATTGTATTTCCTCAGATGAAATCTAAGATGACTTCATGTCTGGATTCTTGCAAGATACATTACAAAGTGAGGCCTCAGTGTTCTTTATGAAATTTTCTGTACCTTAGAAGAATTCTAAGGTACTCACATTGAATCCTACTAGAAATGCTTTCTAATCATTCTGGTTCAGAAGAGGGTTAACCAAATTTTAATGCCTGCTTATTTCACAGCATAAAAGCAAGTTTTTTAGAGATCAGATGAATTTTAGCTAGAGTAAGTACAGCAGCAAAGCAATGAATGTTGTTGCCTGGGAAATAAAGAAAAGCGAGAGGTAATCAATTTCTTCCAATCTATATTTTGCTCACCCACTTGATTTGGAACCACATATTGCTTCTCCCAAAATTAACAGTTAAGGCATCTTGTTGCAACTCAACAAACATTACAATGTGCACTCAATTTTGAGTATATTGAAAACCCCATCATCAAAGATCTTCTGAGACATCTATATTTAAAATAACAGCATTTTCTAGTTAAGCCAGCAAATTTAAACACAAAGAAATAAAGAAATCTCTAGCAAATTAGCTGTATGGTATAAGCTATGGTTAACTATGTGCATATTTATTCATTTATTTTACACAGTCTGCTCATTTGTTTCAAAAGCAGACAGTCCAGCTTCAATGTTCATTGTAAACTCAATTTAGTTTTACTTCCTTACTATGCTTTCATGGCATCTGTTTTTATGGAAATATAGCTGGTCATTAACACAGCTTTGGATGCCTTAAAACTGTGTTGTTTTTCATGTAAAATAGACATTTGTAAAATAATTACAGATGGGAAAGTATGCCCCATGGAATTTTTCTTTATTACAAAATTATCCTGCTCTGATCATTTTACATCCACTTCATTATAAAAGGAGAACACAGGGATAATAAAATATTTTAGTTATAATAGCAATCTTTAAAGCACTTGTTCATACAAAGTGAGAAGTGATGGATTATACATAGAAGGAATCATTATGGGAAAATTTACTTTAGTAAATTATTTCTGATCCCCCTCCACCTAACCACCCTCTCCATTCTATAAAAACAGCTTCCCTAGCTACTTATGGGGTTTCTCCTAAAGCTTCCAGATATCATAATCGTGGTGGACTTGGCTGCTGACATCCAGAAGTGGAAGATTTGCCAGAAAATGGAATTTAATCATCACTATAACCAACTTTCCCATCATCTTTTAATAGGATAACCCTGAGATGGATGTTCTTCATATGTTACTCCAGGTCCATTGTCCACCTATTTCCACCCTGCTCTGCGCCCCAGAAAATTGACCTGTATGGGACTGCAGCAACTGGAATCACTTTACTTCTAATTACCTCTTAAGTTTAACCAATGGGAAGCCCTAGCAGGAGATTTCAGAGCAGAAGGAGAGAGGTCAGATATACTACCCTAACTCTATCACTGCTTGTCCTCAGTTAGCAGTGTTTGCAACCCTCACTCCTGTTGGGCAGCTCTCTTCTGTGACTTTCATTCTTCCAGGTTGTGGTACATACTTCTTCTCTTTAACTTATTCTGTATCTTTAGTCAAGCCTAAGTGTGGTAATGGCTTCAAATTGGTCTTAGCTGCATAATACATCCTCACTTTCTCTTGCTTCTCTTTGCTAACATATTTTTAAGTAGTCTTTCAGGTTGTCCCATCATCTTTGTTGAGAGTGCCATTTTATTTCCTGAACAATACAGGGCTCTACTTATATTTTATTTCTATGGAAATGGAGACGCAAGAAGAATGAGATTTCTGGAGTTACAGAATGACAGACTTTTAGAACTAGAAAGAATTTTTATACACAAAACTATGATGAAAATGAGATCCATAAATATATTCTGCCCAAGTCACATAGTTAATTACTTGAAAAAATGAGGCCAAAGTCATCCCACATACCCAAATTCTTTTTCTTTTTCTTTTTTTAAATTCTCACGTCTGTATTTGATCATCCAGAATCTAATCATTGAGATGAATCTATAGGAATCTGAGTTATGCTTTATTTACTGCATTTAAAAAAATTTTATTTGTTTTTTGAGGAAGATTTATAATTACAGTAGAAATGAAAGAGATAAATACAGGATAGATAGAAGAAAACTACAATAGATACGGAATACATTGTAGGGACAGTAATAGTGATTTTTTTTAATAGCGATTATTGGAAACACTGTAGCATCCCCAGTTTATATCTTCAGTTTATACTGAGAATAAATGGACCCTGTACCCAGAGTAAATTTTGTATCTAAACATGAAATGCACAGCTTCCAACCTCACATAAAAAAAAGATCACTATTTCGTGAAATGGTCTCAAGTGGGACTTTGAGCATGTATTTCAGTGTTGAAAAGGACATATTTCTATTAGATGATTAACATTCCCAGTGTAGACATAAAATACCCCAAATACTAATGGTAACACTAACATTAAAATTTTTCTTTTGTTGTGTGTAACCTATTATTATTTTATGTCATATGGAGGTCTACACATATTCCAAGCACTCAGAAATAGCTTCTAAAAAGAACCTTTAGCACTTTTACTTATCCACTCATATTTGGCTACTTCCAAATAATATAATAAATATGTACTTACTTTTTACCTTCCTATAGGAAAAATGGTATGAAAGAAACAAAAATGAGGAATCTCATAAACTAGTTAAAGAATGCTACACTTTAATTTGCAACCATAGTTGAACACCTATAACACATTAATACAACAAAAACCCAGAAAGGACAATTTATAGCACACACATAAAACTATTCACAAGAAGTCCTTCTTTATTTAGTCATATTTTACTTTTCAAATTTTTATATTACTGAAAAAAATAAAAGCAACTAATATAAAACGCTATGATATTTTCATTCTAATGAAATAATTCAATTGCTCAATATTGGTTTTACCTGAATTCATCAAGCATCTACTATATATAGTCATGATGAAATCTTAGATATTTGTGTATCACAGAAAACCCATTTCCCCTAGGATATAAATCAGAGGATGATTCGAAGAAAGGTGTCAGTTAATTTTATATTTAAAGAGAACACCCCATAAAAACAACCAACATTTATGGCAATAATGAACATTAGGCCAAGAGGCTCATTAAAGCTCCATAGCTTTCATTCTGATTTAGGATGCAATTTCAAACAGTCTACACTCACATATACATTAAAAAGATTAAGTGAGAAAACTGTACTAATCAGTCAATCCATTAATCATAAAACAGCTCTGAAAGAAAATACTTGAGACCTGGAGGAAAAACAATTAAGACTTGTGACCTGACACATTTCTTTTAACATAATGAGAATCACTGCATCCCTGGTCATCATCAGACATTGAAAGAGTGTGATGCAATCCTCACATGCATCACGCTGGCCTCCACCGTGCCAGACGCCCTTGAGCACAACATACTGGGGTCCAGAGAAGCCAGAGTGTGATAGCACCTGCTGTTGGATTTCAACTGGCGTTTCTTTAAGTCAAATGGTTTGATCATTACTGCTCAACCCAAGCAAAAAATGTGACATAAGAACATGAAAAATAGCAGCTAAGAGTACATGAGATTAGGGATTCCATCTTATTTATTTCTATATTTCCAGTGCTTAGCACGATGCTATTAAATGATGATACTTACAGTCAAGCCATTAAATGTTAGAGTGCATTCAATATGTTAACTACAGCCCCATGTAAGGGAAATCCATTTGTATAGGCAAAAGGTTTCTTAGGCCAAACTAAAGTAATTGCCAGCGTGTCTTCTGCCTTCCAAAGAGGTGTGAGTCAGCACACTTATGTAACCAAGGTGTTATCGTCTATGTGAACCTATGTGATCACGTTTTCCATTGGCATGTTGCCACTATTGTTCTGAGCCACATATAAGTGCTTACCATGTTTTCGGCCATGCTCTCACTGCGGTTGCATTCCCCAGCCCCTGACAATAAAGAACATGTCCCATCTGCCCACTGCTGCCCATCTCTTTCAACTCCCGGAAGCCTGCTCCAGTGCACTCACTAGCCACAAAGCCAACTCCCCACACCCCATCACTGCTTAATCTGTTGTATGATTTTGAACAACTTACTTCAACTCTCTGAGCTTCTGTTTCCACATCTGAAAATTGAGAATTATAATAATTGCAACCGGTGGATTAACCCTCCCTTAAGAATGAAATGAGATAATATACATAAACATATTTTTTTCACTCTAACACACAATTACCTGAATACTTGTGTTTGTGCTGCTATTTAATATTTTATTAGTTAAAAAAAGAGCACTAACTTGGTCATTGGTATGCTTCTGTTCAATATGTGGTTAGAGTTATCTAAGAATTATTAGTGGGGTTTTTCCCTCAAGAATTCATCATAGTTTCAATTTCAATGAAAAATGACTTGCAAATTCTTATATTTAGCTCATTTGGCCTTATTACAAAAACATTGCCCATCATTTTTCCAACATAAACAAAAGTGAGAGATCCAGAGTAAGGTCCCAAACAACAGAGAACTATGAGATCTGGCATTGCAGAACATGTCTACACAGCAGCTCTTCCCCTATGAAGAAGGTCTTATTCATATGAGAGACTGTAGTAACCACCAGAGAGAAAATAAATGAACACATTTGTTCCTACAGCAAAATCCCAGGGTCTGTGACAGCCAATCTGAAACAGGAACAAAAAGCAAGTTGATTATATAGCACAAAACGATGCCATCCTGGCAACTCAAGAGGCCTCTAAAGCAGTTTAATAGCTGAGAAATTTTTAGACATGCTGTAAGCAAATGTATCCCTAGGAGACAATGAAGCTATTTGTTTTTTCCCTTACTTTTGTAAAAAGTTATAGTATCTTGTGAAAAGAGATCAGTGTTAGTGATCATAGGAAAACCTCTACTAATAGGCAAACAGAAAAGTAGCTGTGGATGAAAAGTGAGGGCAGTGGTGATGGAAAATCTACAACTGAGTGCTGTTCGTGCAAATGAAAGAAAAGACACCCAGAGGCAAGAGAGAAAAGACAATAGGGATTACTTCAAATACATGTGACTGTTCCCACATTAGTATCAGATATTAACCCTTGGGATTTGGGAAAGAGAAATGAGAATTCTCTAAACCATGGGTTATTCATAAACCACTTCAAAGATTCTTCATGCTTTATACTCATTAATATAGATAGTAAAATCCCTACTAGTTTGAAAACATAATTTAATAGTATTTACAACAAATTTTATCCTATAGTCAATATTAAAAAACTGGAAAACAACAGCCAACATCACTGGCTAGTTTTAAAATATAAATGTTTATATCTTCTAGTAAAGTTACAAGTAGTATTTTACTTCCAAAACATTTTAATCCTTGAAACACACTTACAAGATTTGCATATAGTATGCTATTAATATCTAATATCTAAACTGATTAATATTTATTTTATTAGCAGGAATGACTCACCCTTGGCAGAAGACAGTCATGAACACACACTTACAACACACAAACAACAACAAGCAAGATTGCATGAAAATGTGACAAATTCTGTCCTAGGTGTTTCTGTGGTGTTTCTCAGAAATGTCTACATTAACGTTAACCTTTCCTAGCCTTACTTTCAACTAGACATAGTGGTTTTCTTCAAATCAATAGTATCTCTATGTTGACTGTTAAAACTTTGATTCTTTCAAGACAATTGTGATACGTTTTCTCAGGTTACCAATTTCTTGACTCAATTATCTTAGGATTCTGGATTCAGAAAAACACAAACTTCTTGCAAATCACTGGGAATAAATTCCTGGATGAAAACTCCATGCAACACAAACTTCTCCTTGCCTTAGTCTTCCCTATGTCAGGAAATGAAATGACAGACATGCACTTTCTTGAGTCATAATCAAAGGATAATCTCTTGATTTCTCTATTTCCCTCATTCACACCCAGTCTTATCAATGCTACTTTAAATACATCCTAAATGAATCACCATCTCTCCAGCTACAGGCCGGCCACCACCACCTCTGCTGGCTCTGATGCAACAGTCTCTTCAGTGACCTTCTGGCTTCTTTTTCTGACCCCCCTGAAAACAATTCACTGCAAAGCAATCAATATCTCTTAAAACATATATCAAAATCATATACGTATATATGTTATCTTTTAGTCATATAAGTTAAATCTTATTGCTTCTATGCTTAAAACCCCCATCAGTTTCCTTTCACAGTTAGAACAGACTCCAAAATTTGTAACTTGTCTTCCAAACTCCTGATGATCTATCTAACTTCCAACCCTATCCCATACTGTCCTAAGCCTGAATTGTAACTCAATAGCTTTCTTCTGTTTTTTTAAAATAATCTAAACTACTCTCTTGAATCTTTCCTCTATTTGGTCTCTCCTTAGTTTATAGTTCCCTACATATTCTCATGCCATTCAGTGGTCAGCTTAGGTGTTACCTCTAAGTGAATTTCATGATCACTGAATCTAAAGAAGCCTATCATGTGTTTTCTTTCTTAAGATTGATTCGATCTTCAAGATTTCTGTGGTTCTATACTAATTTTAAGATTTTTTTTCTGTTTTATAAAAATGTCATCAGTAGGGATTACATTGAACCTATAATCACTTTGGGTAGTATGAACATTTTTAACAATATCAGTTGTCCAATCCACGAACACACGGCATTATTTCTTGTGTCTTTATCTGTGTCTTCTTTAATTTTTTTCATCAGTATTTTATAGTTTTCAGTGTACAAACCTTTCATCTGCTTGGTTAAGTTTATTCCTAAGCATTTTAATTTTAATGCTAATGTAAGCAATTGTTTTCTTAAATACCATTCCTCTGAAATGTGAAAAACTATTTTCAAAACAAATACCTGATAAGGGTTAATCTTCTATATATAAATATAAGAAACTCCTATAACTTAATAGCAACAATAACAACAAAAACAAAGCAGAAAACCCCAAATAACTCAATTTAAAAAATGGACAAAGAACCTGAGTAGACATTTCTCCAAAGAAAACATACAAATGGCTTACAGCTATATGAAGACATACTCAATGTCACTAATCATCAGGGGCATGCAAATCAAAACCATAATGAGCTGTCACCTCATACCTGTCAGGATGATAAGTGTGGGCAAGGATGTGGAAAAACAGGAACTCTAGTACATGGTTGGTGGGAATATAAAATGGTGCAGCTGTAAGAAAAACAATATGGAGTTTACCCACAAAATTAAGAATAGAACTATCATCTAATTCAGCTATTCCACTTCTGTGTATACATCCAAAAGAATTGAAATTGGGATATCGAAGAGATATCTGCACTCCCATGTTCATTACAACACTGGTCACAATAGCCAAGCTATCGAAACAACTTAAATATCCATTAACATTTTGTCTTCCCTTCTCCCTCTATCCCTTCCTCCCTCCCTTCCTTTCTTTCTTTTTATCTTTTTTTCTCTTTCTCTCTTTCCTTACTTTTTCTTTTGTTCTAACATGTAGACTGTATTAAAGCAAATGTTCTCCATTATGTTCGCTATTTTATAAGTACTTTAAATAACTAGTACATAATATATACTAAATGAATGCTCATTAACTGAGTGACTAAGTGAATGAATGAAAAATTGAAGACTGAAGGAATACCTTGGATCATTTATTTAACTGAGTCTGGTTTGCTCATCTCTGGCGTGACAATATTGCTGTTTCCCTCACAGAATTGTTGCAAATGGCGCATGTGATCACTCCATGAAAATTTGTATGAAAATGGAAGATATTAAGATACTTAAGTCTGTAGAGGAGAAGAAAAAGAAAAACTATGCACATAGTACAGGCTCATTTTAAATGTAAGCCAAAAATCTCATAAAATTACTCACAGGCAGATTTTTTTTAAATTAAGATTTATTTCAGTTTTTCTTAAGAAGTAAAATAGTGAGAGTTGCCAATGTTATTAACCTTAATTTAGAGATCTAGACTTCAGTAAATAGAAAGTAAAAGTAAGAAAATTACTTTGCATTATTGCGTACTTAGAGTAGATCCAAGGCTGTGTTAGGCTTTTCACATATTATATATCACTGAGACAGTATTGTTATTTCAATTTATAAAAAAAGAATTCAACCCCAGAGATATTAGGTATGTATGTATCCAAATTAAGTACTTTACCTACTATAACAACTTGCTTCTAACAATGGCTAGAAAAATAGTCTAACAGAGAAGCCTTTAACAGTTTTATCCAATGTTGTATTTTTGGATGCCAGTTCTGCCTACACTGTTTTCAAACAAATAACACCTCCTGCCCCTGCTATAAGGGTTGTCAGGTCACAGAACCCAAAGTCACATTAACTCACCTCCTCAAATAATTGGGCCAGATGTGTACCTCTGACCTAAGAAAAATCTTCTGTGGCCTGGTTTAAAAATAATGATGAATCAACTAGATTGCTTTCTTGGAAACTTGACTTAAGAAACCAGAGACAAATGTCAGTTATCTGGGATTTTTGAAACAGTTAATTTTTGAAGTCAAGCAGTCTGGTAGAAAAAAAAATCTGAAAATGCATGAAGCAATCGGGAGTGAGGTTGGTGTGCTAGGGAGCCAAAGCTATCTGCTAGCTGAAGTGATTAAAGAGTAAGAATAAGTTAGCCACGAGAAAAGACAGGAGTAAGAACCACACACACTGAGATTAGGGAGATCATGCAGCCCATAAGAGATCCCAAGAGAACCTTTGATTTCTTACTTCTTAGTTTCAGTCTCCATAAGACTATGTCTCCTGTCTTTGTATAACTATAAAATTACCTGTTTTATCTTTATTAAAATATATATATATCTCCTTCCTTTTTCCTGGAGCTAGCTGGAAAGGTCTCCCTTGAAACTAAAATGATTGTAACTAGAACAAATTATATTGTCCCAAAAAACCCATTCTCATGTGGGAGGGGTGTGTGTGTGTGTGTGTGTTTAGAAAAAAAAGTCTATTTTCACCTCAAGCTATGAGTTTCTGTTTTATTTTTAGATACACTTTTATCTACTACCTCAGTTAAACAAAGGAGAATAAATATCGTATGTGATCTCTTGCTTTTAGGAAAGAAAGCATTTCAAAAATTGAATGAGAAATAATAGATAGGAATCATCTTTATTTGTTAGACCCTCTCAATGTCAGTCATTGGCCTGAAAACTCAGCTGTACATAGTAAGAACTACATCTACCTCATAGCTACAAAAATTACTGAAGAAGTTTGATTTTGCAGAAATAAGCAATTATGAATAATATTAGCAAATGAGGATCCCTTAAACACAACTTAAAGATTATATTTAACACTGTATCAATTAATGCAAGTTTTGTTGTAGCTATTAGTGTTTCATTGACTTAAGTTAGCATTTTAATTCAAAATGAAAGCTTAAACAATGTGTATTTGCAACTTTTAGCCTTGGCAACCAAACCAAAATTTTTGTTAGAAAGTATCTTTGTGCAATAGAAATGTACATATAAGACTATGAGGGATGGTTGACATTAAACAGGAAGATACTATGAGTATCAGACCTAACTCACAAAATTCTGCAAATTGTATGCAAGAGCTCTAAAAGAATAAGATAAATATCGTTATATGACTTAATAACCCCAATTTCATTATCTTATAGTCATACCACTATAACTTCCGTACAAACTGTAAATTGCTGGTATTCAAGTTAATAAAAATTAAAGACAGATTTTCTGGGAGTATGTATGTCTTTAGACATAAATGTAGAGCTCATAGTTAGGTTTCTAGGGGTTATGAACAAAGAGAATAAAGTATGTAAAATAGGTTTACATATTTAAGCAGTAGCAGCAAAATTTATGAAACTTTGGCTCATTCCTCATACAGACTTAAGGTCACTGCAACAGGTTATTCCTAGAGATACTGAATCAATTATCACCCATCAGCCAAGCGTAGAACTTCATTTCTCTTGTAATACAAAGACTTTTAGTAAATGCAAAAAAATGTGCTGTGTTCCATAGACCATTTACTCCAGCAGTTCTGTGGTTCTTCTCTTATTTACTCCTGATCCATTAATTTCTTCAAAAACATTGATGATATCTTGCAGATCATTACCCAGAGGCCATTGTCAACAGCCTGCTAATCCCTCCTACAGTTCACACCCTCTGGCTGATGGCCTCTGGAAGCCTATGTGCAGAGCATGTACCTCTGTCCTCTCTGCCAGGGGATCTACTCTCCACTGGCCTCCAGATCTCCTGTGCTGGCCTCTCTCTCTAGCCCATGGGAAACATTTTCATTTTCTTTTTTTTTTTTATTACTGCATATTATGGGGGTACAGATATTGTTAGGGTTACATATCTTGCCCCTGCCCCCCCTCCCCACCCCGCTATGGCAGAGCTTCTAGGGTGCCCAGCCTCCAGGTGGTACACACTGAACCCACTGTGTAAGTACATACCCTTTCAAGTGAGGAGGGAGTGAACTGGGCCAGGTTATTGGTCACAACTTCACTCAGTTTATGGAGGCATTGTTTACTCTGCCCTGGGGCCTTCTGCAGAGAATACTTTATCCTACTAGCATTTTTTATCACTTATAACAATATTCTTTTAGGAGTTTCACTGCTTCTTCTTTCACTTTAGCTTTTTTCATGGAACCCTGAATCAAACTTGTCTACATGTAATGACATAAGGGTAAGTTCTAGGTCCTTTCCCATGGGGCTGTCAGACTCCACACAAATAATGGACTTTATGATGATTATGGAGTTCTTCCAAGAATACCATGGCAGTTAATGATACTGCTTGCTTATAGCAAATTAAAGACATGTGGAATGCAGGTGGCTGTTATAAAGAGAATGAGATTTGGATACCACAAATTTTGCACAATGTCCTCTGAATAGCAAATGTTCATTCAGGTAAGAGACTGGTATCTAGGTAGAAAGAATAGTGGTAAAACACCTTGATAATTTCATATTTCTGAGCACAATATTGCCAGTTATTTTATTCTAGAGTTAATGAAATGTGCATTTAAATAATTGGGGCTTCAAAATCAAGAAAAAAATGTTAGCACTGATTTAATTGTTGAGAATTAAAGATGACAGATTTCTTCTTAAGTTTTCCATTTTACTCTACCTGTATCCTTCTCAGAACCTGTATTTATGCATGTAAAAATTATTTTTGGCTCCAGTACTTGACTTGGGTATGCATCAGAAGTAATTATTCATAATTTATGCAAAAAATGTTGTCTTTTTTTGTCATAACTTGGATTTTTTTTTAGATTTTAAAAGAAGTTTCAAAAATATTTAATTCATTGAGAATGACAATAATATATATGTTACAGGCTAGCACAAATATTTTTAATACGAAAACAATAAATACACTTTTCAAAACAAAAATATTTGGTGAGAAGAGTGGCATGTTTTACATTTTTCTTTATTTTCTGGAACATTTTTTATTGATATATAATGTAAATATTTATGAGGTATTTGTGATATTTTAATACATGTGTACAATGTGTACTGATTCAAATCAGGGTGTTTAGGATCTCCATCACCTCAAACATTTAAATTTATTTGTGTTGGGAACATTTTAACAAACACAGAAAGACAAATATTACATGTTCTCACTCATACGTGGGAGCTGAAAAAGTGGATCTGATGGAAGTAGAGAGTAGAATGATGGTTATCAGAGGCTGGGAAGGGTAGGAAGAATGAAAAGAGGTTGGTTAATGGGTATAAACAGACAGTTAGATAGGAAGAATAAGTTCTAGTGTTTGATAGCCCAATAGGGCGACTATAGTTAATAATTTATTATATATGTCAAAATAGCTAGAAGTGAAAAGTTAAATGACTTGGATATTGACATTAACTAATATGTATATATGTGTGTATATACATGCATAAATATAATATTATAAGAAATATTTTAAGGAGTATTAATCAAGTTTATAAGTAAAATAATCTCTCCCAGTGTAAAACATATGTATAGAAAAATTGATTAAACATTTAACACTAGATTTTTGAAGTAGAAATTTAATTTAAGTAATTTAATATAATATTTAATATAATTCTTTTAGCCTTTTCCTAGAATACTTTTACTAGGTACTTTATAAAAACATATTCATTATCTTTTCTCCCAAAATTTCTTTCCCTCTTCAGAGTTCCTTTTTATCTTTATTGCCATCATCATTTCACCAATTTTAGCTTCATATATCTATATCATATTTGATGACTCTTCCTTCATACTCAGCAAGGCACCAAACTGTAAACTAAAGATAAAATCCTAAGCCTCTGCCAACTGAAGGAACTCCCTCTTGGCCAAGAGGACCCCAGAAAAACCTTAAATGTTCCTAGCCCTGAAGGGAAGGGAGGTCAGACACTACTTTCCCTTTTGGTGTTCAAACACAATTGATCAGAATTAACATCAAAAGAGAGGTCAAAAGACTGACAAGAGACTCTTTGTGACAATGAGATATTAAGTTATTAACAGTACCGAATGTCATGCAGGGCAAAGGTTAAATCATCTGAAGGCCATCAATTGCTTAACAGATCGTTGGAGTGGATATATTATGGCTAATCTCTGATTAACAAACTTCGTTATCCTGACTTAAAACATTCCAAACTTTTAGACCAAGATTTACTTCTTTAACCAATTGCAAATCAAAGAATCTTTTTAGACCCACCTATAGACTATAAACCACCAGCCTGCTTAGAGATGCTAAACCAATGTATACCTTCCATGTATTGATTTATGATTTTACCTGTAATTCCTGTTTCTATGAATGTATAAAACCAAATTGTAACCCAGCTACCTTGGGTGCATTTTCCCAGGGCTTCTTGAGACTATGTCCCTCAGCCAAGATTGCACATATTTGGCTTAGTACAAACCTCTTTAAATCATTTTACAGAGTTTGGAATTTTTTTTTCTTCTGTTACCAAAGCTATCTGTAGAATTCACTTCAAAAAATATCTTATATTTATATCTTTATTTTCTTTATTCTTGTCCCCATTTTAATTTTGAATTTTATTATTTTAGATTTTGAGTGTACCCCTATAGGTACAGTGTAAGTATAGGCTGGTATCACCTGTCGTACATAATACAGCAGCAGATCTGCAACGTAAACTTTATTTAATTGAATTTTTTCCACTTCCATTTCCTTCCTATCTTTCTTTTATACTATGGACTTATATTCTGTATGTTATTGGAAGATTTTTTCTTTATTTTTTTCAATGTATTTTTTCCTTTTTTAAACAACTTTCAGTAGCTTCCTACTGCTTGTGGAAGTAAATCTAGATTTCTCTGCTAAATCTTTCATTCTTGACAAATTCAGGCTCTACCATGCCAATTAATACTGTATAACACAGATTGTGGTTTAACCAAACCAACTCTTAACACAAAACTTTTACCATGACATACTTATACCAGACTTCATTCTTCTATTTTGTTAAGATGAGGTTGAGTTTAGTTTTCCAAATTTCTGCTATAGCACTTACTTCAAATTTTGCTCTTTTAGGCAGCCCCGTTAATCATGTTTTATTTTATGGGAGCTTTTTAGCATTTGCTTCCCTAGCAGGAAGGTAAAATGCCTAAATGGTAAGGATTAGGCTGGATACTCCAAATATCATGTAGTCTCATGGCTGAAAACTACCCTAGAGACCAACTAGGTCAGACCCTTTATTTTAAAGATGATAAATCTGAGGCTTAAGTAGTCAACTGGCTTTCAAAAAGCCATAGAGCCCGTAGCAACAGAATTAGCAATAACATCCAATTTTAGCTTCAGTATATAGCATAGCATAACATACAGTCATTCATTCATTAATAAATGTATATATATGAAGCATACATTAATTCCACTTAATTCTGGATTTGTATTTAACTAATTCTCTATAGATAGGAATGGATGTTTATTTTCACAATAAAATAGCTTTCAAAGCTGATTGATTTCAAAGTATCCTGCTGTAACAAGAAATGAAAAAAAAAATACTGAGGGAAAACATATGTATTATTTATAAATTACTGCTATTTTCTAAATGTAATGGAAACTCATGTATCTTTTGTTTACTGAGTAGGGTGATGTGCATAAAGACTCAAATTTGAAAACTGAAGAGAAAACTATAGAGTAAAAGAGTTATAAAGAAAGAGGAGATGGCTAGAAGCATGGAGAGAAAACCAAATGAGGACTTTTGTAATGCAATACTGGATGCTGTGGGTTTTAATGCCCTTTGTTCCCTAATCACTCCACAAAATTTTTGTAAGTTAATCTTACAACTCATTAAATTTTGAAAATGCAACCAAAGTACTAATATACTGGTTCAAGCTGGGTAGAAAGGAAAAGAGAATAAGCATAAAGCAGTAGGAATGTCTGTATTACTTTGTAATCATCAGCAACCTTTTAAATTTCTAAAGTATTTGTCTTCTATTTTAATACTGCCAAAACCCTAATCCAATTAAAATAACATAATTTTTTAAATTAAATATTTTAGATACTTCATGGAATATCTTTAATAAATATACATAACAGATATGTTTCCATGATTGAAGAAAATTATTCATTGAGCTGGAAAAATAGGGGAAAGTGACATTTTTTGAATAAAGCAAAACTGGGAAAATTTTAAAGTAAAAGCTTTAATTTTAGCAGTGTTTTCACAGAATTTTGACAAATCATTAGTAGTTACATTAGTTGATGAGCACAATTTAGATGTAGTAGAAACATTTGAAAATATTAGTTATGGATGGAAATCCTTAGCTCAGTTAATTATAATATATTCCTATCTTATAGATACAAAATATAAAATTACCCATTGATTCTAAAATTTTCCTTGATTAGTGATTGATATAGTTTTATTCAACTTATATAAAATTGTAACTAGATGCAAACTTCTTGGCATCATCCATACATCTTTCCAAAAACCAGAAATATTTATAGTGATGTTTTCTTAAGGATATGTCATACATGTTCACCATTTAAACTTTTATTAATGCTTGAAATACCAGGCAAATCAATATAGTAAAATGTTCTATTTTGTGAGATAATTCTTACTTCAATTCAGTTTATTTGGAAAAATAAGGCCTTGAAAGTTTGAATTTTGTTTAAATTGAGTTTATTTTAGTCAATGTTCAAACACAATGTTTTAGTTTCCTATTCCTGATTTAACCAATTACCAGAAATTTAGTGGTTTAAAACATTTCAGACTTGTTACCTTACATTTCTGGAGGTCAGAAATCTATAATGGGTCTTACTAGGCAAAAATCAAAGTGTCAGAAGAGGTGAATTTTTGTGAAGGTTTTAAAGGAGAATCTTTTTCTTTTCATGTCCAGTTTCTACAGGCTGTCTGTATTTTTTAGCATGTGACCCCTTACATTATGTGCAAAGCTAACAGCATTGCATCTTCAAATCTTACTTTGACTCTTTGATCTCTTTTTACCCCTTATAAGAACACTTGTGTTTGCATTGCCTTCACTGAAATAATCTAGGACAAAATTAGTTGAATAGCAACTTTAATTCTACCTGAAACAGTAATTTCCTTTATCTTGTAACCAAACATATTCACAGATTCTAGGGATTAAAATGTGGACATATTTGGAGGACTAACTGCCACCATTCAGGAAATGGCAGTTGCTCCATTTTATAATTTTTATATCTCTGATTCTTATGCATTCATAGTTCATTTTCAGATTAATATTTCACAATAAACTTCTATAGCTAGAGGCCTACAGGACAAATTTTGTGTTTGAATGGAACTAATTGTTTTTCATTAAAATTCTCAAATACCTTTCAAAATTGAGGTAACTACCATAAAATATCCAAATAATCTTAGATTTGTATGTGTTGCTTACTTTGTGTGCAGAAGCAGACTGCTAGTAGAAGACTGTGAGAAGAAGACTGGCTAGTAAACTTACTACCAAATTCCATGGCAAGTGAATGCCCAGTAGGAAGAAATTTTTCCTACTTCCCTCACCACCCTTTTTTGGCACAAATGTTAGAATCTATTGTCTACAATTCACTTTTGAAAGTTTCCCTTCCATGGTACTGAAGTTTAACAACCAGAAAACCAAACAATAAACTTAAACTGCATAACCAAAAGTAGTTTTCAAAATAATGGAATTTTAGTACTGACTTAATAAAACACCACTATATTGTAGGAAGTTTTATGGTATTTTCTGTAATACTATATTTTATATCTGGCATTTACAACTTATAGCTAGAAGAACAAATTTATCTTAAGTTTCAGTCTACATTGAATTTATATAGTTCAATTATGCCTAAAATTGGACATTATTCCCTAAGCACAACTGACAAAATAATTTTGACAATCATTTATACAATCTAGAAAGAATAAAAATACATTGTATTTCAATTTTTTTGTGGTATTAGTTTGTGCAATTTTTACTGTGTCTGGTCTTCTGTGAAGTCATCAAATATAATATTTTTATTTCAAGTATTACATTTTTCTTTTTTTAATTTCAGAATATTATGGGGCACAAATGTTTTGGTTACATGGATTGCTTTTGTACTGCTTGAGTCAAAGTTATAAGTGTGCCCATCATCCAGATAGTGTACATTGTACCCATTAGTTATGATTTCACCAATCTCCTCCTCCCCCTTTATCCCTACATGATTTTCATTGAGCTTTACTTCCATCTATGCACATGAATACACAGATTAGTCAGTTCTAATTTAATAATGAGTACACTTGGTGTTTGCTTTTCCATTCTTTCCATACATCTCTTGGGAGAATGGTCTCTGGTTCCATCCAGATTGTTGCAAAAGATATTATTTCATTTTTTCTATAGCTAAGTAGTACTCCATGGTATGTATGTGTGTGTGTGTGTGTGTGTGTGTGTGTGTGTGTGTGTGTGTGTGTGTATTACACTTTATTAATCCACTCATGAATTGATGGACATTTGGGTTTATTTCACATCTTTACTATTGTGAATTGTGCTGCAATAAACATTATAGCACAAGTGTCTTTTTGATAAAATGACTTTTTTTTTATTTGGGTAAATATCCAGTAGTGGGATTGCTGGATCAAAAGGTAGGTGTACTTTTAGTTCTTTGAGGACTCTCCTTACTGTTTTCCACAGAAATTGCACTAGTTTGCAGTGTTCCATGCCAGCATATATTGTTTTGGGAGTTTTTGATAAAAACTATTCTCACTGGGGTTAAGTGATATCTAATTGTGGTTTTTGATTTGCATTTCTCTGATGATTAGCGGTGTTGAACATTTTTTGAAATGTTTATTGGCCATTTGTCTATCTTCTTTTGAAAAGCTTCTGTTTATGTCTTTTGCCCACTTTTTAACAGGGTCATTTGATTTTTCCTGGTAGTTTGCTAGACCTCATGCTAGACTAACCAGAAATAGAAAAAAATAAAAGGAACCAAATAAGCTCAATAAGAAATGAAAAAGGAGATATTACAACTGACACCACAGAAATACAAAATATCATCTGTGCATACAATAAAAATCTCTATGCACATAAACTTTAAACATTGAGGAAATAGACAAATTCCTGGAAACACACAACCTTCCAAGGCTCAATCAGGAAGAAATAGAACTCCTGAACAGACTAATTATGAGCAACAAAATTGAAACAACAATAAAAATATCTTCCAACAACAAAAAAAATCCCAGACCACATGGTTTCACAACCAGATTTTATGTTTTATTTTCACAACGAGACCCACAAGAAAAATTGATATCCACACTACAGAAATTATTTCATAATATTGAGAAAGAAGGAAAGAATCCTCCCTGACGTATCCTATGAAGCCAGTATCACCTTGATAGCAGAGGCAGGAAAACACACAACAAAAAAAAAGAAAACCATAAACCAATATCCCTTATGAAAATAGATGCAAAAATTCTCAACAAAATTCTAGCAAACTGAATTCAGCTATACATCAAAAAAATAATCCATGACCAAGTAGTCTTCACCCCAGGGATGTAAAGATGTTTCAACATATGTAAATCCATAAGTGTGATTCACCACATAAAGGGAAGCAAAAACAAAGATCACATGATCATCTCAATAGATGCAGAAAAAGCATGCAACAAAATTCAGCACATTTTAAGATAAAACTCTTTTATTATAAAAACTCTTAATAAGTAGGCATAAATGAAACATATCTCAAAATTATAAAAGCCATATATGACAACCCCACAACCACCATCATACTGAATGGGGAAAAGCTAAAGCATTCTCACTCAGAACTGGAACAAGACAAGGATGCTCACTGTCACCACTTCTATACAACATAGTGCTGGGAATCCTAGCTGGAGCAATCAAGTAAGAGAAGGAAATTTAGGACATCCAAGTGGGGGAAGAGGTCAATCACTCTTTGCTGATTATATGACCTTATATCTAGAAAACCTGAGAGATTACACTAAGAGACTAGCGGAATTTATAAATAAATTCAGCCAAGTTTCAGGTTACAAAATGTACACAAATCAATAGCATTCCTATACACCAACAACAGTCAAGCTGAGAATCAAATCAAAGACTCAGTACATTTTATAATAGCTACAAAGAAAATAAAATTCCTAGGAATATATTTAACCAAGGAGGTGAAAGAGCTCTACAAAGAGAACTATGAATCACAGAAGAAGAAAATTGCAGATGGTGTAAACAAGTGGAAAAACATATCATGTTCATGAATTAGCAGAATAAACATCATGAAAATGTCCATACCACTCAAAGTGATTGGGGAATTGCAATCCCCCAATGAAAATACCAACGTAATTTTTCGCAGATCTAGAAAAAATAATTCTACACCTAAAATTGGAACCAGAAAAGAGCCCAAATAGCCAAAGAAACTTTAACCAAAAGGGACAAATCTGGAGGCATCACTTTACCAGATTTTAAGCTATACTACAAAGCTATAATAACCAAAACAGCATTGAATTGGCACAAAAATAGGGACATAGACTAATGGAACTGAATAGAGAATCCAGATATGAAACCATCCACATATTGCCATCTAATCTCTGACAAAGTAGACAGCGATATGCACTGGAGAAAAGAATACTTATTCAAGAAATGGTGCTGGGAAAATTGGATGGCCACATGTAGAGGATTGAAACAGGATCATGTCTCTAATCACTCACAAAAATTAATTCGAGGTGGATAACAGACAAATCTAAGACATGAAACTATAAGAATTCTAGAAGAAAATGTTGGAAAACTCTTCTAGATATCAGCCTAAGCAAAGAATTTATGAAGAAGACTCCATTAACAATCACCACAATAACAAAAATTAATAAATGGAACTTGATTAAATTAAAAAAACTGCACACTATATACATATATATAGTGTGTGTGTACAGAAGTTTAATATATATGTGTGTGTGTATATGTGTGTGTGTATATATATATATATATATATATATATAGAGAGAGAGAGAGAGAGAGAGAGAGAGAGAGAGAAAGAGCTTTCCAGAAAGTTTCCAGCCATGTAATATGTTCTCATTATATTAACAATGGCTGGATACTTTCGGGAGAGTATAGACACACACACACACTCTCTTAATGGATTAATTATATATGTTAAGAGGTCCCAGAAAAGAATGTAGAATGGAACAAATTTATTAGTAATATATGAAAAGAGTTCACTGAAGAGGGTGAGAAAATATGTTGACCTAAGTAATTTTGGAAATGAATGGAATATAAGACTAAGGACAAAAACAACTGTAGTTATGTCTCCTTAGGCACTTTAGTTGATAAATTTGATTCCCACTGGAGTATGATGAGCAATTCTGATAGTGCTATACATGTATACTGCAGTTGAAAAAATAAAGTTTGATAAATATAAGAGTTGGATTTCTCACTATTGAAGATAAGAGATTATAGATAAGTAATGGAAAGAGTCTACAGTGATCCATGTGATAATGAATCAGAGTTGGAGACAGTATGAACTCCATGTTTGGCCTAATATAGATAAAGATGGTTACATATAGAAATATTTGTAACTATATATATATATAAATCAGTCAGTATATATACATATATTTCTTTGCTCTGTCAGTTAAGAGGGCTTAGAAGCAATGATAGACCCACAACAATAAGCACACTTAGCATCCAGTTCTTAATTTCTAATACTATTCACAAATTTTAAAAACCAGGGATCTTTTGAAAAATCCATGAGCTTGAAGCATGTTTTTAGTCTCAGAAAGTTAAGAAAGTGGTAAAACAAAGCAAAACACAAACATAAAAAAGCCGTATATCTATATATCTATACCTTTACATTCATATATCTATATCTATCTATCTATCTATCTATCTATCTATCTATATATATATATATATATACATGATGAGAGTATATTAAAAGGACACAGAAGCCAACTGAAAGAGCTCTTAGTGGTTAAAACTTAAATCATTTTGGTAAAATTTTAAAATAAAATTAATATTGGATTATACTCTAAAGTAAAAATATGAGTATATGAGCACATTTTATATAGATAATAATTGAATACAAATCATTATGGAGAATAGACAAATCTACACACAAGAATTGTAAATAATGTAGATACTCCTTCTTCAAATTGGTGGAGTGTAATTCCTGACTCCTCATGTGTGGGCTGCACATAATTACTTTCTTCCAAAGAGTACAGTATATGAAGGGGGGGAGGTAAGTTTACAATGGACAAAGCTGACAAACACTAACTCAAGCAAGGTAATCAAGTTCAGTAGTGATAATTCATGTACTCTTGATATGATATGATGAGAATGGCACTTCATCTCTGAGGTCTATTTCCCTTAAATTCATAATACAAGTATAATCATGAAAAAAATACCAAACAAATTAAAAACGAAGGACATTCCTCAAAGTACCTGACTGGTAATCTTCAAAACTTTTAAAGTGGAAAAACCAGTCTTAGAAATTGTCACAGCCAAGAGGTGCCTAAGGAGAGATAAGTACTAAATGTAACATTGTAATCTAGATGGGATTCTGGAAGAGAAAAACAAACTAAGGAAATACTAAGAAATTCTGAATAATGTTAGTAGTTAATAATAATGTATCAATGCCAATTTACTAACTTTAATAATAAATATTAATATACCATACTAATGTAAGATGTTAATAACTGAGGAAACTGGGTTTGGGATATATGGGAATTCTCTACATTAACTTCTCAATTTTTCTGTTAATATAAAAGTATTCAAAAAGTTTGTTTTAAAAATTTTATATCAAAAATATTGATAAAACGAATATTTATTTTTTCTCCAAAATGCAATTTGTTCTTAATTATTATTTAAGCTTTAAATATCCATCTAATTGCCAAACTATAGAATTGGCTTAATACTTTATCCCTTTATGTACATGATTTATATATATGTATATGTGAATATGTAAATTTATTTATTTAAAAGGGATTTTAATTGTTTAATTTTGTTATACGTTTCTCCTGTGCCCTATGTAGTAATAATACATATTTCTAGGGACCATGTATCAGAACAAAAAGAGAAGAAGGAAATTGATGGTTGGCATTACTGGAAAATAATGCTTTATTATGCATTAATCTATTATAGTCATGCTAATAGAGAAGAAATGTTTGGCAAGTTAATTCTTTCTCTTGTGCAAGGGCTTCCTTTGCTTACATCCTCCCCGCAGTCCAAAGCAGTGGCTATCTTCAATATTGGCAGCAGGACAATGCACAGCACTTTATGGCATTTTGGTGTACTCATCTTCCCCCTCCCTGGGACTTGAGTCCATAGGTGCAGATTAGCATTGGTCTTCCTTAGACTTGAATGGTATTCGTTATGAGAGTGGACATTCAAAGTCATGAATTGTTTAGTGTTTGCATTGAGTGTCTGATCTGGTGATGGAGGTGTCAATGTGCTATTTAATAAAGTTATTGTCTGTATTATTTTTGTTTGTGATATGTAGAGCCCTCTTAAATAGTGGTACTCAATATGAGTTCTGCACCTTGATACACAGACAACCATATATCAAAAGGAAAGGGTGGCTATTGAGAATAAGCATTGAGAAAATTTTATTGCACTTTGAAATGACCATAATATTGTTGTTACATTTTATCCAAATACATAACCACAAAAGATTTGAAATACAGATTTAATCCTTGATCACAGATAGGTTGAGGAACACTGCTCTCAAGCATAGTATCTAGGACACAGGTGAAGAGAGATCACCTTTGACTTTGCCGGAATCTCACTTAAGATGACCTCTATCCTGAGCTCTTTAATAGTAGAGGCTACTTGTTCAGATTCTTCTTTATTTTCCCGTGGATCTTTACTTATAAAGAATGTCTTATAATCACATCCATAAAACTCTAAAAATTAACTGCAAGAAATATACAAAGAACTGGTCACATTTTATCCTGTGAACTTAAAAAATAGGAAAAAAACCTTATGGAAAGAAAAAATAAAAAACATAAGGTTGAACTATGTGATCCCTAGATCAGTCATGCTTATTTTTCATGAATTGATCTTTGTATTATTGTGTAGGGATAATGACGATGTCTGAAGAAATGTACTGATGTCTTTACATACACTGTGAGTTGGAACTATAAAGAAAAACATTGATTTTTTTTTTTTAGGCCTCTGGTGTATATTGAAAATCTAATTATTATGTTTTCTTACTTTGGAGAATTTATCTAGCTCAGCTATTTGACTCCATAGGTAAACTTCTACTGTCCTTCTGTATTACAAACATGTTTTATTTTATTTTAGAAATGTGTACCACAGCATATGTTCATTTTCTTTTCTTTTTCAGTTCATGGCAATTTGTTATCTTTTAATATAAGTCACTAGTTAAATATATTTATCTTTGTACACAAAATTCAAGTTTCATTGAGGTGCCATAGTACTGCTTTTTAAACTGAATATAGCTGCTCACCTGCTTGGCCACTGTGGATCACTACTTTTGTGCGGATGAGTTTGTATTTCTTCCTTCCAGGCTCTCATATTCGCTTTTCTCATGGCCTTGGTAGGTGTTGTGTCATTATGCCCAAGATTAAAGTTTGATCAGAATGCATAAAGGCTAAGTCTTACTTTGGACTGTGTATCCAAAGCAGCTGAACTAATTGACTATATCTGAGGATAAAACAATAAAATATATAATTAAATCTCTCAACAAAGTGAATATTACTATATTAATATGTATATTTTAAGATTATTTTGGCTTGTTTTATTCTGCACATTTTTTGTAGTCAGTTATACATCATTGGTGGCAAAGATTTGGCCATAGGAATTTTATCAGGTAGAGATGATGTTAGCTTTTAATCTAACTACTACCAGCAGTTAGGATTCAATCATCCTCAGGATTGATAGAAATCAAAATCCAAAGCCAATGTGGCTGATAGGATATGGCATTTCATTAGGACTCATGACAATGTTTTAAAAAAATCATGAACAATGTCAATCAAGAAATGGTTCTACCTAAGATTGTACACAGGTTCTATACCAACTCTTTGTGGAAATATTTTTAATCCTCTGCTAAAATACATCAGAGTGCTATCATACCTTTCTCCCACTTCTTCCCCACAATAAGGCCTGATCCTAGGTCTCTCACTCATTCTAAGGCAAGAAAGATTGATAAAATAATCAAGGAACTTGTCTTTGTAGCTTGGACAAAGACATATGTTATAATACAGGAATTTCAGATTTTATCTTTATGTTAAATGAAAAATATTCATGTTTCATGTGAGTGGGAGAGGTGTAACCATTTTTTCTTATAGTTTCTAAAATCATATATTTTAAGTTAGCAACATATTTTCCTCAAATTAAGACCACTGTAAAAACATTTTCTTGCTGTTACAACTCTAAAGCATATAAAAGGGCTCAAGAAGTCCAAGTTTGCTTGAGTGTGTTTGAAAAGTGAGGGAGGTTATCTAAGCAAAGGAGGAAGAGGTAGGTGACAGATGAGGGCAGAAATGTGTTGTGTCAGGGTGTTTATATATACTGCTCTGTCTTTGCTCCAGGTAAAGGGATATATACATCCTGCTTCCATGAAAACTAATCTTTTCTCTTATGACACATAGTCTATTCTACATGAAGAGAAATTCTTCCTTTAATTAATAAGATAATTGACCTCATTCAATCATTTATTCTGAACTAAGCTATGTCATAAGGGCTTGAGAATTTCTAAGAAGGTTGATTTAGACTTGCTGGGGTCACCTGCCTTTGTTTGCTAGCCCTTCAGCATGGCAAACAATGCCAAAAATATAGGCAAAGCCAAAGAAACATAATAATACAAGAAAATGTCCCTTGTTCTGTGCACACTTTGTTCCTCAAAGCAGTGCCCAGGTTTCAAAGTCTGTGGAGTAAAGGGTCTCCCATATTATAGGAGTCCATGCCCCTGAACCTGCTGTCTGTTTTTACTTATTGGGTTGTCAAGGACATACTTTTATGACAAACATAAAATGAATTTCTATGCAGAAGCTTGATTCTAACCTCATTTTCACCATTAACAATGGAGAATTTTATGAAACACAGAAGACCCAGTCTCTGCAATCCCAGAGGACAAAATCCAGTCAAGACTAACATCAAACAATAAAGCGATATTTCTGCCATTTGTTATTTTAGTTATAAAACTAAAAAGCCAACCTCAGCTGTTCAGAAATACCCAAGTGCTGAAGGGAATTGTTAGAGGGACAAGAGGCAGCTGAGATGGGCTTAGTCTGGGAAGGCTCTGTGTTGCTAATTCCCTGAGTGATTTATCCTCTCCTTGTGACAACCTTGAGTTTCCTTCCTGCCGTTTGAAATTTAGCTTTAGTGTCTTTATTTCCTTGGGTTCTTTAATACATACATGCATAAGTGCACACAAACACAGATACACACACATTTTAGTGCTGAGGAAAAACCAATTTATCTCAGGTTGTCAGAGAACAACTTTAGAATGATTTCTAAACAATGCTTAGGAAAAAAACCCAATTTATCTAAAGTTGTTAGAGATTTCAATTATTTTGTCTTGTTTTCCTGATTCACAGGGGTTAGTCCGATTTACTGATTACCCTTTTTGTGTTTCTCTTTGAAATTGGAGTAGGGCCTGTTTGAATGTCAGTGATCTAGGGTGTAGAGAAAGTACTTTCTGAAGGGGAAATAAAGTAGGGAAGATTGAGCACTAAATCTAGAGTTTAGATGTTGCCATGGCAACACGAAAGGCTTGGCACTGGAGGTGCATATGAAAGACACTTTAAGGGCACAGGAAAGAATGCAGAGTAAAAATCTCACTGGAGAGAAAAGAGGAAGAGAAAATACAATGTCATGGTTTTCAGCCTGGGTGGTAAGAAGGTATCTCACAGTTTTGTCAAGCCTGACTCTAAAAGGAGTAAGTTATATCATCTCTTGGTATATTGATTCAACTTTGATTCAACAAAATAGTGACTCTCTTCCAGTCCTAGACAAAATGCTAACTTTGAGAACACAAAATGATTTAAAAATATGTTTTTCTTTCAAAGCAGGAATATCTTAGGCAAGAAATATTATATTTATATCTCCTGTAAAATTGCTACTTTTGTCTTACAAATATCTTTCTCTTAAATTGCTTACTGTGTATTTCCTATTAATTGTTTTCCCTACTGGCATTAATTTACCCAACCTGCTGTATTAGTATATCCATTCATTTTTTCACAAATGTATTTAATATCATCATTTATTTGTTGATATCATCTAAGTAATAGCCAGTGAAGACTTGACAGTGAATAAAATTGGTATAGTGTCCAAATTATTTTACATAGTCCCTGTGAAGTCCCATCATAAGTTTACAATTAGGTAGGAAAAACAGACATTTAAAAAATGGTCATACAAGTAATACAATCATCATTTAGTGATCAAGACCACTTTAAATCTCTTCTTTCTATTCTCTAGGTGACTATCATTCTTTACACTCAGAGGTAGTGGTAGTAGTGGTGTGTATTTCTGTGTATATGTGTGTGCTTTTGTATTGTTTAGTTGTGTGCATATAACAGGTAGGGTTTAGAGATTCAGGGTCTGTTAGGCTTGAGGAGCATATTATTTATGACAGATGCATCTCTTTCAAGAACCTTTGGGGGAAAATTGGTAGGTGTTCAATGCCATCCCAGTATTTTCTGAGTGTCTTCCAATAAGTCTTAGGCATTTTCTTCTTACTATGTCCAAATGATACCATTTAGACATGACTTCATGCTAATTTCTTTATCTCTAAGTTAAATTTGCTTTAATTCATTCACTGCTACATTTATCCTTTCATTCAATCAATATACATTGAGTGCCTGCTCCGTATAATTATACAATTTATGCTAGGTCTTTGGAGAGAGAGCAATAGCCAATGCAGACTGAGTTCTCACATTCTAGAACTTGTGCTCTTGTTGCAGAGGAAGGGGCAAGATAAGCATTAAATTATTAATGACATTATTAATTATTTCAATAAAATTGTGATTAATGATACAAAGGAGAAATACAAAATGCCAGTAGAGATTACAACGGGGGGAAATGACTGAGTCTAGAAAGGATGATAATGAAAAGCTTCCTTGAGAAGGTAACTGTTAAATAAAAACCATACAGTAGTTAAGTGAAAAGGTAAGAACCAGAGAGAGAATGGTTCAAGCTTTGAGGTAGAAAGGAGCAAGTGATATGAATAAAAAGTTTATGCTATAAATTCGGAAGAGGAAAAACATTACTTTATGTATTTTGCTTTAAAGCAAATTAAAAATTATTCCAAGCCTCTAGTCCTACAAGATGATGGACAGTTCAGTTTCTGTTGCCATCCTGGTTTCCTGCCACATTTCTCACAGCTATGTGATAGCACACATTTTAATCTGAACAGAATATTCAGGAAAGCCTCTCTGGTTACCAGCTCATTAAAGGAAAGAAAGAAAGAAGGAAGGAAAGAAAGAAAGAAAGAGAGAGAGAGAGAGAGAGAGAGAGAGAGAGAGAGAGAGAGAGAAGGAAAGAAAAAAGGAAAGAAAGAAAAAGAAAGAAAGAAAGAAAGAAAGAAAGAAAGAAAGAAAGAAGAAAGAAAGAAAGAAAGAAAGAAAGAAAGAAAGAAAGAAAGAAAGAAAGAAAGAAAGAAAGAAAGAAAGAAAGAAAGAAAGAAAGAAAGAAAAAGATGTATGTATTCTGGCCTTTGTGACTCCTTGAATTCCAGTGGCTCTGCTGATTTTGTGCGTTCTAGGGTGTGGGAAAGAGTTCATGGGAAAGGACTCTGGTTCCCAGGTCACAATATCCTGTTTTTACGTATCCTCCCTGAGACCTTATGAGGAAGCCAAGTTCATACCCCTTCCTTAGCCCAGCACTCTAATAGCCATCAACTTCCCATTCTTACAGGTACTTCTCCACCTTAACCTCTCAAATAACTCAGGCTACTGAAAAAAAAAAACAAGTGGCTTACAACTTTTTTTGTTGATGTATTCCCAAAGCAAAGGAACACAGCCTCTGAAATACTTGGTGAATCTGATAAAAAACGAACAAAATTTCACATCAAAATAAATTTCAGTGTGAACTTGTCTCTTGTTAGCTACTCATCTGGGAGTAATGGAAGTGAGCATGGTGTGACCAGACACACTGTCATTTTTCAGGATATTATGATTCAAAATTCTGATTATTTTCTATGAAATTAAGAAGTTAAATGACTTTTGCTGGATTTTTTCTCTTCCTGTTTCTAAGACATTTAAAAATATATACCTATTTATTTTTATTGTGACTAAAGGATGGAGAGGAAAGCGTCATACAGAACATGGCATATAAACTCCAGGGATAGGCTAAAAAGACCAGAGCAACTGGAAATTTTATATATATAAGCAAATATCTCTCTATATATTTATATCATATATATATGTGATATATATATGTGAGATATATATATATATATATCTCTCACAAATATATACCAGAACTTATCTGATGGAGAAACGAGTGGATACTCTGAGAAAAGGGAGCTAACAATAGAGAAGTAGATGAGTTAAACCGGGGCCATGTGGCTTGGTTCTGATGGATGTGGATCAGAGATTGAGGCACCGACTATAAAGGCATTAGAGTTGCTTGGATACATGGAGAATTATGCTAATATTAGTGAGAGAGAGTGCCAGCCGGGGAAACAGAAACCATGAAGTAAATGAGGTTTAGTCACCTAGTCAGCATGTGCTTGGCCACTTATAAAGGCTGGCATAGTAACAAATCAATGTTCATTCAATATTTATACAACATATTTTTATTTAGTGCCTACCATAAACCAGAGTAGGCACTGAGGTTGGGACAGTGGGCCAAGAGCAGATTAATAGAGAGTAATATTTCACTATTCTTAATCAAACAACGAATGTGGTGGCTTTGCTCATAGTGAACCAAATTTTTACTAGAATTGTTATACTTTTAGAAGCTATCTTTATGATGATAAATATATCAATAAATTATATTTTTATTTTAAGTAAATACATTAAATGCATTTTCAGCCATATTTTGACTAATCTTTTAGTAAACATTATTTGGTGTTAATAATGAGTTCGAGCAGTTTTACTCTCCAATATTTTTTTTAACAGAAAATTGACTGTATATTTATAATTACTTACAGTTCCAAATAGAAAAGTTTCTTCACATAATAATCACAGACAGTATAATTTTTGAAAGTTACGATGGCAAAGTCAGGCAGACATGAGACATATCCTTACTTAGTGTGAAATTGGATTCTGTTGTCTCAGATAAAAATTAGTGCTCTTTTTGAGAGAGTTTCTTTGTACCAGACTGAATAAGAAGTTTGAAAAAGGAAAGATTGAAACAAAAAATATGTAGGGATAGAGGTGCTAGAAAAACACTCTTTTTGAGAGCAGTGCCTCTTAAGCCATCAACTAGTGTGGTACAAAAGAATAACTTGGAAAAGATATGATATCTCAATTCAATTCTCCATTATTCTCAATTCATATTTCTCCCTTGAGATCTGTTTGTCACTATACTAAAGACTCTCATACATTTACAATCTATTCTGGCATATGTTTTGACTGACAAAGAAGATGGACTCCGGAAAGTTATAGGCACTTTCCCACATCATCTTACAGGGTCTAATAATGAACCAAAGCTATAGAAGCATCTGAGCACTCTGATTACCTGCAGGATCAACCTTGGGTATCTGCAGGGCTGGAAAGATTCATGAGCCAGAAACAACTGTAGCATCCTGAGCAGCCACTACAGCCCAGAAAATGCTTTCACAAATCCCCATTGCCAGAGATGTTAAGACTGACTTCCCTGGTTAGGCAACACAGAAATTAAGAACAGAAATAAGCAATGAGTGACAACTAATACAGTTTTCTAAAAGCACCATATCACATTAGCCTATTTTCCACATTTTTTTCTGACATTAATTTTTACTTAATGCGGAAAAATCAAAATCATTGAATATCTCAATGTGAATATCTGGGTGCAAAGCCAATCTTAACTTTGTAAAAGCTGATTGAACAAAAAAGTTCCAGCATATAAGCTATGTATGTATCTTAACTACCTAAACATGACTAATGACCAAATGCTGAGTTTTTGCTGGTATTGGAGAACATTATTTAAGCTGAATATCATCTCATGCAAATTTTGTGTCTAGTAAAGAAAATTTGATTTGAACCTGTAAGAGTCAAAGAATTCCAGAATTGACATTTATATAACAGTGGTTTGGCATTCACAATATATTTTCTCATAGAAAAAATACTATATAAAATGGTTACCTTCCTAAGTAACACCATAAATTTAATTCAACTCAAAATGCAACTAACAAAATATGTTATTAACTGAGTCAACATTAGACCCCATGCAATGTACTTCAATAGTATACTTATGTACTTCTTTTGTTAGAATCATTACACTTGTAATTACAGAGAAAACTGGCTCTAAAAAAACAATTGATGTCCAATAGTTAAAATAATGTAAGATGTATAATTGTATTTTGTGAGATAAATGAAATTAAGAAGGAAGGAAATGCATTTAGCTCATTTAGCTAGCCATGAGTTCTAGAGGTCTACCTTTGTGATATATTGCTCTACTTTAAATATTAAGGGGGATGATTCTAGACCTTGTGGCTGATTAGGACTTCTAAGACAGCACTGATTTCAGTAGTCCTTTGTTTAATTGGAACCTCTTTTATTGGCCGCCGTGGTGTAAAAATTGGGCCAGGAAATATTGATAGATCAAGATATCTACCTTCAGTTTTTCTTCCTTTTCAAGTTGGGGTCACTATTGTTTCCCCACATGACCTTATCCTCACACAAAATCCTTTCCCTTATCTCTTCCTATTCCTCTCTAGAAAGCTGATAATTACAAAAAAACTTTTGTGAGGGCCATGGACTGACCCTTTTTAACATTTCTTTTTTTTTCCATTTTTATTAAGATTCTTATAAATATGCTTAAATGATTGTGGCATGCTATGTACTTCATTTACTTTGGGGATATAATCTACAGTTCACTCCTGTTCTATTCTAAGTCATGATGGAGAGAGTTTACTGCAGGAAGCAAAAGGGGCAACATCTAAAGGGGGAACTTAAATGACATCCTCAGGACTCAGTGTAGAAACAGGAAGTAGCTAGAGAATGGCCCTGCAGTAACAGAAAAAGTACCCTGGAAAAATAGAGAAAAAATAAGTGAACTCTAATAGTGCCTCACTTCCCCAAAGTTCCACTGCTGCCCTTCATATCCCTTCTCTCCATTATTCCTTATTCAAGGCCCCTATTCTGCTACACATGACTTAGGGCTAATGATAATTTTGCCCTATGTATGAGGCAGGTGCAGGACAAGGGAGGGAGAGGGAAATGCTACTTAGCAAGTGGTACTTGTGGTGTCCATAAGCACACATGTGTGGAAGTAGGGGATGGAGGAGGTGGGAGAACTCCAAATAAACGAGAATTGGTTATTTCCTCCATTCATGAAAACATGGTTGGATGACTATTATTGGCTAGGCCTTCAGCTAGTTTCAAATGACTCATTAGGAAATAAGATATGGATCCAAGTCTTGTGGAGCTCATATTTGAAATTCAAATTGGATATTAAACAAATACAGTGAAAATCTGCAATAATGTACTCCACGATAAAGCAGTAAACTAAATCAGATTTAACATGACAGATGACTGGCTTTTGCCCAAATCCCATTCTCACACCCAGCAAACGGATACTAACAACACCTCATTCCTCCCTAAAGACAAGATTTAGATAAAAATGACTAATACTTTAGAAACATGCTTAGATGTTCTCCTGATTCAGAAACTTTCATGTCAGTAGCTAGAGCCACAAGGGAGATTTGGGGTGAGAAACATGATCATAAGAGAGTATAAGAAATAGAATCAGGGCAAAGACAGCTGAAAAAAAAATGACCAGACATAAAAGCCCTCCTGAGGGAGGAAAGGAGAGCAAAGTCATGCATTGTATTTGCTTTAATATTCAGCTTTCCAGCCTGCCTTTCCTCCTGACTCCGTTATTCACCTCTGTGTCTCAGGACACCACAGTTTCCTCCATTCAGACTAGATCTTGGGAACATGAGACCAAAGGGACTAAATAGACAGTTCTGGCAGCTACTAGCCAGAGAAAAAGAGGGAAAGATTAGAGAGTATTCACACGTTCTAAGCAGCACTGATGGGAAGCCTGAGAAAGTCTGGGTAAGCATTTGTTGTTAAAAATAACTCTCTAGAAGAAAGTTAAAAAAAAAAAAAAAATATATATATATATATATATATATATATATATATATATATATATATATTAAGATTCTATAACAGCTCAGTCTCCTCTAAGGAATTTTGGGGCCTATGCATTATAACCTAATGCTCTGGTAACAGGAAAAGTCAATGTGTCAAATATTACAAAACTCTCTCATGTATACTGTGAATTTTATTTTTTTCCAAATATGAGCCCTTTTATATTAATTAAAAATAAGGTATAGACAGTATTGTCTCCAAAAAAACTAATGTTTCTTTGTTTGATTATGCTTGACTAATAAATTATTTCTGAGTATGTGAAGGAGGTTGAAACTAAGTATAAAATGTTAATAATACCTTTGAGGAGTTCAAAGAAGTCTGAAAATGCTAACTCATTAATTCTCAATATCCTTGAGTGATGGTAGGAAATAAGGGTTATTAGCTTTAATTTACAAAGGCAGAAACTAAAGCACACTCTGGTTAATCAGATTTTTTAAGGTCAACAACCATAGGTGAGTTTATAGCCATGGTGATTCAGGGAGCAGGTGATCCCCTCAGTGGGACTCCAATAGCAACTCGTTCTTCCAATCCATCATACTTGAAACAAAAGAACATACTTTTTTGTAAGTGCTGGAAGTAAAAAAATTTTCAAAAAATAACTTAAAATCTGTACCCCCATAATATGCCAAAATAAAAAAAAATAAAAAAAAATAAAAAAAATATATATACCCACTTATAATTTAATTCTGTTCCAGAATCAATTTTGTAAAATATCCAGTTGATTATCAAACTTAGTTGTTACCCATCAAACTTTATGGGTTTGCCTAAGTATGGTTAATTAAATGGAATTAGAAATAATTTTGAGAACAAAATATAAAGTGAATAAAATCATGAGAATGATATGTATGTGTGCAAGACATGAGAAGATGATGGCTAAAAATCTATTAAAAATTATAAAAAACACACACGAAGAGTATACATGATAAATAAGCTGTAGGTTTCTGTCTTAAAAAGAGATTTTTAATTAAATAAAGTCATTAATTTTTCAACCCTTAATTCATTTTTTCACTAGACAAATTATATGCCACCATTAGAGCATGATGACTCTGAAGGAAAAAAAAGAGAAATAATAAAATAAATAAGTTTAAAAAAATATGTTAACACAGTCTAAGGAGTTTATTGACTTTAGCTATAAAGACATTTACAAGGTGAAAAAAGGTATTAACAATATGTAATTCTTTCTACGACTTTCCAAACTGGTCTCAACAGAGTAACCAATGGAGTAACTATATCACAGCCCACTAACAATAATCATCGTGTGTATAATGTGATTGAAAAAAAATTAATTACAATCATAACTAATGGAGAATATAACTGTATTCAACAAAAAAAAAAAATGTCTCAAAAGAGGTTGAGTTTCTGGTAATGCAGGAAGATGTTATAATTGATCATTCTCCTGCATATATTAAATATGAACTCTTGCCACACACACACACACACACACACACATATATAATTACATAAAAATATATATGAAAATTACATGTTAACCATGGCTGGATACTTTCCGGACAGCCCTTATATATTCCTCAGGGGACTCTTCAAAGAACAGGGAGAGATATGGTTATATGTCTCTTCTCCTGAGGGTCTTTCCTAAGATGACTTCTAGAGATCTCTGCCTTCTGATATTCATACCTCTGCCCTTGAATGAGGGCTGGACCTAATGATACTCCCTTCCAACAAACCAAATATGGCAAAAGTAACAGGGTGTTGATTCTGAGATTAAATTACAAAAAGACTTGTTTTCATATTACTCACTCCTTCAGAGCCCTCACTCTGGAAGAAGCTAGCTGCCTTGTGAGTAAACTTATAGAGAGACCACGTGGCAAGGCACTGATATCTCCAATCAAATACAGTGAGAATTTAAAATTACCAACATCCATGTGAGTAAGCATGGGAGTCACTCTTGTGAGGCACTCCAATATCCACATGAGTAAGGTAGGAAGCAGATTTGCCCCAAGCCAAGCCTTGGGATGACTGCACCCTTGCCCATCACTTGCTTGTAGCTTTGTGGGAGAAGCTGAACCAGAGGAACTAGCTGAGTTGCACTTAGATTTCTGATGCTCAGAAACTAGGAGAGAAAAAAATCTTTGTTTTTTTAAGCAACCAAATTTTGGAGGAATTTGTTATACAGCAACTGATAACAAATGCATATATGTAATGAGAAACGTAATTGTATTCTTCAATAGAGATTCCTCAAAGGAGGTTCCAGATTTTGGAAATGGCTGAGGAGTTTTGATTGACTAAGTGTCCTACAGATAGTAATTATAAACTCTGGTCAAAATATATATTTAAATAAAACTATGAAATTTTGGAAAAAGTGATCAAAGTAGGCAGAGATCGGCAGGTTTTGGTCCTTGAAAGAAAGAAACCCTTGAAGTAAGGGTGAGATATGTATTTACATGGCTCCTTCTGAAGGACACATGAAGAACATGATTAGAACTCAATTAGAAGAGTCAATCTTATTAGCATTATGTGACAGAGGTACCAACACTCTACTAATTCAGGTAATGTTCTCAAGGTAACTAAGTACCTGATAGCAAAATGTCACAAATGTTTGGAAGGAATAATAGATACCAGATCCTATACATGTCATCACCGAAAATTTGTAGTATGCAATAAAATATACATAATTATCCATTTCTGAGATACTTCACTTAGGATAATGCTGTCCAATTCCATGCAAATTGCTGTAAAACACATTAATTCATTCCTTTTTATGGATGAGTAGTATTCCATGGTGTGTTTGTGTGTGTGTGTGTGTGTGTGTGTGTGTGTGTGTGTGTGTGTGTCTGGGTACCACATTTTCTTAATCCACTCATAAATGTATGGGCACTTAAGTAATCAATGGGTGCACATAGGCACAAAGAGATATAAAGGTCATAGGAAATCAAGAAGGGGAGAGGAGGGGAGGTGGAGGGAGTGGTAAAACTTACCTATTGGGTATAATGGACACTATTCATGTGATAGACACACTAAAAGCCCTGACTTAAGAATTTAAAAAGGTATAAGGGATCAGATATGGTGGCCTGTGCCTTTAATCCTAGCATTCTGGGAGGCTGAGGCAGGAGGATCCCCTGAGCTCAGGAGTTCGAGATCAGCCCAAGCAAGAGCAAGATTCCATCTCTTTTTATAAAAAGAGAGAGAAAAAAAAAAGGTTTCCATGGAGCAAAAACATTCGTACCCCGTTAATATTTTGAAATAAAAAAATAAAAAATTATTGCCAAATTAGTAATTTAGTAACTACTAAAAATATGAAGACACACACAAAAAAATGTGACCCAAATAATGACCAAAATCAATCAGGAAAAATTCACCTCAAGATGATTCAGCATTTGGAATTAGCAGAATAAAAAACTTTTTAAAAAGGCAACTAGAAATATGACATAAATGTAAAAAATGGCAGCAATCAATGAAAAAGTTAATGAATTCAGAATCTTCTCTTAAAATGGAATTTCCAGATTACAGTAGTAAATACATGAAATTAGAAATAAACTGGAATTATTTAACAATAGATTAGATAAAGAAAAAGAAGGACTCAGACAAATCAAAGACTGAAGAACAGAAATTACCTATTCTAAAAAATAAAAAAAATAAAGACTGAAAAATAAAAAAAATATATAATAGCATCAGAGACCTTTGGGAAAATATTAAGTAGTCTAACATGCATGACACTAGAGTAACAAAAGAAAAGGAGATCTAGAAGAAGAATAAATAGTAAAATAGGGACGACCAAAAATAATGCCAAATAGTGTAAAAAAATTACTAACTGAAGAAGCTCAATAACCTCAAGAAGGTAAATATACAGAAAATCAGACACAGGTGTATCATAATAAAACTGATGAAAATAAAAATAAAGAAAAACTTAAAAATATCCAGAGGAGAGCAAAAAAGACATAACCTTATCAATCCATAATTCTATATCCTGAAAAATACTCTAGAAAAAAAGAGGAAATATATGCTTCAAATAAATTTTTCAAGAGTTACAAAGCCGCATTCATTAAGGCAGACTACTCTAGGCAGAAATTTTTATAGAGAGAGATAAATAAAATGTAATAATTCATCCAAAAATAGAATTTTACATATATGATCACTTGATTTTCCACAACTTTGTCAAAGTCAGTCATTGAGGAAACAGTAATCTTTTCAACAAATATTTCTGGAAGATTTGGATACTAATGTGTAAAATATGAAAGAACATCAACTCTGATGTATGTAGCATCACATAGAAAATGGTCAGAAACCTTAGTATAAGTGTTAAAACTATAAATTGCTAGATGAAAGCAGAGTTTTAAGTCTTATTTTAGGCAAAATTTTATTAGATACATAAGGCACTAACCTTAAATAAAACAAATATATTAATTTGACTTCAACAAAATATGAAACCCCTAATCTTCAAAAGACAATGTTATAAAAGTGAAAAGAGAAGCTGGATAATGAAAGAAAATGTTCTCAATACATGTTATCTGTTAAATGATTTATATCTAGAAAATATAATTATTATTTACAACTCATAATATACCAACTCAATTTTTAAAAATTACAAAAGATTTGAAAAGATACTTCTTCAACAGGTATGGGGCACCTGAAGCCTTCTAAATTCAAGATTCTTCTTTTTTAAGCACCAAAGGAGGCAAGAAAAGCTACATCTTTCTCTGCTGTACCCTTTAATAAAAGGATTTGTTCTGCAAAATTTGGATTGAGTGCAAAGGCCACACTTAAGGACCTCAAAGTCCTCATTTCACTTTCAGGCCACAGGTTCCCCACATGCCTAGTTAAAACTACAATGAGAGAACACACTACTGGAATAACTAAAAGTAAAAAGAATAGCAACAAATTTAAAAGATAGACAAAAAAGATAAGCAGCAAGTAGAAATCTTTCACCTTTTGATGGAAATGCAAAATGTTACCAGCAATTTGGAAACAGTGTCAGTTCTGTGTAAAGTGAAATACATATTTACCATAAGACAGAGCAATCAATTCCTCTCCAGGAAATGAAAACATATATCCACATGAAGATCTGCACATGGATTTTCAAAGTAACTTTATTTGTAACAGCGCAAACAAAGAAACAATCCTCATGTCCAAAACAGAGAGATTACACACAAATGATGAAAAAAGATTCTCCTTGTCACTGACTGTGGGTATGTGAATGGGTTTTACTATAAAGGAGCAAGTGGAAACTTTTTGTGTTGGTGAAATGCTCCTTGATTGGTATGGTGGCCACATGACTAAAATTGTTGTAATTCATTGAATTGTATTTTCTAAGTGAAAGACTTTTAACCTTATGTAAATTATACCACAATTTATTTTGAAATGGAGACGTTTTCACTCATTAAATGAGCATATGATTGAAGTAATTTAAGATTACTTAAGATAAGTCGGGGGTAATAAAATAGTTTAGAGAAGAGATTTAAGGATTTACTTGCCTTTAAATAATTGAATAACTTAGTGAAATTGAACTCTGCTGCTATGTAGCTCCATATGAATAAACTAAAATCAGCAAGCAACAGTTGCAGAGATAGATTTTATTTCTGTATAAGAAAAAAGTCCCCCCAAAACCAAAATAGTTTATTCTATAAGTTACTGAGTGTTATTCTATAAGTTATCCCTTCCCTTCCCTTCCCTTCCCTTCCCTTCCCTTCCCTTCCCTTCCCTTCCCTTCCCTTCCCTTCCCTTCCCTTCCCTTCCCTTCCCTTCCCTTCCCTTCCCTTCCCTTCCCTTCCCTTCCCTTCCCTTCCCTTCTCTTCCCTTCCCTTCCCTTCCCTTCCTTCATTCAACTAAGGAAAAGCTAAGTGTTCATCTATTTAAGATGAAGAAAAAGGGTTTATCACATCATTTGGTTAGGTTTTGTTAAGGTTTCATTTTAATGATAAGAGTCTCTGGTTTATACTATATAAATGTAAAAAACAGGAATTTAAAATTTAAGATGGTGTCTCAATTTTTTGTAAAGGACAATAAAAATAAAATCCTATTATAAAATATAAAATAAAATAAAATCTCTTTTTTTTTTGACAGTCTCTGTGGCCCTGAATAGAGTACAGTGGCATCATCATAGCTCACTGCAACCTCAAACTCCTGGGTTCAAGCAATCCTCCTGCCTCAGCCTCCTGAGTAGCTGGCACTATAGGCACCTGCCTCCACAACCAGCTAATTTTTCTATCTTTAGCATAGACAGGGTCTTGCTCTTGCTCAGGCTGCTCTCCAAGTCCTGAATTCAAGCAATCCTTCCACCTTGGCCTCCCAGAAAGCTAGAATCACAGGCGTGAACCATAGCTCCTGGCCTTAAGCTTCATCTTATATTTTTAGATTCTGTAAGTTTTGGCAACATGTCAATTAAAATGTTGTTATTCTTCAGAGCATATGCAAAATGAATAAAGTAGATCAATAAATTATTTAATGCCACTTTAGTACTACTAAAAATTAGAATTTACATTACTTTTATAAACTGTTAATGTTCCACTTCCTTTTTTCTCTAATAATGTGTGACACCAAATAATGAGTCTGCATTTTCAAACAATAAATTGAATTATTTGCAACTGTTGTATATATTGTTGATTCTACCATGTGGAAGTTTTATTTGCTTATATGAAATGTGGTCATTATAGTTTTTTAATTAATTGATTAATGTATTCATATACAAAATATAGTTTAACATTTTTAGTTGTGTGTATTATTTTACCTGTTAAATTTTGATAATGGAATCACAACATCCCCAGACACTACCTTTTTGTCAAAGTTAGAATGAAAAACTTATCATCCTCATTGTGATATTTTTCTCTTCAGATTTAGGAGAAAAACAATACAAATTGATATTTGCTTAGAAAATATGAGAAGTTTATTTGTGAACAGCTGCTACATAGCACTGATTAAAATAGGATTACAAAATTGATTGAAAAATCTGCCTAATAAAAAGTTTCCTAGCAAAATATAATACACATCTAAAAGAAAACAGAGATGTGACAAAGAAACTATGCAGAAAAAGAAGGTTATTTTTACTGAAAATGCATGAAAATATATTGTCAGAGCTTAAATGAGTAAAATACACTGTTTATTTTAATTTCTATCAACATTAAAAAGTTTCAAATTATGAGAATGATAATTTTTTAAAATTAATAGAATACATGCCATTTAATTGTGAAAATGTTTTTGTTTGGATACCACAAATAGCAGGGTGTTTCAGAAACAGTGATCAAGGAGCTTGAGTTGACAGCAAAGAATGAAAAGATGTATTTGAGCTATGAAAAGAAGAGGTAGGAAAACAAAGTTCGTAACACAGAAAATCAGAATACAGCACTCTTTGAAGACTCAAAAAGTTAAAGTGGCAATTGGTCATGTTTGTAAAATAAATGAACTAATGAAGACCAATGAGTTGAAGATGCAGAAAGGGTTGAATGTTCCGATGATAAATAGGCATAGAGGTGAGATGACAGGAGACAAGGTAAGTGCATGGAATGAATGATAATGCCTGAATAGGTAGTATGTTGATTATTGAAGTAGTTCATAGCACCATAGATAAAAACCAAAAGTGTATTAAATCATTTAATAGCTTGCTATGAATTATAAAATAAGGCCCATTACTGTGGTATGTTGTTACATAAAACTACATGTTCCAGAAAAGACATCCACAGCCTTCTATAGCCTTCCTGGGGGATCTCTTTATCAATTTAGAATCCTCTCATGTGAACAAGATCAAACATTAAGTGTCTCTCAGAGGAGTGACAAATCTTGTATTTCTCAGAATGGTGCAATAAAATTTAGCCACTCACAGACATATTAATTAACCACTGGATCTGTTAAATATAAAATCAAACTTGGGAGATGCAAATTTAGATGAACTAGATTTTTTTCTCAAAATAAAACAGGAATAGCCTTAAATAATTAAAGGTAATTGCTGAATCAGAGGAAAGAAAATTTTTGAAACCAATCTTTTATATTTTTAATCAATAAATTAAGGAACATATAATAGAAATTATGCCTTCACATTTATGAAATAAGCATTCATATATGAGTATATCGAATAGCAATAAACAACAACTAAATTTATATAAAAGATATAGAAACGAATTAGTTATAAATTGATTATGTGTTAGTATCATCAGAAAAGGTGATTTAGCTCAAATAACACAGTATTATAGAGTTAAGGTTTTAGATTTAAATTTGGAGCTTTTAAATAAAAAAATACAAAGTCATATATTTTATATACTTGAGACCAAGTAGAGCAAATTAAATTTTGAAAAACATACTCATTATTATTTACATGCTAGAAACTAATTGGGTGACAGCTTTTAAAACGGGAAATAATTTTGTGCTGATAAAAATAGAGGATTAATCACTGAGATTAAACTAATAACCATTGGATCACTTGTCACTTTAGTTTTACAAATTAATCAGTAAATCAATAAGTGTTAATTGAGCAATAATGAGTTTTCCAGTAGCATACTAGACAATAAAAGAGATACAAAAGAAGAAAAATATTCAATTCATATAATCAAAACCTCAATTGCTGGGTGACATATTTATTATTTTTAAATTTTATCACACAGATAAGATTTTTTTTTTTTTGCAGAGAGAGAAATTTATTTTTAAAAATTGGTTTTCATGATTATGAGGCTGGTAAATTCTGAAATCCGTATGGAAAACCAGCAAGCTGGAGACTCAAATAAGAGTTGAGACTTGAGTCTGAATTCTACAGGTAAACAGGCACGGTTTGATTTCTTTGTTATAGTCCAGAAGAGAATTTCTTCTCCTTCAGGAAACCTCAGTCATTTCTCTCAAAGCCTTTAACTTATTGGATAAGGACTACCCACATACTGGAAGGAAACCTGCCTTACTCAAAGTCTACTGATTTTTTTTTTTCTAATTCAGGATATTAGGGGGGTACAAACATGTTGGTTACGTGAAATGGGTTTGCCTCACCCAAGCCAGGGTTACAAGCCTGTCCTTCCTCCATACAGTGTACCCTGTTTCCATTAGCTGTGAGTTTACCCCCTGACCCACTCCACTTCCCATCCCTCCACCCCCCCACCTGACTGGCACCCAATGAGTATTACTACCATGTGAGAACCTTAGTGTTGATCAATTAGTACCAGTTTGATGGCGAGTACATGTGGTGCATATTTTTCTATCCTTGTGATACCTCACTTTGAAGGATGGGCTCAATCTCTATCCAGGATAATATAAGACTGTTAGATCACCATTGTTTTTTGTAGTTGAGTAGTATTCCGTGGTATACATCTACCACATTTTGTTAATCCACTCATGTATTGATCGGCATTTGGGTTGTTTCCACATCTTTGCAATTGTAAATAGTGCTGCTATAAACATTTGAGTCTTTATTATAGAATGACTTTTTTCCTTTGGGTAGATGCCTAGTAGTGGGATTTCTGGGTCAAATGGCATTTCTATTGTTAGCTCTTTGAGGTATCTCCAAATTACTTTCCACAGGGGTTGTAATAATTTGCAGTCCCACCAGCAGTGTAAGAGTGTTCCAATCTCTCCACATCCGTGCCAGCATTTGTTATTTTGGGACTTTTTGATAGAGGCCATTCTGTTGGATGATATCTCATTGTAGTTTTGATTTGCATTTTCCTAATGATTAGAGATGTTCAGCACTTTTTTATATGTTTGTTGGCCACTATTCTGTCTTCTTTTGAAAAGTTTCTGTGTATGTTCTTTGCCCATTTATTGATGGAGTTTTTTTTTATTTTTTCTTATTGATTTTTTAAAATTCCATATAGATTCTTATTATTAGCCCTTTACTGGATGGTAGAAAGCAAATATTTTCTCCCATTCTGTGGGTTGTCTATTTGTTTCAATGATAGTTTTCTTGGCTATGCAGAAGCTTTTAAATTTGATCAGGTCCTGTTTGTTTATTTTTATTGCTGCTGTGATTGCTTTGGGGGGTCTTCTTCATAAATTCTTTACCTAGGCTAATGTCTAAAAAAGTCTTCCCAACATTTCCTTCCAGAATTCTTAAGCTTTTGTGCCTTAGGTTTAAATCTGTTATCCAACATGATTTGATTTTTATGAGAGGTGAGAGGGGGGGATCCAGTTTCAATCTTCTGCGTGTGGATAGGCAGTTTTCCCAGCACCACTTATTGAATAGAGATTCCTTTCCCCAATGTATACTTTTATCTGCTTTGTTGAAGATTAGATGACAATATGAGAATGGTTTATATCTGGAATCTCTGTCCTATTCCAAAGTTCTATATCTCTGTTCTTGTGTCAGTGCCATGCTGTTTTGGTAATTATAGCCTTGTAGTAAACATTGAAGTCTGGTAGACTGACGTCTCCAATTTGTTCTTTTTGCTTAAGATTGTTTTGGCTATAGGAGATCTTCTCTGGTTCCAGATGAAGCATAGAATATTTTTTCTAAATTTGTAAAAAATGATGGTGGAATTTTGATATGGATTAAATTATTTCTATAGATCACCTTAGGTAGGATGGACATTTTAACAATATTGATTCTACCTATCCATGTGCACAGTAAGTATTTCCATCTGTGCACATCTTCTACAATTTCTTTCCTCAGTGTTTCATAGTATTCCCTAAAAATATCTCTCACTTCCTTCATTAAATACATTCCTAAATATTTAATTTTTTGATACTATTGTGAAAGGCGTTGCATCTTTGATTTGATTTTTTGCTTGACTGTTATAGGCATATATGAATGCCACTGATTTTTGTGTATTAATTTTGTATCCTGAGAATTTACTGAATTCATTTACCAATTCCAGGAGTCTCTTGGTTGAATCCTTGGGATTTTCTATATATAATAGCATATCATCAGCAAAGAGTGAGAGTTTGACCTCTTCTGCCCCGATTCAGACACCCTTAATTCCCTTCTCATGTCTGATCATTCTGGCAAGGACTTCTAGCACTATATATATTGAATAGAAGTGGTGATAGTGGGAAACCTTGTCTGGTTCCAGTTCTAGTGGAAATGCTTTCAAATTTTTTGCCATTCAATATGATATTGGCTGTGGGTTTATTGTATATGGCCTTAATAATTTTAAGGAATTTCCCATCTATGCCAATTCTGTTAAAGGTTTTTATCATAAAAGTGTGCTGGATTTGATCAAATGCTTTTTCTGCATCTAGTGATAGAATCATATGGTCTTTGTTCTTTTATTATCTTTCTACATTTTTCTTTCCTATAAATGTTGACTGATCTAACAAGTCATATCTTAACATTGATTTTGTTTGATCAAATATTTCCTTTTCCCCCAAATTTGAATACTTTGATATCTATTTGTGTCTATGGTAAGTGAATTAGGACGTAGACAATGAGGTTAACATGGTTAACAGGAATAAAAGCTAGTTTTAAGCAGAGTGTTTGGTGGTCAGTTGATTAGTGAGTATTTTCATAGTTGAACACATTCTTTCCAAGGAAATGTCATAACTATAGAGATATGAATTCTGAGAAACCAAGAATTCTATATATGTAAGAGCTCAATGTTGAGGGATTGCTTTTTATTAGGAGTCAGTTCTGCTTGACCTCAAACAAATAAATACAATGTACCTGGATCTCACAGTTCTGTTCTCACAGGCATATGCAGAGTTTCCTTTCGGTGCTGAGGAAAAAAGAAAAAAAGAGGAAGCATTATGAACTCTTCACCCTTTAAATGAAACAATGTTTCCCTAGGGCTAATTTTTCTCTTCTTTTTTATACAAAAAGAAAGTATGCCTTGGACTCACCCCCACCGGCTTCCTTTATTCTATAGCATCTTCTCAGTATTTAAAAATATTTAAATTGTGAACAATTTGATAAATATTTATAAGAACTGATACATAGTTCAGAGCTCATGTGGTACTAAATAAACTAATTTCTACATATATTAGTGATATTAACTGTAAACATCCATTATTAAGGAAACCACTACAGAGTTACTATCCAATGTCTCATGCAACATGTAAAGTTCAATTTATAAACTCAATGCTATACCCCCCAAAAATAAAACCACCCCTAAAATTTGCAGTTCTATTTAAATTGTGATAAATATAAACAAATAAACAAAGCAAATGAATAGGTACTCAAATGAGACATCTGCTCAATAGATGCAACTTTGTCAAGGATTTAGCCATCACATTATTACATATAGGCCCTGGATCTAAACTCTTAATAAGCCTATTACAATTACATCCATATACAAACCTTGGAATTCAAAGGGGTTTTGCCTCCTATAAAACTATACCTGAGAACTGAGGAAAATAAATAAATTCAGAAGACAAGAGTTCCGTTATCTCTAAGGAAGCATTTAATATTCCATAACCTGATAAATGTTCTATTTCTTATTGAGGAAAGAAGCACAGTAAAAAAAAATGAAGTACAATTTGATTTAACATATACCATAAGCAAGTTAGTCATGAAGGTAGTTATGTATTTTACTTCAAGTCAGAAGAGCCTTCAGGTTTGCTAGCCAGAAGCAAAAAATATAGGAGAAGAATTGTGGTTTTGTTGCCTTATGACAAATTTAATTAGTATGCTAAGAATTATTCTGTCAACCATTTTAGGTAGACATTTAATTAGATTTGTCTTAAAAAACCATAAGTGACAGGAAGACAGCTGCATACTTACCTTGAAAATGACATTCTATGCTTCCCTGTAAGCTAAACTGCTGCAGCTGTCTGATAATTTTCACTCTTTTAAGGAAATGATTTGTAAGAACTAGACAAGTGATCAGCTTTGAGCCTACACTGACTTTAACAGGATTTTGGAAAGGCTGGGCAAGAGAACAAAGGGAAATTTATCTCAGTGCTGAAAATTGGTCATGCACTTGTGATTTCTGCTGGTCTGTTTGGACTTCTACATTATGATATTCATCTGTCTTTTTCTAAAAAAGAAAAAACAATTGAATTAAGTTTTGAAATGCAAATTCTATAGACAAAGGAATAGCTTTGGTCCTACTCATGTAGTTATTTAAAATTGGTACACTATATTTGTGATATTTCATTTCTTTACAGTATTTTTTCATTCAAGTTTGTAAATTACTCTGGAGGCACTGGAAGATTCAGTTATTTATCCTTGGTTATATGTACAGTCTGTTATTTTAGAGGAAATGTACTGATGCTCTGGGAAACATTGCTAGAAAGACAGTAACAGAAATGAAGAAATATTCCCAAAAAAACCTAGTGGCAAATGAAAACTTTATTATTTGCTAAGTCTTTTAGGTAGTGAAAGTTTCAATGTTAAGCTTGCAAGTTTTATGCAAAATATTTAAATCCCACATATGATAATTATAATAAATCATGGACTCTTGTAAATTAGTGACACGGAGAGTTAGTGGTATTGGCTGCCTTGTAAGCATGACATGTGTGTGGACAATGATTTACAAAACCCCTATGGTAGGTTGAAATGGAAAATGGCTTTGATTTGCTGAGACCACGTGGTGGAGGTAAAGGTCAAAGTTTACCAACACACTAGATCAAACACAGGAAAAGAAAAATTCATGTTGATGTAAAGATTTAAAAAACAAAAACAAAAAACCAAAAAAACCGTATCTGAGATTTTTAGAGCAAAGAGATAGGAACATGGCCCTAAACTGCCTATCAAACAGTTTACTGAGTGGGTACTTGTTTGTGACCATATTCTCCTGTCCCTCTGTGACTACTTGTATTGGTCCCAAGCCAGAATGATTCCTTTGTTGCTGAATTGCCTGGCTTTATTCAGAGCATTTCAAGGACTAGCACCAGAGTCTCCCTGGGGATGTTTTAAAACTTTATGCTTTAAACACATCTTATTTGCAGTCGATTGTGCTTCTTATAACCTCCTCTCTGAATTCAAAGCAGTTTAAACAGCTGCTTAAACAGCAGAGGAAGGGAAGCTGCCTCAGTGAGCTTACCACATGGAAGAGAAGAGAGCTGGGTAAGTTCAGAAAAGCAGCATCATGAAACGAAGCCAAACCTGAGTCAGATATTTTTGCTCAGTTGCCTGTTTTGCTCTTTCCAGGTAAATCAAACACTCCTTCTTATTCCTCTTAAGGGAGGAATCATGCCTGGAGGTTAGGATTTGGGGACAAGGATAAATATGTTTTTCTCATGTTTTCCCTCTCTGGATATGAATTTAGGGATTTCTTCCTCCAGCTCTCTTCATCTTCTTACTCAACCCACTGGGCTTAGCAATTGATCCTACAATCAACCAGAAGTGAGGCTGGTCAGCAATATATAAAAAAGCAAGACTTTGGTGAAGCTGCTCCCCTTATCTCTAGATGTATAGCTTTGTGGACTCTTCTTAGTACTACTGATGAGCAGTTTGGCATTTATGTCAAAGCCTCAAGGCACTAAAATGCATTCCAGGCAAAAATAATCACACCCTAGTCTAATTCTTATGTCAAATATATTTGGTCATGTGCTCTGAGTTGGCACATGTGTGTTTTGCAATGAATTCAAATGCCAATAAAAATTACTCTAAATAGTAAAATGTCAATGTTATTAAAATATACTAAATTTGAACAGTATTTATTCCCTTCCATTATTGTGTTCCAGTTAAAAATAAAGTTCAAAATTTAAAAAACTTGAGGCTTTAAATAAAAATTACAAAGAAATCAAAGACTAAAATTAAGCATAAAGAAGTTAAAATTAAAAATCGTATTGTTACTTTTTTATTATACTCAGTCTTAGCCAGATAAGACTCATGTGGATGCAGGAATATTAATGGAATTCCTTCAGCAAATGCCAGTCTAGGCTGTGATCCAGTGGAGTTGATATGACCAACCCTAGAAAGTGAATCATTTCAGTAAAATCCTCTTAAACTAAGAATATGCACTTGGCGTAGGCCAAAGCTCAAATTGTTCACCTCGTATTTCAGTGCTCACACTAGTATTTGTGATTACTTCTGAAAGTTTCAAAATAACAAAATAATATGCTATTTTAGGAGTTCATTCCAAGTTCAAAAACAAGATTCAGGCATCAGACACATGGAGATAAAGAGGAGCATTATTACTGATAATATCTGGATATGAGAATATGGCTTAATTGGAAGTCCAGTGGGTTTCTACTATCTTCCTCCTATGTTGAAATTTAAAAATGCTAAACTGCTGAACTTGGTAAGTTTGCCACATGGAAAATAGAGAAAGTATTGGCACCTTTGAAGAACAAAGGGCAGAACAATGCAGAGCATACTCAATAATTTCCTACTCATCTTTCCAGTTGGATAAGTGGCTCCTATCTTCAAGAGGTATTTCTCTTATACTGTTTCCATCCTGGGAAGTGAAGTGGAGCATTCATTTCTTCCATGAGCATTTAAAGATGGAAATAATATTTCCCAATTACAATAGATATACCGGAAAAAACACTAGCTAAAAGAAAGAAAGATCATATTAATACTAGACATGATTTAAAGACATTTTTTAAGGGCAAAATACTTTGTCCTGGTAAAGTGTATCATTTCAAATGAACATAAAACTACTGTGATAGACTTATTTAGAGTTTTCTTTCTTAGCATCTTTTTTGTCTTTGGGGAAGCAGACCTCTTCTCTTTTCAGTCAGCAAGGACTAACCCCACCTGCCTGCAATGTATAAGATCAGTTATGAACTGAAATCTAATCTCATGATCTTGCACACCAAGAGCAGTTCAACAATAGGCTGGAAAATTAAGTAAGGATGATCAGAATCTCCTCTGCAATTTTGCTGCTTAGATTATTTAGAAATAATTTCTGTTTCCAATAGGAAATAGCTAGTAAGATGAGCCACAGGGTTCCAACTAATATCACATTCACTACATGGAGGCAACTTGCCCCAGAAATAAAGTGATAGTATTTACTTGATGGCACATGTAATTAAGAAATGGAGCTAAGCCTAAAATCAGAAATACTTTGAATTTTCATTTATATTATTCAGTAAATTCTCCTTTTGCTTAAGTCAATTTAATTTACCTTCTGCCTTGTATAGTAACATTTCTGAGCTGATGCAATATTTGTACTAGTAAGATATTTGGTGAGATTTAGCCAAGATACACGTTAAAAGATGTTTATAATAGCAAATCTGGAAAATACACAAATCCCTGAAATAAATTTTGATAAACTATAATAATACAATGGAAGACTATGTGCTTGAAATAGAACAATTTTTAAGTTATGTTATTAAGTAGGCAAAAATAAGTACATAATAGGTACATTTATAGGTACACATATACTATGATATGTTTGAAGTAGAACGATTTTTAAGTCATGTTATTAATTGGAAAAAAATAGGTACAAATATAGAATAATTAATTTTGAGTAAATTATGAGAATACATATGATATGAATAAATACATATGTTAATATGTTAACTTTTATGTTAACATATGTTAACATAAAAGTATAAATTATGGATTTATAAATACAACTTTCAATAATAGTTACACTTAGACAGAAGGAGTAGAGATTAAGAAAGGAAAGAGGAAATTTTGTAAATTTTATCACTTTCCTTACCTTGGAATTTTTTATCATGTATAAATGTTATCCTTAAAATGTAAGTACATTCTTAAAATGTAAGTACATTTTATCTTTGGGTGGAATTATGAGCCATTTTTATTCATTTTTGAAAATTCTAATTTAAAATTAGTAATGAATATTATATATTTTAAAAATGTTTATGCTGAAGGCAGCACAGAGTAATGTGTGATAATATATATCTAATCTTCTCAGTAAGATGGTAGCTTCTGAAAGAGAAGGATCATGATTTCTTTTTCTTTTTCTCCTTGATGGTAGCTTGTATTAGGTTCTGCCTAAATTGATTTGATATAGTATTGATCAATTCGTTTTGATGAGATGTGTTAATTGAGAACTTCTCTCTTATAATAGCTACTATCCTTATTTGAAAACACAAGATTCTTCCATAAAAATTGCCTGAAAATTTACAAAATTGAAAACGAAACAATCAATTGATCTAATATACAGTCAACTTCATCTAGAAAAATGAACTTAAAAGCAAGAGGAATTGTGTGATTTTTGTAAAATGTCAAAGACTTTTCTTTTAAAAATTGTCTTCCGGTGAATGTATTTCTTAGGTTCTTGGACAAATTGCAGGGTTCATCCAACCTTGAACATTCACTCCATTTTCAATTTCTTTTAAAGAAAGCACTAGTATGCTGCTTAAGTAGCTTGTGTAGTCACATATAAATATAGGGAACATAACTTCAATGGTGAATCTCAAATTCTACTATATTGCTGCATCTGTAGTTAATGAATAATGTAAATGAAAAATTCAAAATTTTCTATACAACACATGCATTTTAATCTCTACTCTTTTATTTATGAATAGTTATACCAGCTTGTGTATCTCTGCAAGTAAAAATGAGCAGTAATTGTAACATGCCTATAAAATATACCATAGTAGCATTTTAGAAGATCCTCTAATTTTTAGAGTACAAATGATGTTCTTTATCTCCCCAAATCTTTTTGTTAAAGTTTAGCTTTTCTTTCAGATTTATAATTGATCTCTAATTCAATAGCAATGTTGCCTCAATAGTTTATTTTTACTATGTACTAAGGAAAAAATACATTAAATGAATACTTACATAATAAATGATTTGAAATATTATCAGTTTCTTCATTCTAGTGCTTTCAGGAATGTGAACACCTAAAATACTACAGGATTTAGAATTATTTCCAAGGAAAATATCTAGTATGTTTCTTTGTGGCCTGATCAGAATTATATATCACCTTAATGGTGACTCTTATGTACAATAAAATTCATTACCTTTGGGCTCATCCTTTAATGATATGGAAAAAAAAGTATACTACAGTAACAAAATAAAAACTATTATACATTTGATGACTCTATCCTTTAACTGTGTTCTTTAAATTACTCCCTATCAATTTGAACTCTCTAATAGAATCTACTATGCTGCATACGACAATAATTACTATTTTTAAAGGAAATCCCTAAAACAAGTGACAATTTTTATGCAAATAGTCCAATCTATTCAAAGATAAATTTGCTTTAATTTTGAAATGTAAGATTTTAGGAATAGGACTTTTAAGGCAGCTTTGCAACACTGGTGTAACTAGGTGGTATTCAGGTATCTAAAATTGGGCTACATTTTTCCAAGAAATATATTCAGATAAATATCCAAGTAATTTTAGGTAAAGCTATCATTTTTTAGAGGACCTCTGAAACAAGGCAAATATCATAGGAGTATGGAGTACCAAATTATTTGGACACAGAGTCAAATGGGCTTGCCTTGTTCCTTGATTAATAACATCAAAAGCTGCAAGTAGTTTTAAATTTAAAAAAATTAGAGAGTATATCTAGATATTGATGATCTCTGAATAATTACAAAGTAAACAAAAAAATGTGGATTGGCATAATACATTTTAATCTTCAAATATCTTTGCACAAATTCTATCTTTATTTCCTTACAGTTATTTTTAATATTTACATTTTACAAATATTATTGACAGAACAAGTATATTAGACTCATTTATTAATCAGGTTGACTTCTGTGTACTTGTATATTGAATTTCTCTATAATATATTCAAATTATCTCTTCACTCAAGGATTAACTGTAAAACTTCTTTCAAAATTAGAGACTTCCTTCTAAAACCTTGCCACTGCTTTATCAATTAAGTTTATGGAAAATTCTGAATCCTTTGTTGTCATTTCAACAATGTTCACAGCATCTTCACCAGGACTAAATTCCATCTCAAGAAACCACTTTCTTTGTTTGTTCATAAGAGACAACTCTTTATCTGTTCAAGTTTGATCATGAGATTGCAGCAATTCAGTCACATTTTCATGTTCCACATCTAATTCTAGTACTCTGTTTCCACTATATTTGCAGCTACTTCCTCCACTGAAATCTTGAACCCCTCAAGTGATCCTTGAGTGTAGGAATCCACTTGCTCCAAACTCCTGTTAATATTGATATTTTTACCTCCTCTCCTGAATCACAAATGTCCTTGCTGGCACATAAAATGATAAATTTTTTCCAGCAGGTTTTCAATTTACTTTATCTAAATCCATCAGAGTAATCATTATTTGTGGCAGCTATAGCCTCATGAAATATATTTCTTAAATGATAAAACTTTATTATTTTTAAAAGTCAAAATTAATCTTTGATCTAGGAGAGGCAAAATGAATGTTGTGTTAGCAGCTTGAAAACAACATGAATCTCCTTGCACATCTCCATCAGTGCTTTTGGGTGGCCAAGTGTATTGTCAAGGAGCAGTAATATTTTGAAAGGAGTGATTTTTCTCTGCGTAGGAGATCTGAACAGTGGGCTTAAAATATTCAGTAAACCATGCTATCTATAAACAGATGTGCTGTCATCCAGGTTGTGTTATTCCATGTATAGAGCACAGGCAGAGTAAATTTAGCATAATTCTAATAGGCCACAGGATTTTTAAAATGGTAAATGAGCATTGGCTCCAACTTAAAGTAATCAGCTGCATTAGCCCTTGGCAAGAAAATCAGCCTGTCCTTTGATGCTTTGAAGCCAGGCATTGACTTCTCTCTAGCTCTGAAAGTCCTAGATTGTATGTACTTCCAACAGAAGTTTGTTTTGTCTACATCGAAAATCTGTTATTTAGTGTAGCCATCTTCATCAATGTTCCTAGTTAGATCTTCTGGATAATTTTCTGGGGCTTGTACGTTAGCACCTGCTGCTTCACCTTGCCCTTTTATGTTATGGAGACCTCTTCTTTCCTTAAACCAACCTCTGATAGCTTCCAACTTTTCTTCTGTAGCTTTCTCAGCCCTCAAAGAATTGAGGAGAGTTAGGGTTTTGCTCTGGATTAGCCTTTAGCTTAAGGGAATGTTGTGCCTACTTTGATCTTCCATCTAGACCACTAAAACTTTCTCCATATTAGCAATAAGTCAGCTTCCCTTTCTTAGCATTCATGTGTTTACTGAAGCAGCACTTTTAATTTTCTTCATACACTTTTCCGTGGCATTCATAACTTGGCTGTTTGGCATGAAAGGCCTAGATGTTTGGCCTATCTCTTGGCTTTTGACATGACTTCTTCAGTAAGTTTAACTGTTTCTAGCTTTTGATTTAAAATGAGGGATATGTAAACTCTTCCTTTCACTTGAACACTTAGAAGCCATTAATTGGGCTAATTTCAATATTATCATTGTGTTAGGGAATAGGGAGAGAGAGAGAGAGATGGAGAATGGCTGTTTGGGGGAGCAGTCGGAATATATAAAACATTTATTTTTTAAGTTTGTCATCTTATATGTGCAAGTTCATGGTGCCCCAAAAGAATTACAGTAGTAACATCAAAGATCACTAATCACAGATCACCATAGCAGATGTAGTAACAATAAACAAGTTTGACATATTGTGAGAATTACCAAAATGTGACACAGAGACATGAAGTGAATACATATTTTTGGATATAAAGTACTGATAATCTTGCTTAATATAGGCTGATATAAACCTTCAATTTGTAAAAATTTCACTACCTGTGAAGCACAATAAAGCCAGGTGCAATAAAATGAGTTATGCCCATGTTTAGGAAAAGGGACTCCTAGGATAATTTAAGAAACTTAATTACAATACTGAATCAGATTTTATGTATATTTTAAATAACAAGACATAGTTCAAGGTAACCTTGATTTTATAAATCAGGTATCACTTAAGTTGAAAACTTCATTATTAAAGTCACCTTAAAAATAATTCCAAAGTTGATAGTTCATAGTACTGAGAACAAAGTTTAAAAGTGTCAGAGAGTGATGGATATACTATTTAGAGCTGTGTTTATATTTATTCATATATATGTATTATATATGTGTTTATATGTGTTTATAAATACACATACATATCTATGTATAAATTTACATATTATGTGTATGCTTTTAGAAATAAAGAAAAATATAAATATTCATATGATTTGTATATATCTTTATATGCATATGCAGGTTGAGCCTGCCTACTCCAAAAATCTGAAATTGGAAATGCTTCAAATTCTGAAACTTTTTGAGTGCTCACATGATGCTTAAAGGAAGCATTGGAACATTTTGGATTTTGAATTTGGGGATTAGGGATGTTCAATTGGTATGTATTTGGAAATATTCCAAAATCCCCAAATCTGAAATCTTAAAACACTTCTGGTCCCAAGCATTTTGGATAAGTGATACTCAACCTGTACTACATACACAGAAAATAAACATCCATGTGTATGTTATAGGTACATGTATAGTGCATTGCTATGATTTGAGTGTGGTTTGTTTCCCCTAAAACTCATGTTGATGGTTGGTCCTCAATGTGGCAGTGTTGCAAGGTAGAGCTTAAGGGGAGGTATCTGGATCATGGGAGTAGATCCTTAATAGATTAATGCCACCTCAGTGGATTGAGTTCTTGCTCTCTAGGGACTGCATTAATCACTGAGAGAGTAAGTTATTTTAAAGCTAGGTTTCTCCTTGTGTTTGCCTCTTTGCCTGTGCCCATTTCTTCTTCCTTCTGCTTTCCACCATGAGCTGAAGCAGCACACGGCCCTCACCTGATGGGCTACACAATCTTGGATGTCCCAGCCTGCAGAACTGTGAGCTAAATAAACTTCTTTACTTTATAAATTACCCAGTCTTCGGTATCTGTTTTGGCAACACCAAATGGACTAAGATACACATAAAGAAAAAGTCTGAGAAATAACATGCCAAACAGGTCTATATAAAGAGGGACATTGGGGTTGGGCCTGGTGAAGTGGCTGTATCAATTTTGGCTTTATATACATCTGAATTTTAAGGAAAATTTATAAGAACCATGTTTTTGTGGATTATTTACTATTTAAAATATCTTAAAACTTAAAAAGAGTGAAACTCATGCTGTATCTTTTTAGTGGCCCATTCTGTTTTAGTAGTCTGGAATTCTGAATCACATCAACTAAAACTTTCCAGTGACAGCATGTATTCTTTACAGAGTATCTTGTGGAGCATTTATGTCATGAGATTTTTGTTACAAATTTATAATTTGTTAAAACACAGATTGACTAACAATTTTGCAAGGCATTTTCATATGCCAGCGGGCATACATGGGTTTCTTTTTGCTGAAAAAATGTGTGCTGGTTTAATTATTTATATTCATTCCTGTGTATACCCACTTTTCCTATTATTCCCAAAGTCACTAAGCTAAGAGAATATAAACATCTGCCTGAAGTAAATTCACTCGGATTTTTCTCTATAGCCAGGATTTCCTGAAATAAAAACCAAAGAGTAAACAGAGAAGAAAGAAATTAAATGTAAAATAATATTGACTTCACATCTTAATTTCCACTAAGCTTGTCCTCATCTTTTTTTTTTTTTGACTATGGACATATTTTATTTTGTAGCTAATATAGAAATAATAAATAATATTTTAACATTATTAATGCATTTTTAATTTGATGAATAAAGGGAAAATGTTATTTGCTGTTCTTTTTCCAATGTTCACTATAAGAATTATCCAAAAAGGGAAAACCCCAGAGTGGTACTGATATGCTTTAAAAATTCTAATTAAATATTTTCTTGGGCCTTACAACTAATTTACTTTTTTTCCCTGCCCTCTATCACATTTCTACAGATAAAAGTTATGAATCTCAAATAGGTTCTTAAAAATCTATTAGAAGATTTCCTCAGATATAAATCAATTTCTTGACAACATAAAAATGAATTCAATGTTCTGTGATTACAGAGAAAATTATAGGAAATGAATTATTACATGTAATTGTATCAAGATATTAATGACAATAAAAATAATAATTGGCAAAAAGGTCATATATTTTACTATTGCTGTATATTATTTTTCCAGATAATATATATTCTGAATGACTAGCTAATAGCTGTAGTTCCAGCAAAGGTATTGCTTGCAATGTGCTGACAAAGCTATCCTGTTGATATTTAAATATTAAGAAAAGATAATGGCTTTGAGTATACATAAATTATAACCAAATTGTGCTTTTTAAATATTTAATAGGGAAACTTGGCAAAATGAAATTATAAGGAGTAGAGAATAATAAAGCTATACAATACTCATTTTTCATAAAATACATATTTTAAAAACAAGAAAAATAAAATATAAACAATGACACATAATATAATGACATATTTCACACTACAAGATGGAGTATGGATTAATTTGCAATTTGTAGTTAGAAGGTGTACAATAAGTTTTTTGAGATTTAGGATAAATGCACGGTTTTGTCAGATCCAAGTGATATAATCCTAGCATACCCAATAGGCTATAAACTCATATGCAGCTAAGCAGTTTAACCCAATGTTTAATCCTTCCTTAAGCTTATAGGAAAATCTTCCAATGGCAAGGATTATGATACAGTTTACTTTGGTGATGGTATTTATCAAAATTCATTGTGAAATCTTACTGTTTATAAAAATAATTATCAAAAATCATAAATGAATTAGTTCAGTGTATATACGATGATATATATGGGTTCCACCCAACTAATGATAAATCCTTAGATTTATCCAATTGAAAAGACTAACACATAAATTGATTAATTAAGCATGCTATTTAACTGGATGTGTCTTTCCCCTAGTTTCCTTCTGATTTTCCTATTTACCAAAGGTCATATTACCTGCTGAAGGAAACATTAACAGCCGAAAAGAATATAGTGATAGGCATTCCATTTATTTAAATTTTTGTTGAAATGGAAAATCATAGATATAGATGAAGATGTACACATATATCTATAGAGAGATATTAATAGATATAGATATAGTTAGATATAGATCTATGTGTGTATGTGTATATGCATATAAACACATATATCTCCATATATATATATACTGTTTTTAAGATGATATTTGATAATACCTACTTATTTCATAGTGATAATATTGCATTTAGCTTATGCATAGCAAGAAAGAGAAAAAAAACTTCTAAAGTTCTAAAAGTGTAAATTACCAACTTGATAATAAAAATTCTTTCCTCTAAATTAAAACAAAATAAAGGCAGTGTGAATGAATCAACCACAAAAACATTAAGAACATTTCAAGTGGTTCTTCCTTTACATTTTAAAACAACATGAATAGAAAACATTTATTTAAAAATTATAATATTTCATTACATTAATAATTTTAATTAAAAAGATGCTAATTTTTTTGTCATCAGGGAAATTCAAATTAAAACTACCATTGGATATCATTAAATATCTACTACAGAGCTAGAAGTTTAAACAAACAAACAAAAAGAAGATATGAAGCAGCACTGAACATTGCTGATGGGAGTAGAAGTTGATACAACCACATTAGAGGACTCTGGCTTTACCTAAGTATAGCACAGTGTTCTTATATCTGTGAATCAACAGAACTGGTCCCAGTTATATGCCCAACAAAAATGCATAACTATATTTAATAAATATATAAGTTCTATGCTTATAGCATAATATTTAAACATCCCCAAATGAACCAACCTAAATGTCTGTGAATGGATATATAAGTTGTGTAATCGTATAATAAAATAAGGTAAAATGATGAGAGTTAAATTACAACTACAAACCAAGCATTCACACATATCACAAATACATTGAGTAAAAGAATTCAGACATAAAATTGTAATAATGTATAATTACATTTAAATTAATTTGAAAACATGTGCACTTATTTATAATTTTAGGATAATTGTTATCCCTGGGGAGGAGGATAAAATGGCTGATATAAAGGTGGTTTCTTGGTATAGATATTGATCTGCATACTGGACTAGAAATGGTAACTCCCAGAAGGGTTCTTTTGCCTGGCAGGCAGCAAGTCAATAGCTATAGCCAAGTTGTTATAGCAAAGGGGCTGGTTTATTACTTGGTACAAGTAAGGAGCACACTGGGGATAGTTCCTAAAGCAATGTGTCCTCAAATAAGAGGACTGGGCTGGTTTTATAGGCAGCGGGCAATGAAGCATGATCTGATAAGATCTTTTTATAAGGCGATGCCAGGAAACATACTCTGGACTATGCCATGGGGTGTTGCTAGGGCTCAATCTGATTGGATTGTGGATTCTGCCATGCTGTCCACTTCTTAATTTAGTTCCCATACCTCAGTCCAAGTACTTAGGTTCTGCCCAGGTTATAAGGTGTTCTGGTGTGGTTACAGACATACTTAACAGATATATGTATGCTACACTTCAATTAAAAAAAAGTTTACTTGGAAAAAAAAAGTTTCAATGGTGCTTGAAACAATCAGAAGTAAAAAATAAAGTCTGACCTCAGTTCTTAATCATTTAAAAAGTCATGATTTAAAATTTACATGCCCAAACTGTCATGATAAAATCCAGGTTTACAATATCATTTATCATCCAAAGTGGGTGTATTTACAATGTATTTATCAGGGGAACAGTCCAAAGAAAGGACTGCCACTCTAGTGGCTCTTGAGGACTTATCAATAATGATACCCCAGGTAATTCCAGTTGAAGATCTGGAATTTGCTTTCATCATCAATTTCTATGGGTTTCCCTAATCAAGCCCATATTCAAAGAAGACCTCCTGAGCTACAGTAAGAGAACCCTCTCCTTGTAATTATGATTAGAACTGCCTCCCCCACTCCCCAAACATATATTTTTTATTTAAAATTAGAAGAATCTTGGAAAAGTTGTAAGTATAAGATTATAAATGAATGAAAATACTAATTCTAATAAACACATGTAAGGTACCATTAAAGAGGCAGTTCATTTTCAAAGGTGATTTGCATTTCAGTGCCCTAGACCATCTACTTAGTGCATGGTAGCTGAATGTGTCTTGATTCTTAGTAGATTTGTACATAAATGTTCTCCTTAAAATTTCTTTTTTTTAAACAAAGGAACTACTTCTCCCTAACATTTTTTTATCTTACCATGTTTTAAACTCCTAATTAATAATACTGCAATAAAATTTGACAACTCATAGATATATGCTTATTTGTTTATAGTGATTTGTCATTGAGATCTAGGAAATTTCATCTGTGTCATATAATTTTTTACAAAAATCCAAGAACTAAAGAACTATGAAATGACTTCAAGAAAAGCTAATAATCATTTGTATAAGATTCAAATAAGAAAATCCCAAAACCTTTAAATTATGCTAAATCTACTCTGCCTGTGCTTTATAAATGAAGTAATAAAGCCTGGATGACAGTACATGTGTTTATAGCATGGTTCCCTGAATATTTTAAGCCCACTGTTGAAACCTACTGCTCAGAAAAAAAAAAAAAAAAAGATTCCTTTCAAAATATTACTGCACATTGACAATCTGTCAGTAATGGAAGAACTCTGATAGGGATATATTAGGAGATGCATGCTGGTTTTATGTCTGCTAACACAACATATATTTGCAGCCCATAGATTCAGGAGTAATTTCAACTTTCAAGTCTTATTATTTAAGAAATTCATTTTATAAGACTATAGCTGCCATATATAGTGATTCCTCTGATGTGTCTGGGCAAAGTAAATAGAAAACCTTCTGAGAAGGATTCACTATTCTAGATGCCATTAAGAACAGTTGTGATTCATGGCAGGAGGTCAAAATGTTAACATTAACAAGTATTTCTAAGAAATTGATTCTAATCCTAAGGATGACTTTGAGGGCTTCAAGTTTTCAGTGGAGCAAATAATTACAGATATTTGGTAAAAATAACAAGAGAATTGGAATTAGAAATGGACCCTGAATAAGTGACTGTATTGTTGAAATCTTATAATAAAATGTGAATAAATGAGGAGTTGCTTCTTATGGATGAGGAAAAAAATGGTTTCTTGAGATGAAATCTACTTATAGTGAAGATGCTGAGAACATTGATGAAATTATAAAACAGAATTTAAACTATGCCGTAAACTTAGTTGGTAAAGCAATGGCAGGGTTTGAAAGGACTGCCTCCAATTTGGGGAGAAGTTCTACTATGAGAAAGATGCTATCAAACAGTATTGTATACTACAGAGTAATCTTTTGTGAACAGAAGAGTCAATCAATGCTTCAATCTTCATTGTTGTCTTTTTTTAAGAAATTGCCACAGCCACATGAGCTAACACCATCCTGATCAGTCAGCTTTCATCAACATCAAGGCAAAAATCCTAAAGCAGCAAAAAGATTGCAGCCTGCTTAGGCTGTGATGATTGTTAGCACTTTTAACAATAATATTTATTTAATTAAGGTATTACATTGTTTTAAAACACAATGCTATATTGCACACTTAATAGACTACAGTGAAGTATAAACATAACTTTTATATGCACTGAGAGACCAAAGTATTCATGTGACTGGCTTGATTGTGATATTCAGTTTGTCTGGGTGGTCTGGAACTGAACCTGCAATATCCCCAAGGTATGCGGAAGTAAGAAAATGTAGGGAAACCCAGAAATAAGAGGGATCATTGTTTTCTCTTTCTGTAACTGTCTGTGTCACTTATTTAGATCCCCACATCAGCAAGACCTTGTGTCTATATAAGTATATTCTCATTTCATATCTCCTTAATACTAAGGAGGCCACATAAAAAAACAAGTATTTAAAATGTATCAAGGAATAAAGTATGTTTTTTTTTAAAAAAAGCCTATAAAGCAAAGAAGCATGCATTGCGTACTACATAAATATTACAAGAAGGAATTCATGAAATCAGAGAAATTTAACAGAGAGCTTCACAAATACTTTGGAATGTAGTAATAAAAACTAGATGTAGGCCGGGCGCTGTGGCTCACGCCTGTAATCCTAGCTCTTGGGAGGCCGAGGCGGGCGGATTGCTCAAGGTCAGGAGTTCAAAACCAGCCTGAGCAAGAGCGAGACCCTATCTCTACTATAAATAGAAAGAAATTAATTGGCCAACTGATATATATATAAAAATTAGCCGGGCATGGTGGCGCATGCCTGTAGTCCCAGCTACCCGGGAGGCTGAGGCAGAAGGATCACTTGAGCCCAGGAGTTTGAGGTTGCTGTGAGCTAGGCTGACGCCACGGCACTCACTCTAGCCTGGGCAACAAAGCGAGACTCTGTCTCAAAAAAAAAAAAAAAAAAAAAAAAAAAAAAAAAAAAAAAAACTAGATGTAAAGGAACATATTATCCTAAAAAGACAATGGTTGCAAATGACTAAGAAAGAGATGAAAAAAAAAACAAGAGTTACACTTATTTAACTAAAGCAGAATCAAGTTTATTTTTTCTGACCTACACCTGCTCAGGTACAGAATCGAGTTTAAAGGAAGAAGTGAGCTTGGTAAGTAGGGGAAAGCTAAAGGTTTATCAGCTTCAGATGGCAAAACGATCATTCAGAGCATGGGTTGACAACTCTTTGACATCAAGGGCCGAAAATATATGTACTGTAGTGTGTTTGTCAAAATATGAAGGAGAAGTATTTGCCAACTATTATGAATAGAGCGAATTATTCATTCATGTACTAAAGATCTTGTAATTTTACACAATTATTATGATGGCTTTAAGTTTCCTTCATATTTAAATAAATATTATTTATAATATAAATATATTATTGTGGCTTTAAATTTCCTTTTCTTTCTCCTTGTTTCAAGAGAAAAGGATCCTCCTTTAGCTAATGAATGAATCCATGAATTAGAGTAGTGAGACAGAAAATAAATGCTACAGGTCCTCCAATGAGGGAAAATTTCCTAAGGAATGTAGTGATCAGAGAATACTTTCAACTCTGCCTATCAGCAAGAACAGTAGCACACAGTAGTATAAACATCCTGCATTTCTATAGAGAGAGTCATAAGTTTTTAAATCTGCTGATTTGGTGTCTGCTGTCTGCTAGAGTTAATTTTTCCAAAATTCAGTTCTATATCAAAAGTGCTCAGATTTTTTCCTAAAATAAATATTTTTTTGTTGTTTTTGGAAGAAGTATTGCAAAATAATTTCTAAAATGATATATTTTATGTGATTTTGTTTTCTGGTATGAGATTATAGGATGGGGGCCCCCCTAGAAACATTGCATATCTTTGATACAAGGGTTCAAGATAGCTAAATAACTTGTGTCAACTCCAATGAAGGTCACCACTCTAAGGAGGTATCAAGAAAGATGAGATAAAATGCTGACTAATTAGTTTTAGGACTGTATTTTGCTATACTTGCCAAAAGAAAATAAGTTTGCTAATAAATAACCATTGCCATTCTTATACAAATAACTATACAAAATTTGCAACTTGTTTTATCCCTTCATCTCAATCTTGGTCTCTTATTTTCTGAGTTCAATTTTGAGAAAAATATTTTTAGCTATTATAATTTTCCCATGCTGTCTTTTGAGTAGCTTCTCTGACCCTATTAACTATAACTTTTAGTCTTTTTTTTTCTAAAGTCAGACACAGATTATGGCTGATCTTATACAGATTAAAGAGAACACATGCAAATATACATTTTTATTGTTCTAATTCTGAATGAATTAGAATTCACGAAGTGCTGAAGGATACAAATAAGGGAAAATTACGGTAAATGAGAAGAAAATATCTATCATTAAATTCAAACAAAATTTAATTTGCATTAATTGTACATCTCTGGCTCAGAGGATATGGAATTCATAGCTGTGGTGTCATTTAAAGGGGACATTAAGCTTTAAAAAAACACATAGGCCAATTGACACTGGAGAACACTTGGTTTTTATCTTTACACATAATTATACTTTCACAGTACTCACACTATTATTTAATCTGGTCTTTATGCAATGTCTCATAAGAACTGAAGCCAGGCACGATAGAATTGATATTTATTTTCATTTTATCTCTATTATTATTGCTATTGCTACTCTTTTTCTGTAGTAGGACATTGGCTCTTCATAGCCTTTAGAGGGACATAAATTTAAATAGATGAGTGAGAAGAGACCAAGCCTCATTTTAAGTCACTGCTGGTGAAATATAAATGAAGGCCCACAGCAAATTATTAATATTAGACTCAGTTATTAATTTTTAGAATGTCAATTAAATTAATTATAAGTTTAATGTTTAAAGCAAACATTCAAGGAAATGCCTGCTTTAAAATTTTGACTCATAATTAATAAATCTCCACATTTTTATATTTACCATTTTTGCTCATTACAATAAATTACATTACATTTTGCTCATTACAATAAAAAAAAGTCAAATCTGGGTTTGCTCAGACATATAGAGTCTTTCAAAGTAGTAATAACAGCAAAAAATTACGGTAACAATCACTGTATGGGGTACTCATCTAAACATTTTGCGCAAATTATGTTATTTCCTTTTTATCACTATTAAGACTTTCAATATACAAATGAAAAATATGTTTTCACATATTTTAAAGTTTAAATAACTTTCTCCTGCACATTTAGTTAATAAGTGCATTGTCCTGATTCATAATCTGTTATTTATTCATTTCTCGAAAATTTCTGAGGCAGTAATTGCTAATCATGTTTTATAGCTGTGAAGAACTATGTTTCGAGAATGAAGTAATTTTCTTGATACTGGCCGGGCACAGTGGCTCACACCTATAATCCTAACACTCTCAGAGGCTGAGGCAGGAGGATGGCTTGAGATCAGAAATTCGAGACCAGCCTGAGCAAGAGCAAGACCCTGTCTCTACTAAAACCAGAAAAAAATTAACCAGGTAACTAAAAATAGAAACAAAAATTTAGTCGAGGCATAGTAGCCAGTGCCTGTAGTCCGAGCTTCTTGGGGGACTGAGACAGGAGGATCACCTGAGCCCAGGGGTTTGATGTTGCTCTGAGCTAGGCTGATGCCATGGCACTCTAACTGGGGCCACAGAGTGAGACTCTGTCTCAAAAAAAATTTTTTTTACACTAACATTGATAAAAAGTTGCAGATCTAATGTTTGAACTCAATGTATCAAAATAGATAGACAAAGTAAACATCATTGAGCAAAGGGCCATGGAATAAAAGTCTAGAAATTTCTATGCACAACAACAACATGAACAGATATAAGTTGATATTGCACATTTGCATTAACTATACTAACACATTCACTGCTGTATATCTTTTAATAATTACGTAACTGAAAATTTGTTTTTCAGTTTTAAAGTCCAATAAGTTTCATTATTAAATAAACAATGTGATAAAAGAAAAATTCTAAAATAGGGAAAAGTATTTTGTAGCTGTGAGTAGAGATACTAAACTATTAATACAATGACAAATCCTGTAAAGAAAAGACATAATCCTAGTTGAAGGGTATATATTACACATGAGCTGAACTACCCTTTCAATTTACTTCTCTGTTATTTATATCATCAAATCTTTTACTTCCACTGGATACATGACCAACAAAAATGCATTAGTCCTCTCATTTTAAAATTTTAAAATCCCATAGGTTCTATATATTCTAACCAGCACCAGAGTCAGTCAGCATAGCACTGCTATTTCCATTCATAGCAAAATTCAAGATAGATGTTTATATGAGAAAAATCATTGCTGCCAGTGTTCTAGAGATACCCATAAACTTTTTTGGTTCAAGAAAATTTTTTAAAATTCTCTGATTTTGATTATCAAAATGCATGGCAAATATTTGTAGAAATAACATGTGAGGGAATTAAATAGAGTGATTGGATCGTGTGTAACAGTGGAGGTGAAGGATAAACTATAACAAGAAATAACCCAAAGTACAATTTGTGAACTAAAATAAAATTTTAAGGCCTACCCTCCACTAGCTAACAGAATGAACCCCCTCATGGCCAAAGGAATATCCTAAAACTAAATTTTCTGCCAGGAGGAGGGAGGTCAGATGCCTCATCATGCCCCCCTCCCTTCTTGGAGACATCATTTGTAACCCATTAACAGACCTAAGGGTATGCAAGACAATCCTGCAGGTCCTCAATTTACACAAAAAAATCTATGTCCAGTGGCTTATCTCTATCTCTGATAACAGCTTCTTGTGTTGAAACATTCCAAGCCTTTAGACAAAGCTTCATGTCTTTAACCAATTACAAGCCAAAGAATCTTTAAATTTACCTGTAACCTGAAAACCTACCCCTTAGAGATGTCCCACCATTTTAGGCCAAGCCAATGTATGCCTCCCACGTATTGATTTATGACTCTACCTATAACCCCTGTTTTCCTGAAATGTATAAAATTAAACTAGAACCCAGCCACAGCGAGTCTACTTGTTCAAGGCATTTTGAGAGTGTCTCCATTCTGAGTTTGGATTTTTCCGTTCACAGATTGAAGGCAAACACAAGTCTGAATCTCTTTTATACAGCAGTCCCCAGGTAAATATAGTTCAGTTTAGCAAGACATCTTTTCTTGCACTTTCATCTACTGGCACATTTTCATAATCTGTGAGATTCAAGCTGGACTTCATTAATTTGTCTTCCAAAGAAGACAGGAGAAATCCAAAGTACCCTTATTCTTTGAAGTGAGTGAGACAGAAAGTTCGCAGAGTACTTCTGGTCCTGTTCCACTTGTGAGGTCTTAGTTTTATGGTCATAGCCATCTGCAAGGGAGGATGGGAAGTAAAATTTCTAGCTGCACAGACAGTTATTCATTTGAGCACCATGCACTATGCTGTGTGCTGGTTTTACAAAATGAGGTAAACGCACACAGATTTCTGTCCTCATGTGGTTTACATAACATAATAAACTGGGACATTGTATTAATATACGGAAAAGAGGAAAATGGTTTGGAAAAGAATAAAGAAGATAAGTGGTACTGTAGTGAGCTGATCATGTTGCAATTATGGTTGTTATGGACCTCATGGAGGTGGAGAAATTAGAGAAAAAACTTTAAGCCCTACAGACATTTGGGGGGAAATCATTCTAGGCATAAGGGAAGCAACTGGAAACATGCAGAGGTAGGAAAATACTCTGTGTGATTCAGAACCAGGATTGGGTTCAGTGGTTGGAGCTGAGTGAGTAAAGAAAGAAAATAATAAAATTTTAGGTTAGAGCAGTGACAGAGAGATCAATCACTTAGGTCCTTGCACGGTTGTTATAAAAAATTTGGATTTTGCTCTCAATGGCTCAGAAGGTCATTTGGAGGTTGTTAAACAGAAGACTATTTGAGAAACGTCAAGAATGGGTTGTTGAGAAAAACTAACAATCTGCCACAACCAAATTTTTGAATTAGACCAAATTCATTTACATGAATGTGAGAAAAAAAAAAACAACGTGGTCCTTGACATCCAGAAACTTGTCAGAGGCCCAGGGCTAGACTTCAGCATTATCACTAGCATTCCTATATGAAACATTCTTATAGTGCCATAAATAAGCAACATCTACTTCTTTACCAATTAAGCCTGATTCTTACTCTGTCTACTCTGTCCTCCACGTAGAAAAGATGTATTGAGCTATCCAGACATAGTAGAATGCCCCCACTTTCTGACAGTACTGAGTCTAGCTTAAACCCCTGCTTCCTTAGTTCCTTCCCCAAATTTTCTACCAAAGCACAAATTCAATAAAAGCTTCTTCTGTCATCCTCTTTCTGAGATGCCTTGTGGTTACCTATGTTGCATATTCTCCCATCTTGCAATGAATAATAAATCCAATTTTCCCAACTGTAGGTATGCTCATGGCAAAGGCAAAACCATAAGAACCAGGAGCATTTCTGTGGTTTACCTGATTTAAGGGTGGAGGAGGGTTGTTTTTATTACGGAGAGACTGTGTAAGTGGTTTCTATGTGAGTGATTTCTATGTCCACTAATGTGAGTGGTTTCCATGGCCCTCTTCTGTATCTTGACTATGACAGAGGTCACATGACTTTATGTATTTGTAAAAACACATAATGTATACCTATAAGTGAATTTTAATATATGTGGATTATAAATTCAGTATATGTAAGTTAGGAATAAAGTTTTTTAAAATTAAGAATGATTTAAAAAATTCAGGATATATAGGGCCTTTGAAATTGTGAAACAACTTATTCTGTGATGCTGATTACTGCACTTAATTAAATATGTAGAATTTTGAGCTATCGATAATATCAGCTTAGAGAATGTCAACACTTAAAGCTCTTTTCAATTCAGCATTTTTTAAATTGGTGGATCATCAGTGAATAAAGCAAACTAGTCATGCTGCTCTATAATGATCCTCTTTTAATTACTTTTACTATTTTCTACATGGCACTATTTCTTAACATCTAAAAGATCACCAATATTTTTTGAACTGGAAACATTAAAAAAGAGAATTATCTTTATAGCCCAGCTTTTATTCCTTTATGTTCATGCTTTCTTCTCAGAAATCTCTTAATACCTAGCCAATCTTCTAATTAAGCAATTATCACTACTTGTTTTTGAGGTAACTTTATGTTCTGCTAAAACTGCTAAATGGCTTTATAGGCTTTCTGTGTTCCTATTTTTAAGCTTTTGTTATTTTAACCCTTTATAAGCCTTGAGACAGGAAATAGGGACTGAACATTCCTCTCAAATCACCATTATGGATCACAGCACTTGAATCTTGACTCTGCCTATCAATACTTACTAGTTTCTGGGGTATGATGATATGGAAATTAAGAAACATTAAAAAGAAAAGGCCAAGAGAAAGAAAAGATACTAAGAAAAGAACATGTAATAACTAAATATTTGATACAGCTGTATATTCCCATTCAAGTAAAGTCAATTAAGAAAGAATCAGAAATTGATTAGACTTTGACTCCTGTTGCCTGAAGGAATTTAATAATAATAATAAAACATTTTTATTCTATTCTCTAAACAATACCTGGGGACTGGGGAGAAGGTTCTGTTTCCAGAGAATGGTTCCATGAAAACAAACTGCTTCTTTGTAAAAGAAACATATTGCGTGCAATACCCTGTACAGGGGAACATAAAATACACAGACTCACTTACACAAATGAGAATTTTGTGGGACTTGGGTTGCTTTTCTGATATACTTTGGCTGTAAGAAAACAGCTAACAATAGCTTGTCAGATTATTTTCACTAAATTCCAGGAGAAAGTTACTGAAATAGTAGCTTCAGCTGTAATCTTTTGATCCATCCAACCAATAGCCCAATCTCAACAGGTGCATTGATCCATTTGATGATATTAGAAGAAAAGAGGGGGGAAAAGAGTCACATGATCAAAAATTGGAAAGAAAAAGTCTGAAAATCACTGCCTTGTAGTCTACACTAATGAAGAAATGAGCATAGACTGAAAAGATTATAAACGATACTTATTTTCATGAAACATCATATTTGAAAATTATATTCACATTAATTTTTTTTCATGCTTAGGGAGTCTTCTAAAGCAGACAGATCAAGTAAAATTACTGGTATTTTGTTGTGATAAAATTGAGTCTCAGGATAACATATCAAGTTAGTGGGGCAGTCACTAATGAAACCTACGTTCTGTCATTTCAGCCCAGATCTGTTTTCACATTACTCAATAGCCTATAAACAAATATTAACAAACCAGAAATTCACCATTATTATTATTTTTTTTTTTTTGAGACAGAGTCTCGCTTTGTTGCCCAGGCTAGAGTGAGTGCCGTGGTGTCAGCCTAGCTCACAGCAACCTCAAACTCCTGGGCTCAAGCGATCCTCCTGCCTCAGCCTCCCAAGTAGCTAGGACTACAGGCATGCGCCACCATGCCCGGCTAATTTTTTCTATATATATTAGTTGGCCAATTAATTTCTTTCTATTTATAGTAGAGACGGGGTCTCGCTCTTGCTCAGGCTGGTTTCAAACTCCTGACCTCTAGCAGGAGGTCCGCCCGCCCGCCTCGGCCTCCCAGGGTGCTAGGATTACAGGCGTGAGCCACCGAGGCCGGGCCTTCACTATTTTTTAAATATCACTTTCTACCTATATTTCAGTTGTTGTCATTCCCCCATTTATTCTTAAAAATAATACTAATATTCTTAATAATAGCAACCATCTGTAGTTGTGAATCCTGGGGTGGGAAGACACCTTTGGTATCCCTTCTTCACTATCTATTTCTAATATCAAAGGACAAAATATAATATCTGCAATGCCTTTTCTCTCCATGTCTTCATTTTGTCTATTCTCACCCTTCTTAAATATTTATTATTGAAATTCTTGATATTTACTTTGATAGCTTATTACATTCAGCAATTATGGGTAAGATCAAGACTGATCATTATAATTATTCTTGATATTTTTCCTTAATCTAATTGATAAAGTCATTATTGACTTTTTTTCTGATGATGCAATGAGAGCTTAATGGAATAAAACAATGATAAAATGCTTGAACTTCTTGCTATGCCAGAAGTAATCAGCCCCTATTGAGATGAGCAATTATAGCTAATCTTGGTCAGGCACCTATGTAGTTAGCATTTTATTCATTTAGTTTTATGAAGCCTTTTGTTGATGATTGCATGGTCTTGATTCTGGATGTCATTTTGGAACTTTATGTGAGATAATAAAAAAGAAGTTCTACCACCTGGGTCATTGAAAATATACAAAGTTTCCATTGTATTATTCTGAGGAAATATCACTATTGGTTACTGTGTAACTTATCTTTAGAGAGCACTAAAAATGATATATTATTTTACTTTGCTTTTACACCAGAAGTCTTGACATTGCAAGGTTTAACTTGCAGATTTGGCTTAGTGATATCATTTACTTCAACAATTTTGAACAAAATACATGAAAAGAAAATATAAAAATAATGGCTTTCTTGTGATGTACCTGAATTTACTTACTCTTACTGGAGAGAATCCTCCAAAATTAGTGTGTGTGTAATTTTCTGTAACAAAGAACTCTTAACCAACCAGGATATGTTTGGAAAATGGAATCTTACCATAATTCAAATTTCAGCCCAATTACTAAATGATTTAAATCTTTCCCAAAATCACTAGCCATAGTTAGTGTCTGTCTGGTATTTTTCCTATAGCACTTTATATATATTTATTTGGATATCCAAATATATAATATATACATTACTCAATAGTCTCTGAACTCCTGGGCATTAGAGACTATGCTTTATTATTGTTTTAGTAGTAGTAATAGAGTGCCTAAAACATAGTAGACAATAAATTACTTTGAAAGAATCCATGAATTATTATAAATTACAAGTAATCTGCTTGTAAAGAATTCATCAAATTGGATAAATAGGGTCCTGTAAAATTTTTCTTTCCATAGATTACAGCGTAAACATTACAAGTAACTATGAGAAAAACAACTTAGTTCCAGAGCTCAAGACCCAAAGTAAAGTATCTGTGTGTATGTCAGCCTATCAGTCAGTCTAAATGTCTATCTGCAGAGGTGCATACATATATACATACACACACATTACATATTATGCCTTTGAAAAATCAGGTGATATTTTTAAATAAGTCTTTTTTTCCCCATTTGGATTCATATTTTATGTATGTGTTAAATGCATTTACACACTTCTTCTCAATAAAATAATTCATGTTGTTTAATCTATCTGTTCTCAAATTATTTCTCCCCATCAAATATCAACAAATACCAATCATGCTCTTTTCTAATAACAGAAAAATAGGATCTGATAGAATAATTTAGTTACTTAATATCACAAAGCTGGATTGCACGTTTTAAAAAATACCATGTCTTAAGCCCACTTTAAATTCTTCCTTTAGATGGTAATTGCTTATATCAAAAGATGGAAATCTATATTTTAAGGTATCAAATTGAAAACCTCAAAAAAATACTTTAGTCATATGTTGTCCAATATTTAATGTAACAAAAGCCACTCTGATTCTGGAAATCATGTTTATAATATATGACCTTTAATACTAAAAGTTTAAATGAAGGTGTAGCATGCATTGTGAAATGTAGTAAAATTGCATAAAGAGATCAAAGATAATTTCCTGGCTCTGCTCACAAACAAAAATGCCTCTAAAGTTTCTTCACCGCAAAGTTACGTATCACAGCCAAAATAAATAGATGATCATCTCATAAGAGATTCACAAACAAGCCAGGATTCAGGGTTGTTATAAAACTTTGAAAAATTTATATTATTCCCTAAAGAATGTTGTTTTTTAGATAGTTATTTCTATCTTAACTATTTTAATGCTCAAATCTATAAGATACAACATACTCTGAATGTAATTATCTAACAAGACAGTTGGCTTCCCAAGAACCTGGTGCTCTCCCTCAGGTGTGCCCCCACCCCAAATACAACCATTGTAATCTGGGACTTGGAAAATACTTGGTGGGATATCATATTTTTTCTCTTGTAGATGAGGACTAAATGTGAGGCAAAATAAATTGATACACAAATACTTCTTTATTAAATTTATCTGATGTAATCTCAATCAGATATAGATAGGAAAGAAGGCTAGTATAATTTCCCAAAGGAAAACTCATCATACAGAAAGTAGAAGTCTTCTTGAGTGATCAAATTCAATTTTAGAGACAAGAATATATTATAAAAATGGAGTGTAGTTCTCTGCACAGAATGTAGCTAATGCAGAAAGAGTGTCCCACTCCAAAAAAAAAAAAAAAAAAAAAGAAAGAATAAAAATTGCCATCTGAGCATTAGTGCCACATAGAACTTGAGGAAGGTTAATTGTAAAACACTATAGCAGAAAGGACATCTCTGTGACCCTTACTATTATACTGAAAAGAGTTCTATTTTTCACCCCTCAAGGAGCCAACCTCATCTGCACAAATAAGCAAATATTAGAAGTGTCCATAATGAGGGAAACACTGGGCTTTTAGTGGTAATGGCTTGTCTCGCTCTGTCTCAACAATGAGGCCAGGATGATGAAGGGAAATGAGCCCAGCCAGTCACTGTTTTCAGAACACAGCCTAATCAGCACACCCAAGTTCCTAGGAGGTTATTCTAGGTAACCAAGAAAGGACTGACCCAATGACAACTATAAGTAATTCTGGAGATCCTCAGAACTATTTGAAATAAAACTCTGGAAAAAGATTGAATTTCATACTGATATAATAGATAGACTTTTATAAATATTTATTTAATAACAGCTATTATAATTAACCCTAATACTTTAAGGCTAATTATATGGTACCTACTATGAGCCAGCCAGCCTTCTGAATTCTTTCCATTTAATGTGTCCTTCAATCCACTCCATTTAACAGATAGGATAATTGGGAGATGTTAAGTAACTTGCCCAAGTACACACATTTGATAAGAGGTAGAATCACTGTCAGAACCCAAGTGTTCTGATTCCATAACTCTACTTTTAAAATCTGGAAATGGAAATTTACTGTGGGATATGGCTAACAAGATTTGGGATATTTGAGTTTCAACTGAACCCATCTTATTTATTTGAGCTTGTTTGAAGATTATTCAACTTATAAGACACAATTTCTTATGTATTCCCAACTAAAAATTTAGTCATTTTTACCAATGAAGCTTGAAAAACAAATCTTTTTGTGATAAGTAATCATCTTGCTTATAAAACTTATTACCAGAAACATACCTTCTGCCAGACAGACAAATGGTATTATTTCTTACCCCAATGCCTTAGGGTATGATAGGCATTTTGATTGTTATTATTTTTTATTGTGTTTATTTCTGGAATATTCTATTTCTTTGAGGTTGCCATCCTTGTCATTAGCTGGAAGCTACAATATAAATTTTGCATTCAAATCTTTGTGCTTTTTCCTTTGCATGCAAATATTATATAGCTTTCAAATGATAATATAATCTGTTGCATTTTTTATTGGAAAGACTTTGTTCTCTTTAAAGATGGTGATCCAAGTTTTATATACTAAACATTTCAATCAAATTATTGATTCAAGAGACATTTTATATTTTGATGTAAGATACTTGATAATACTTTTGTAAGATTAAAGAGAAATAACTTTGTTTCTCAAACTTTATTTTGATACATGGATAGATTGCTCTGATTCATGGACAAATTATTTTCAAGAATAGAAACATTTCTATATTTCAGGTATATATTTAAGATGAGTATAAACATGCTTAGGTTGTTGCAACAAATTCACTATCTTTAAGTGAAGATTTGGATGAAGAAGTTGCTCTATTACTGTCAATGCCCCTAACATTTCACAGAATATGAGTGATTATATAGAAGACCTAAACAAAATGCTAAAAACAATATTACATATAAAAACAAAACCTATTTTCACTGCATATTTACAAAAGTAAAATTGGCAATTCATAAGAAGATATATAATGACATTTTGTAGAGCTGATGAATCAATTAGTATTATAACAAAGAAACTGCATTCAACCAGATGTAAGAGAATTAAACAAAGTCCTTACCAACATTGGCTTTTCATTAACAAACCAGATAAAAGATGAACAAATTCACTGCCTGTCTGAAGATATTCAAAATATCCCAGTGTGATGATTCAGGAATTATGAGAAGATTTTAAAAAATAAGATCTTTTGAAAACTTCCATGAAGTGCACCTCTGAAGTCTGAAACCTACATTTGACCAGGATTTGTTTGATATTTTCCATCGCCCTTTGTGATTGGATAAGAGGGGAACATGCAGCATTGAATCAGACACTCTCTTACATGCCATGGTCTAGGACGGTCAAAATAGGAACACCACTTTCGTTCTTATTCCCCTTTACATTTCCTATAAATCTGCCTCTTGACCTTCGGAAGCATTTACTAAGGACTACCAGACTTTGTTTCAGTAAAGGCAGATTGTGATTTAGACCAAACCTCCTGCTCAGAACACTTAGAAACTCTAGACAAAAACACCTACTTGAGGATATAAAAGAAATAAGATTGTGAAGAATAACCAGTCAAGGACCTAATGGGAGGACGAAGGCCAAGAAAGGCAAGTTCAGGGAATCTTCTAAGTATTTTGTGACTCAGGAGGAAATGGCAGAAAAGATGAGAAGCTAAAAACAAAATAACAAAATGCTTTTAACAGTCCTGCTGTGTTAGGAGACAGAAAACAGAGTTCGCAGATGGTAATCTGGTGAGACCATCTTGATTTGAAATAAGTATGATCAATGAGTAGACAGAACTCACAAGAAATGAAGCTCATCTTTAAATCTAAGCAATCCCTGAAATTTCATTAGGTAGATACTTCATTGCTGGTATCTCAAAGTATCTGGCAGAAACAAATATGTATTACTTTGAGAGAGGATAACTTCATGGAAGGCCTTACTACTTCTACAGTAGTGGGATTGCTGGACTGAATGGTAGGTCTACTTTTAGAAGTCATTTTATCAAAAAGACACTTGCCCGTTAAATGTTTATTAAAGCAAAATTCACAATTGCAAAGATGTGGAATGAACCCAAGTGTCCATTAATTCATGAGTGGATTTACAAAATGTAGTATATGTATACCATGAAGTACTACTCAGCCATAAAAGATGAATTAATGCTTTTTGCAACAATTTTGTTGGAACTGGAGATTATTCTCCTAAGTGAAGTATCTTAAAAAATAGAAAAATAAACACCACATGTACTTGCTATTAAACTAAGAGATGAACTAAGATGAACTAAGAGATGAACACATATATACACAGAGGGAAGTAAAACTCAGTGGAAATCACACAGTGGGGAGGGGGAAGTAGGGGATGGGCAAAAACCTACCTAATGGGTGATGGTCAAACTTATAGCCATGATTTAAGCATTACAAAAGCAATCCATATAACCAAAAACATTTGTACCCCTTTAACATTTTGAAATTTAAAAAGAAATAATAAATACCAATCCTTTTCAATGTTTCCAATGAATGGAAAAGAGGGAATACTTCCTAACTCATTTTACCAGACCAGTATTATCCTATTACTAAAGTCAGACAAGAAAATTAAAGACCAATACCCCTTACAAGTATGGATACAGTAATCTCAACAAATACAATGATCAGCATGAAGTAAAAAGAACTAACAGGCAATATGCTTTGGATGTTTGACACCTCTAAATTGCCTGCTGAAATTTGATCCCCAGTGTTGAATGTGGGCCCTGGTGGGAGCTCTTTGTGTCATGGGGGCAGATCTGTCATGAATGGCTTGATGCCCTGCCCATGACAGTGAGTGAGTTCTTGCTTTTTTATTTCATGGTTGCTGAAAGAAGTCTGGCACCACCTCCTCTTTCACTCTTGCACTCTCACACCATATGACATGCCAGTTCTTCCTTCACCTTCTGCCTTGATTGGAAGCTCCCTGAAACCCTCACCAGAAGCAGATACTGGTGCCTTGCTTCTTGTGCTGTCTGCAGAACCATGAGCCATATAAACCTTTTTCATTTATAAAAAAATAAAAGTAACAAAAATTATTATTTCTAAAAGCAATTTTGCTAATATGTGTAGCACACAATATTCCCATAAAAAGGGGGGGGGGAATAGACCTGAGGAAGAAGACAATGCTATACAAACCAAAATAATCAATGTAATATGTAGACATAAGTATACATTCATGAGGATAGTCATACACGCCAAATAAAATAAGAGACACCTTATTTAATTTGAATTTCAGATAAACATTGAATATTCTATGCACTATTTAGGAAATATTTATATTATTAATAAAAATTATTCATTATTGATCTAAAATCCCAATCTTTATCTGAAGTTCAAATTCAGCTGTTTTTTATCTGGTAACACTACCTACGGGGGACACAAATATTCAACTTCCCAGAACGAGATTTTAAAATAACTGCACTAACAATACTCAAGAAGTTAAAAGAAAAACAAGAGCGAAAGGCCTGTGCAAGGTCACCAGCTAGCAGCCGTTGCCAGCAGAACAAGAAATGATTAGACAAGCGACATCATCATTGCAGAGGCCTACGAACAGCACAATGACAGCTGATTCAATTTTAAAGTAGATTGAATACAGAAAGTGAAATAAAACTTTTCAAAATGAAGAGAAGGAGATTTGAACAAATGGAAGTTTCTTTACTCCTTATCAGGATAAGAAATGGTGAGGAAGACCAGATGAATCAGAGAGGTAATTTTGTCTCCAAGCTACATTTTTGAAAACTAATTGCTAATTCTACTCTTATTTCTCACAACTTTTTCTTGTTATCACTATTTTTTTTAATTTATCTCTGTGAAGCCATTCTGGTTTTTTGTTTGTTTGTTTCCTCTACATTTTTACAATGGTGGGAAGCTGATTTGTGAGCTGGTTTGTACCCAGATACCATGCTTGTACCTAAATACCTCGTGTGATTCACCGAGTCTACTCTTGTTCTATTCTTTTCCTTTTTTCCTTTTATCATAATGCATATCTAATGTTAAGACCTACATTGAAGTCAGCTTTCAAAATCCAAAAAATTTCTTTCAAATGAATATAGTAACATTGTCTTTTGGCTGAGATTCCTGGCATTTCCTGTGAAAAAGGCAGGTACTGATTCAGAGGCCCTGCTTGGAAAATTTCCCTTATCCTAGGATTACTTAAATATTTTCTCCCTATTCTATTCTTCTCTCCCATAAAATTCAGAGGGAGAAAAAGGTAAAAAATGAATTAAGTAAAAGTTATACTATTCTAAGCATTGCCATTAACATTTCACAGATGGTGTAAGACATTATCTACAAAACCTTTTCAAGAAGCTAAAATAGGATTATAAATACACAAGAAGAGTATTATTTGTCCTGCATATTTTCCATTTAAATGGCTCATTCGTTGGGTATCTTGTATTGACAACAATGAAAGACCTGAACATTTGAAGAGATGATCAGAAAATCAATAAAATTTCAGTAGAAAAAAAAATCATAAAGCACCATGTAAATGAAATATATAGTTATATAATAAGTGAAGTATCCCAAGAATGGAAAAATAAGCACCGCATGTACTCACCATCAAATTGGTTTCATTGATCAACACCTAAGTGCACATATAGGGATAACATTTATCTTGCGTCAGGCAGATGGGAGGGGGGAGGAGAGGATGGGTGTATACATACATAATGAGTGTGATCCGCACCATCTGGGGAATGGACATGTTTGAAGCTCTGATTCGGGGCCGGGGGAAGGGGGGTAAGTGCAGCATATGTAACCTAAAAATTTGTACCCCCATAATATGCTGAAATAAAAGAAAGGAAGGAAGGAAGGAAGGAAGGAAGGAAGGAAGGAAGGAAGGAAGGAAGGAAGGAAGGAAGGAAGGAAGGAAGAAAGGAAGGAAGGAAGGAGACATTTTCTTATAGTATGATTTAGTAATTTTTATTCAGTTAAACATCTTAAGCAGTTGATCTTTATCAATCTAGTAGTTTGCTTGCCATCCCCACTACTCAGGGGGAGATAAGAAGAAATAGTACATTTTTCAACGGTGTAACAATCAGTAATGGTATTATATTTAATGATTTATAAGTATATTTAATAAATACAAATTTACAGTTTGCAAGGTCATGTACCCTAACACTCCCTACGGAAGTAAAGATACATGTGACAATTGTCATTTCACAGGCACAGATGAGGAGCTTGAAGCCAGAAGAATTCAAGTTACTTGTTCCAGATAATGTTCAAATTTAGAAATGGAGGCAGGATTAAGATGGAAGTCTCTTTTATAGTAAATACAGTGATCTTTTTTGCTATAATATTTTCCTGACTCTTCTAAAAAGTTTATATTTCATAGGGTTGTAGTTCCCTGGTGGTATCTGATAGGAACATTTGTTATATTTTGCATTGATCTCATTTAAAATGAAAAAAAGGAAAGAAAATTGGCACATGCTTTTTTAATTGATAGTTTATAATATTTCAGCACTTTTTAAAGTGCTTTATATACATTAACTCATTTAATCATCCCAACATGCTATCAAAAAATACTACTATTAAACCACTCTCCAAAAGGGGACCTTGAAACTTAAAATCTTGCAGGGCCAGTAAGCAGAATACTGGACAGACCAAGTACAGACTTAATTTTTTGAAACCACTGGTCTCCAACAGAGACCACACTCCCTAGGACTCATTTGTTCTCTGTCTCCAGCTGCGACAAGCCCATGTCTGTGACCAATGCCTATGCATCAGGGAAAGTGTGTGGCTCTACTCCTAACCAAAGCACATTTCTTCCAGGCTTCAGACACGTTCTGCAAAGTTAGAATGGCCACTATTCCCCCCCCCAAGAATGTTAGGAGGAAATAGACTATCCTAGTCAATATACCTGTTTTCCTTGATCAATACCTAAAAAACAAGTCCCTGGTATATGCTGCTATCATTACAGGACTCTGGGCTTTCTTGTCCTTAATCCAGAGCTCAACACTTCTGTTTACAAAAGCCTAAACACTGTGACTTCTATAACATCCACATCATTACAGAGGGAACCCAACCTCCTCCCACCTGTTGACTTACCTTCAGCATTATTTTTCAGTATTCCTGAGACCTGGGTTTTCCTTGAGAACACCACTTGCTATGCACCCGCTTAAGTGAAGGCTGTTTATATTCTCAGGAAATACATAACTCAGGTAGTGTTCTTGTACTCCTCCAAAATTAAGCATTCAAAGCATTTTAAAAATACTACTAGCTAACATTTAATGAGCACTTACCATACATACACTCCGTTTTAAGCTTTTACATGTGATTATACAGTAAATACTCAAAATACCTATAAGAGAGAATTATTAACATACTGAAAGATTTTACATGTCTTAAGTCACGTAACCAAGAAGTGATCATTTTAACCCCGATTATTAACCTCTGTGCTATACTGCTTCTCTTTATTTGCTGTTTTCAACAGTACTTTAAAAAATAGACAATCTTTTTTTAAATAATAATTAACTATTCTTATCCCTATTAAACATTTTTTTCTCTTTCTGCAATTATTTTCTACCATGAATTACTTGCATTTTAATGAGAATCTTTTTTCATTCCTTGTCATTCATTCCTTTAAACAACCACTCAAAGCAAATTTGAGTAAGAACAATGTTGTTATAACATTTGTTATATATTGCTATTTAGTTTCTTTTTGCTATAGCTGTTATACTTTCTCATGAAGAAAGTAAGCTACAGATGAGAAGTCTCATGGAATATAAGCCCTATTTTTTAAACCTTATTAAATAATAGCTGCAAAGAAGGTCAAGATTTCTGGGAGTCCAGTTGTAACAAATATCCATTTTCTGATTGTAGCAAAGGTAGTATGGTCGTTCACTGGTGCATTAATTGACTTTTAGATAAAATCTACAAGCCATGCCATGGCTCAATATGACTGCGGTAATTGCTGTACTTCAGCTGTTGAATCTACTTTTAATGTCAGATAGTTTTAATGCACCCATGTTTAGGTTTTGTTTCTATCTCTAATAAAAGCTAAATAATTGTGGAAATGCGTTAGTACTTCTAACTAAGCAATCACTTTGAAACTAGCTTCAAAATGATATGTTATTATGTCAACAGACTATAACATTATTTATGAAGAAGTCTCCATTGAAAATATGCACATAAACTTATAGCAAGCATCCAGTGGGAAAGAACATTTATAACGTTTTTATTAGGATTTCAATAAAAAGCATTTACCACCAAATTCATGCACTAATAGTGTCTGACAGCACTAACTATGACTAAATTAAGTCATAAAGCAAGTGTTATGGGACCTCATACAAGTTTCATGTTGACTTCTGGATATGTATTTTTTTTTTTTTTTTTTTTGCTAAATGCTGTTGCCTTTGTAATACTCTTTTTAAAAACATGCAGTTCCCACTAGCAACAAACCTTAGCTGAAAATAAAAGAAAGGATGGAAAAGTCATCCATATATTGTGGAAATTACTAAAAGGAACTTTGAAATTAACATTATGGAGATCAGGTTTCATGAATTAAGAAAATGAGCAAAAAAATCATATTTATTATTATACTATGTGATACCACTTAATAAGATACTTTTTTGATTAAAAAATATGCTAGGTTGATCTACTTTATTTTTTGTTGTTGTTATTTCTTTGTTTTTGTTACTATAATTTTTGAAAAATTAAACCTTTTTCTAAACTTAAAAGATGTTTTTAAGTATCATTACTTCAAAAATTATTTAGTATGTATTATTTGAAGTCTTTTCACCCATATTTATTAGTATAATTTCCTCATTATTACTCTAGTCATTACCATCTAACTGATATTTATTAATTGAGAACCTATTATATACTAGACAGTTTCCTAGCGTTTGGAAATACAACTATAGTACTATATGATTGCACTTATAAGAGGTATGTATAAAATAGTCAAATTCATAGTAACAGAAAGTATAATCATGGTTCTCAGGGAATGGGTAGAGGAGGAAATGGGAAGTATTTTTTAACAGATAAAGAGATCACCTTTGCAAGGTGAAAGGGTTCTAGAGATTCATTGCACAACAATGTTAATGTACTTAATAGCACTAAACTGCATACTTAAAAATAGGTAACATTGTTAAAAAAATTTTATAAAATGCTATATTTGAAATATGCATAGCTTATTGTATACCAATTATACCTCAATAAAACTATATAAAAAGAAAAGACATGAGGGAAATTTAAATATATATTGCTAAGCGAAAGAAGCCAGTCTGAAAAGGTTACATACTGTATAATTCCAACTGTAAGACATCATGGAAAAGGCAAAACTATTGGGACAATTAAAAGATCTGTGACTACCAGAGGAAGGAAATGAGGGAAGAACAGATAGGTCACGGGGGATTTTTAGGGGCAATCAAACTAGTATATGATATTGTAATAGTTGACACATTAAATGTAATGTCAAAACATTTGTCAAAACCCATAGGATTTAAAAACTTAGATGTAAATTATGGATTTTATTTTATAATAAATTGTCAATTTTTTGTCATTTTTAACAAATGTACTATACTAATACAAGATGTCAATAATGGGGGAAAGTATCAGGGTGTGGAGAGAGTATATTGAATATTTTTATACTTGCTGCTCAATTTTTTAATATAAAAGTGCTCTAAAAATAAACTCTATTAATTAAAAAGAAATACTTTCAAAATGAAAACATAATCCAACCGAGTTTCACCACCTCCACTTCAGCCACCACTATCCTCATTTTTCACTGCTCCTGTATAGGGTGTTCTCAGTGTAGAGGCCAGAGTGAGTCAGTTAAAACATGTCTGTCTTCTTCACAAAATCTTTCTATGGATTATAGATCAGAGTAGGATAAACTAAAGTCATCACAATGCCTACATGACTGTACATCATTTTGTACCACGTGATTCCGCACACTTTAACTTTTGGCATCATCTGTTCTCATTCTTTGCCTAGCACACTCCACTCTTGCTTCATTGACTTTCTCTTTCTTGAACACATTAACCATCTTCTAATTTCAAAGACTTTTTTTTATAGCTCCCTCTTGATGGAATGATCTTCGGCAAAATATCCTAATAAGCTTCATTTCTTCTTCATGCTTTGATTCCTTCAGGTCTGCTCTGTTGTCACTTTTTTAATAATCAGAGACCTCCTTGATTGCCCAGCATAAAACTGCAAGCATTCCTTACCAGCACCTTCAATCTCTCTCCACAGTATTTATCATCATCAGATATGCCCTCTGTTTCATTATCCAACAGTCTACACTAGAATACATAGGGAAGGTGGGAGGCGCGTGGGGAGGAAATAGGAGAGAAAGAGAAAAGAGGAGAAATAAAATGATAATGCAAATCTTAGAGACAACTAGACTTGATGAAGTCATCACACCAAGTAGGTGCAGAACCAAGATTCAGACTTATTCTTCCAGCCCCAAATCCAGTGAAATATGAACAATCCAAGATTCATGCATGACTATATATATCCATATGATTTTTATACTAATATTTGTAGTTCTTACATAATTTTGTTATCATGAAATATCTCAGAACATGTGTATTTGGCTACTTTCATGTTATTTTATGGAGGAACTATGTGAATTTGGGAGAAATGTATTCATCAAGGGCACTTAGACAACATTGCCTTTAAGTGCAGGAAGAATGTTTTTTTAAAATAGAGGAAGATTGGAGTTTGGTTAAGGCTGATGCTCAGCCAGGGTTGGGTGAAATGCAAAAATAGCCTTTTGCTGTATCATGATTGGCCCAACAGAAATCCTTGCATTTATTCATCAGGGGTATTCTTAAATGGGTCTGTCTTAAAAGCACATTTTCAACAATAGATTAATCCCCATGGCATGTTAAATCTTTGTGTGAGCTGCTTCAGGTTAGACACTAAAACATTCCATTAAGTATCTACCAAATGGAGTTCAGTGCTTCAGGCTTTGAGCTTGTCTAAAAGTCTTGCAAAGAGTATCTGTTTTGTAAATGTCTTTCATAGTAAAGTATGAAGGGATGAGTTTAAATGTTAAGACGAAAGAAAGAAAGGCATTTGGAGAATAATAAAACCATAAATTTAAGGTTATGACAAATGCCATCATTCTTTATTTTTTTTTCTCCTATATCCCAAGTCATCAAGCAATACCATCATTCTTAAAAAAGCAACTAACTTGAACTTTGAAATATCAAGAAACATTAAGATTTAATTTAGGAATTTGTTAACTTTGTACATTTCTTGTTTAGAACCAAAACATTTCTGTACAGTTTAAGAATGTTAGTCTGTCTCTTCATGCCATTACACTGCAGTGTTATGATTTTTGTTTTGCAATGTGTAATTTCTTTTCTTGGATGGACAAATCATCCTTGTTTCCCCTGCAGCCAACTGTAATGATTTCCACTGACTACAATAATGAGGCCAGAGCTGATTAACCTTAGGCTTTTCTTCTACTAAAATTAAGAAGCAAGCTATCCAGCAGCACATATAGCTATATATATATATATCTTACTGTGTATATAGTGTATGTGTATATATGTGTGTACCATATACACACATGTATAAAGAATATTCTTATTTTCCCTTCCAGCAAAAGAGAGAAAAAAAAATCAACGAAACTACCAACATGACAACTGCCAGTTGGCCAGAGGATCAGGTCACTCCCGTGTCCTCTCTCAGTGTGAAAGCGTATTTGCATACTTGGCTGCGTTCTTGTTTTGAAGGACAGCTGCGCTGGTGTTTCTGGTCTCAGTGAGATACAGAGACACTGTCTTGAACAGTTTTATTTTAACCCATTTAAACAAAGAGTTAAACTAGAATATAGAAGAATTCTTTTCAAGGAAAAAATGTTATAATTCAGATGGATAAACGCTTAAATAGACCTTATTTTACCCAAATACCTAAAACATATCCTTTTTATTTGATACTTGATCATTAGTCATTTACCTTGTTTCATAGATGGAGGAAATGTATTTGATACCACCTACTGTTTTGTAGTGCTTCTTCCCTTAAACAAAAGGCCACTCTTCTCTAGATGATTATTTGGGGCTTTGCAAAAGAACAAGGAAGCTTTTACAAAGAATTTTGTACTCAGAATTTGCTTTCATGCCTCTACTGGAAATCGCACATTGGTTAAATATATAAATATAGATTTCCAAACTTCCATGAGTATATTGGATCATCATTATATGCTTTGAAGTTTTCTTAGTTCTATGAGGGTAACAAAGAATTAAAAGAAACCCAACCAGCTCTAATAAAGTTTCCAATTTAGACGTTGAGCAAAAGATATGTAGAATATGCAGTTACTATATTAGGTACTCTTAAGTTCTTATACATAATATTTCTGAAACTTTTTTTTTTACACTTCCAGGTAGTTGTTTACATAACTATCTCTCAAGTTTTTGAGTAATTTCTAGGTAGGAACTACATCTCATACACATGTTTAATCTTCAATCAGTGACACAAAAATCAAACTTATAGCAGATATTTAATAACTGTGTTTTTGTAAAATAAAAATGTTTGCATTTCATAAGCAGAGGTTTTTTTCATATGTAATACATATATTTTAGGTAATATTTACATGCTCTTTTAATATCTAAACACATTTGTATCTATTTTAGTTAAAAGGCCAATCAAAGAACTAAAGAGTCACCCTTCATTCTTTTCTTTTTTAAATTCACATAGCCAATCCACTTGTAGGTCTTATAGACCCAGCAAAATATATGTCAAATCTTTCACTTCTGTTCTGTTATCAAAATCACACAACCATTATCTATTACCTAGACCTCTGTAATATTCTATACCAATGAATCACACTGTTTTCACTTTTGCTTCTCTAGTGTGATTTCTTTTAAATGTTAATCAGAGAATGTTATTCTCTAGATTAGAACACTTAATGCAGTACTCTTAGAATATCAAACACCTTTTCCTGACTAACAAAGCCCCAAAAACTGGCTCCTACTATATCTCTAACCTTATCTTTGTTTACTCTCATCCTTCCCATTAAGCTTTAGACATAAATTATTTTTCATAAAGCTCATTCCAGCCATAAGTCCTTTGGACTAGCTGCTTTCTCTGTGTGGAATATATTAAATACTTCTTTCTAACTTTGTTATAGATGCCTTGTTAAAGCTGGCTCTTCCTTGTCATTCATGTCTCAAATTAAATGCTACTTTTATATCTGTAAGAATGTTTATACTGCAATAAATAAAAGATGCACTTAAGTGTAATTTTATAATGGGTTTAATTATTTCACTTATAAGAATTCTGGAAGGAAGGTTATTACAATGTTAATTAATAATGTAGTCTAGGGATATCAAAGCACTCATTCAGTTGTTCTACTCATTTTCTTTACTTTCTCTTCCAGATTACTACAGTTTTAACTAATTCAAACATTTTTTCCAGGGGTGAAAAGGTGAATACAGTCAATATTCTTTTAGGAAAGAAGTGTCAAGATAATACTGCTAGATTTGCAACTGAAAATGTTTGCCATGCTTCCTCAGAGAGAATCTCTGACAAACCAGTTTATCGTTGTACTCAACTTTTTTTTTTTTTTTTTTGAGACACAGTCTCACTTTGTTGTCCAGGCTAGAGTGAGTGCCGTGGCGTCAGCCTAGCTCACAGCAACCTCAAACTCCTGGGCTCGAGTGATCCTTCTGCCTCAGCCTCCCGAGTAGCTGGGACTACAGGCATGTGCCACCATGCCCGGCTAATTTTTTATATATATATATATCAGTTGGCCAATTAATTTCTTTCTGTTTATAGTAGAGACAGGGTCTCGCTCTTGCTCAGGCTGGTTTTGAACTCCTGACCTTGAGCAATCCGCCCGCCTCGGCCTCCCAAGAGCTAGGATTACAGGCGTGAGCCACAGCGCCCGGCCTTGCACTCAACTTTTTTTAGCACAACACCCATTTGTATTTTCTGCATAATATTTATGGCCATCTGGTATTTATTTTTATTTTTTGTTTGTTGCTTTATTTATTATCAGCATTATTTAATTAAAACATAAGCTGTGGGTTGTCTATTTTGTTCATAGTTGTATTTCCAGGACCTAAGATAACTGTATATGTCTTTTTGTGGCTGCCTTATTTGATTTAACATAATGTTTTCAGAATCCATGCATGGTGTCACATATGACAAGATTTCTTTCTTTATTAAGGTTGAACAATATTCCATTTTATGTATCTGTCACATTTTGTTTATCCATTGATCCATCAGTGCACATTTGGCAAGTCAAATCAAAATCACAACAAAATATCACCTCACCCCCATTAGGATGACTACTATAAAAAATAAAAAGAAAGAAGAACATAGGTGTTGGCATGGATATGAAGAAATTAAAACCCTTGTGCCCTGCTGGTGGAAATGTAAAATGGTCACTGTTATGAAAAATAGTATGATGTTTTCCAAAAAGACTAATATTAGAATTACCATATGATCTAACAATTGCGCTTCTGGGTATATATTCAAAGAAATTGCAAACAGGGTATTGAGAAAATATTCACATACCCTTGGTCATAGTAGTTTTGTTCACAATAGCCAAGAGATGGAAGCAGTCCTCCATGTCTTCAGTGATATAACAGCTCATTTCTTTTTATCATTGAGTAATATTATACTGTGTGGGTGTACCACAGTTTATTTATCCATTAACCTGTTGAAGGACATCTTGGTTGTTTCCAAGATTAGGCAATTATGAATAAAGCTGCTATAAATATTTGTGTGCAAGTTTTCATATGGATACAAAGTTTTCAACTAATTTGGTAAATACCAAAGAGCTTGATTTTCAAACCATATGGTAAAAACTATGTTTAGATTTTTGAAAAACTACTAAACTATCTTCTAAAGTACCTGTAACATTTTACATTCCTACCAGCAATGGAAGAGAGTTTCTGTTGTTCCCCACCCTCACCAACATTTGTTGGCAGCATTTTGGATTTTAGCCAATGTAATAGGCAGGTAATGATATCTCACTTGGTTTTAATTACAATTCTCTAATGACACATGATGTTTAGCATTTTTCCTTATGATTACTTGCTTTCTTTATATTTTCTTTGGTGAGGTATATGTTTAGATCTTTTCCCATTTTTAATTAGATTATGTGTTTTTTGTTGTTAAGTTTTAATAGTTTTTTTGTACATTTTGGATACAAGTCCTTTATTAGATATGTGTTTTGCAAATTTTTCTCCTAAATTGCAGCTTGCCTTTTGACTCCCTTAAGAGTATCTTTTGTAGAATGAAAGATTTTTAATTTTATGAAGTTCAGCTTATCAATTTTTTCTTTCATGGATCATGCTTTTTGTGTTGTATCTGAAAATTTATAACTGTACTTAATGTCACCTTCATTTTCTCTTATCTTGCTTTCTAGATATTTTATAGTTTTACATTTACATTTAGGTCTATGATGCATTTGAGTTAATTTTTGTAAAAGATGTAGGCTCTGTGTCTAAATTCATTTTTCTTTACATGTGGATGTGTAATTGTTCCAGTGTCATTTATTGAAAAGACAACCTTTCTGCATTGTATTACCTTTGATCCTTTGTCAAAGATCAGTTGTCTATATATGCATGTGTGTATTTCCGTGCTTTCTTTTTTGTTCCACCGACTTACTTATATGTTCTTTAGCTAACACCGCATTGTTTTGATTAGTGTAACTTTATAGTAAGTCTTGCAGTTGGATAGTATTCTGACTTTGTTCTTCTATCTTCAATATGATGGTGGCTATTACAGGTCTTTTCAATTCTATGTAAACTTTCTAATCAGTTTGTCAATATTCACAAAATACCTTCCTGGGATTTTGATTGTGGTTGCATTGAATCTGTAGATCAAGCTGAGAAGAACTGACATCGAGCAACATTGAGTTTTCCTATTCATATTTGTGGTATATATCTCCATCTATTTAGACCATATGATTTTTTTCACTAAAGTTGACAGTTTTCCTCATACAAATTTTTTAAAATTTTTTTTTAAATTTCAGCATATTATGGGGGTACAAATTTTAGGTTACATATATTACCTTTGCTCCACCTGAGTCAGAGCTTCAAGTATGTCCATCCCCCAGATGGTGCACACCACCCCATTAGGTGCGAATATACCTATCCCCTACCTGCCCCCCATCTGCCTGACACCTGATGAATGTTACTAAAGTGTGGATCATTACTGGGCATCTACACAAAAGAACAAAAGACATTCTATAAAAAATACATCTTCACTCAAATATTTATAGCAGCACAATTCACAATTGCAAAGATGTGGAAACAACCCAAGTGCCCATCTATATATGAATGGATTAATAAAATGTGGTATATGTATACCATGGAGTACTATTCAGCCACAAAAAAACAAGGGTGATCTAGCACCTCTTGTATTACCCTGGATAGAGCTTGAACCCATTCTACTAAGTGAAGTTTCACAACAATGGATAAACAAGCACCATATGTACTCACCATCAAATTGGTACTAATGGATCAACACTTATGTCCACCTATAGTAGTAACATTCACTGGGTGTAAGGCAGGTGGGAGGGGAGAGGAAGAAATAGGTAATTCACACCTAATGGGTGAGGTGTGCACCATCTGCGGGATGGATACACTTAAAGCTCTGATTTGGGCTGGGCAATACAGGTAACCTAAACATTTGTACCCCCATGATTTGCTGAAATTAAAAACAAGTAAATTGGGGTTCTTATATACTCAATGATAGAATATTTGAAAGTTATACTCAAAGATTTTCATTATGTTGGTTTTTAAAATAAACGACTATTTGGCCTTATGTTACAAACACACCAAAGTGGATTAATTTTTTTCCTTAAAGTTCCCCTAATCATTTACTCTTTCTCCACTTTCTTTCTTCATTATCTTCTGTGATTGGCTTATTTAAGACTTACCTAGTTGAAGGGCTATAAAATTGTTGGTAACAATGGTTGTTGTTAGCTTGAGTTATGCATCAAAAAAAAGCTGAGAATTTTTTTGACAGTTTGTTTTAAATATCTCCTGAGAATTCTGATTCAGTAGATCTGGGGCAGGGTCCAAGTATTGATATATTTCTAATGTTTCCATGGATAATGCTGATGCTGGCTGCCTTCTCCCAGTAATGTCTACTGGATTCCAACAAATTGAGGAGTGGGAAATAAAAGCATCCAGGATTTTTCACTTATATATTCTATGTACATTCTCTACAAATATTAAAAGAAAACAAACAACAGAAACACCATCATGATTTTTACTGAAATGTAAAGAAGTATTCTGCAAATATTTTCTCAAACAAAAGTTCTATTTCTATTTCATTACTGGTTTTCTACCATAAATACTTTGGCATGCTTATTCTTTATCTTCAAAAACATTCTAATACTTGAGGTGTTTTTTTTTTTTTTTTTTTTAATGTCCTTCATTCCAGCTGTCCTTGAAGACCACAAGAAAAGCCAAATGAACTAATCCATCTTATGAAGGGCACTGTCTTCAAAGACAAGCTGTCTCCCTGGAAGAGGAAAATATCCAAGTGCTTTTTGATTTTTTGATCTCTTTGTCCTTAGCTATTTTAACTATTAATTATAGTTGAAATGTCTCTTTGAGTATTTGAGATACCCCAGAAGTGAATTCTAGCTGTGTTATGTTGAAAAAATGATATCTGAATAACAGTAATACAAATAGTTAATGATTAAGTATTCTTTTCCTATCACTTTTGAGTTGTTGATAGGTATATATGTAAGTCTATGTATTACATAACTTACCATGTAAATATCATTCTGTTATATATATCTGTATATATGTGTGTGTGTGTGTGTGTGTGTGTGAGTATAGTGGTACATAAATCATAAACACTCAGTACACACATCACACATACACATACATCTTTGTGTATCCACAGTGGTTGCCATCAAACCCATAGGAGTGTCTGATTAACATTACTGCATATATGCATTAATGGACAAATTAATGACTGAATTGACTTAGGAGAGTCTGACTTTCCAAAGGTCACACACACACACAGTGCCTGTTCTATCTGGTGTGCACATGTCTGGTTTTAGGTTTCATTCAAGGAAACCACAAAGGGACAATGAAAGTATCTCTTGTATTTTTGTGGCTTTAGATTTAGGCTTTTTTATTGTTCTGTTTTACTTTTAATAAGTACACTTTATTTTTAGAGCACTTTTAGGTTTATAGAAATATTGAGCAGTGAGTACAGAGTCGTCATAACCCTCTTCACCCCCGTATGTTTACCATGAATATCAACATCTTGCATTCATGTAACACTTTGTAAAAATAGATGATACAATGCTGATATATTATTATAATTAGCCAATGTTCATAGTTTACCTTTGGATTCACTCTGTGTTGTACATTATATGGGTTTTGACAAATGTATTATGACATTTATCTACTTTTATAATATCATACAAATTTAGTTCCACTGCCCTAAAAATAGCCTGCATTCAATTTTCCATTTACTCATCCTTCCATTTACTCATCCATACACTGATCTTTTCAAGGTCTCCATAGTTTTGTCTTTTCTAGAATGCTATGTAGTTGGAATAATGCAGGATATAGCCTTTTTAGATTGGCTTCTTTTACCTATCAATACATACTTAATGTTCTTCCATGTCTTTTCATGAGATGATATCTCATTTCTTCTTGTTGATGAATAATATTTCATTGTAGGAATGTACTAGAGTATGTTTATCCATTCATCTACTGAAGGGCAGCTTGATTGCTTCTAAATGTCAGCAATCATGAAACTGTGTGGACACAAATTTTCAACTTCTTTGAGTAAATACCAAGGACCACAATTGCTGAATTATAAGGTAAGAGTATGTTTAGTTTTATAAGAAACTGACAAACTATCTTCCAAAGTGGCTGCATCATTTTACATTCTCACTAGCAATGAATGAGAGTTCCTCTACGTCACATACTTGCCAACATTTGGTCTTGACAGTGTTTTGAGTTTTTCTGACATTAAAACAGGTATGTGGAGGTATCTCATTGTTGTTTTCATTTGCAATTTCCTGATGACATATGATTTTGAGCATCTTTCCATATGCTTATTTCCTATCTGTGTATCTTATTTAGTGAGGTATCTGTTCAAATATTTTTCCCACTTTTAAATTGGGTTGTTTATTTTCTCATTGCTACATTTTAGAGTCATTTATAATTTTAGATAGTAGCCTTTTATGAGACATGTATTTTGGAAAGATTTTCTCTGTCTGTGGTTTGTTTTTTTTAAATTCACTTAGCAGTCTTTTGCCAAACAAGGATTTTTAATTTTAATAAAGTCCAACTCATCCATTTCTTCTGTCATGGATTATGCTTTTGGTGATACATGAAAAAAGTCATCACCAAACCCAAGCCTACCTACATTTTCTATTATGTTATTTTCTAGGAGTTTTATAGTTACATACTTTACTTTTATGTATATGACCAATTTCAGTTAATTTTTGTAAAAGATATAAAATCTGTCTCTAGATTCATTTTTTGCAAGTAAATATTCACCATGATTTGTTGAAAAGACTGCTTTTTCTTAATTGAATTGCCTTAGATCCTTTGTGAAATATCAGTTATCTCTATCGCTGTGGGTCTATTTCTGGGTTCTCCAATCTATTCCATCAATATTTTTGTCTATTCTTTTGCTAGTATCACACTGTCTTCATTATCATAACTTTAGAGTAAGCCTTGAATTCAATTAGTGTCACTTCTCCAACTTCATCCTTCTCCATGGTATATTTTTAACAAATACTTGATGAAAAAGATTAAATAAAATATAGCATACTAATAGTAAAGTAAAATATCAGCTACTTTGGAATATTTTTTTAAATTTTTTAATTTCATATAAGTTATATATAAGACATTTTATGGTTGTATATCAACTTGAAATGATATTTTAACAAACACCATTTTGAAGGATAAGCATTTTACCAATAAAATTATATTTCTTGAAGTATAGAGGAAATAACAACCTGTTAAACAATGTCTGGTATTTGTAAAGTAAAATTAAGGGAAATTAATTTATATCTCACTCCTTTTGATAGGCAAAATAATTACCCCTCAGTGATGTCCACATCATAATCCTTAAAACCCATAGTTATGTCACCTAACATGGTAAAAAGGGCTTTGCAAATGTGATTAACTTTTACATTATTTATAATTGGAACATAATAGTTGTACATATTGGTGATGTTTAGTGTGATGTTTCAATACAGGAACCCATTGTATAATGATCAAATCAGACAAATAAGCATATTCATCACTTTAAACACTTATGATTTCTTCATGGTGATAACATTCAACATCCTTTCTTCTAGCTATCTTGAAATATATACTACATCATTATTATTAATAGCTATAGCTATTAATAATAGCTATATCATCCTACTGTGGAATATAACACTACAATGTAGTCTTCCTGTCTAACAGCATTTTCATATCCATTGACCAACCTCTCCCCCTCCCTCTTTACCCCTATCCTCCCCAGTATCTGTTAACTACTATTCTACTCTCTACTTCTACAAGATCAACTTTTTTAGATTTTACAGATGAGTGAGATCATGAGGTATTTCCTTTTCTGTGCCTGGTTTATTTCACTTATCATATCAAGGCCTCAAAAACACAAGCAACAAAAGCAAAAATAGACAAATGGGATTACATCTAACTAAAAAGCTTCTGCACAACAAAAGTAACAATCAATAAAGTAGATAACCTACAGAACAAGGGAAAGTATTTGCAAACTATGCATCTGGCAAGGGGTTAATATTCATATAAAGAACTCAAACACCTCAATAGCAAAAAACTAAGTAATCCAATTTAAAAATGGGCCAAAATTCTTAATAATCACTTGCCTAATTTAATGGACACTTCTCTGTCTTTATCTCCATATATTATTTAAAATGTTTTTCATTACATCTGTCTTGGAACACTTTTTATTCTTTTTTTTCCTCTAAAAATCCTTTTATTTGCCTGACTATTTTGAGTCTCTTTATTAAGTTCCTTCTCTTAGCTGGTCTGTAAATGTTGTTCCTTAGAGGTCTAGCCTCAGTCATTTCCAGTCCATATTATGCAAGCTCATTACTTCAAATCTTAATGAAACTCAAATCTCTTTGTCCAGCCAAGACTTTTTTTCAAGTGTCTTTTAAAACAACAAACTGAATATTTCAGAGTAATTCTAATTCAGGCATTTTCTAAAACAACTCCTATTCTTATATTTCAACATGATTTCTTCTGAATGTCCCCTTTTTGCCACCATTTCATCACTGAACTGAACAGATCAAACTAGACACCTAGAAGCAATTTATGTTAATCCTTTTCTTCACCTCCTTCACAATTAATTTACTGATAATCTTAATATTCTTTATTAAAAATGTTTCTCATATTTGGACCACATTTTCAATTCCTACATCTTGTGATATCATCAGTTATTCCTAAACTATAAATGTTCCTTAATTTGTGATGCGACTGTATTTCAATAAAGCTATTGTAAATTGAAAATGTATTTAATATACTTAACTACTGAACATCAGAGCTTAATTTAGCCTACTCTAAATGTGCTCAGAATGTTTATATTAGGCTACAGTTAGGCAAAATCATCTGACACCACTGTAGAGAGTCAATTGTTTACCCTTGTGATTTTGCAGCAACTAGGAGCTGCAGCTGTTGCCCAGCACTGAGAGAGAATATTGAACGGGATATTGCTAGCCTAAGAAAAATATCAAAGATTAAAAAAAAAACTTTTCAAAGTATGGTTTCTACTAAATATGTATCTCTTTCTCACCATCATAAGGTTGAAAAATTTTAAGTTAAATCATTGTAAGTCAGAGACTGTATTAAAATTACAGTCATGTGCCACATAACATTTCAGTCAGCAAAAGACTGCATATATGACGGTCATCCCATTAGATTATAATACCATACTTTTACTGTATCTTTTCTATGTTTACATATGTTTAAGTACACAAATGCTTACCATTGTGTTACGATTGCCTAAAGTATTCAGTGCAGTAACATGCTGCACGGCTTTGTAGCCTAGGAGCAATAGGCAATAACATATAGCTTAGACGTATAGTAGGCTACTCTTCTAGGTTCTGGTAAGTACATTCTATCATGTTCACATGATGATGAAATTGCTTAATGTTCTTTTCTCAGAATGTAACCATCATTAACCCACACATGACTCTATTTAACTGCTTTTTCTGTCTCCAGTTTGACTTTTACAGCCATAATCTACACCACTGCTGTTAGTTTCCTGGGGATGTTAAAATGAAGTACCACAAATCAGGGGCTTGAACAACTGAAATTTATTGTCTCAAAGTTTTCGAGGCTAGAAGCACAAAATCAAGGTATCAGATGGATTGGTTCCTTCCAAAGGTTGGGAGGGAGAATATTCCATGCAGCAATCCTAGTTTCTAGTAGCCTTAGGTATTTCTTGGCTTGGAAATGATGTTCTTTCTGTCTTCATGTCATCCTTCCTAGTCTGCCTGTTTCTATGTCCAAATTTCCCCTTTTTCTTAGGATATTGGTTATATTGGAATAGGGCCAACCTTAATGACCTACTCTTAACTTGACCACTACAATGACCCTGTGATAGACTGAATATTTGGGTCCCCTCAAAATCCATCTGTTGAAATCTAAACCCCTGTGTGAAAGGTATTTAGAAGTGGGCCTTTGGCAAGTACTTAAGTCATAAGGGTTAAGCCCTCATAAATGGGATTAATGCCTTTCTAAAGAGACCCTCTGGTCTGAGGATACCAGAAAGGTCAGCAGTCTGAAACCCTCAACAGAACCTGACCATGCTGGCATCCTGATCTCAGATTTCTAGACTCCGGAACTGTGAGAAATATATTTCTGTTATTTCAAGCCACCCAGTGTATGGTACTTTGATATAGCAGCCAGAAGTGACTAAGAATACATTATTTCCAAATAAAATTATATTCACAGGTAATGGGGATTAGAACTTCAACAACTTTTGTGGCGGACACTATTCAACCCGTAACAACTACATAAAGATATGACTATAAAAAATCCCTTTCATCTGCTCCCTATTACTTGTAAGAAAGCACAATTTCTTAGGAAAGAATTATGGCTGTTTTCAATCTATTCTCAATGTATCTTTTTCATCTCATCTTCTGTTAATATCTCTCAATGGACCCTTACTCCCGGCCAGTATATTTCTGATGGTATGACACTTCTAAGCTTTGCTAAAACTACACTGTTTATCTGAAACATTTTTCCCATTTTCCCTTGGCTATTGAAATTTTGCTCTATTTTCACCAGCCAAACTCATACAGTGCATTCTCTAAAACATTACCCTTGTTTCTCTGAATCCAAATCTGTTATCCCATATTTACATGGCATTTATTTAAACCTTTTAAATAGTACAAAAGCAATTTGTGTAACCAGAACATTTATACCCCATAATATTCTTAAATTTAACAAAAAAAGAAAAAATGCAATCTTTACTATGACTTCTGCCAGTATCTTATCATTCTTTTTTTCATTCTTTGATGAATGCTATTCCATTATTTCAACAGACTAAAATGGCAATGTAGATGGTAGATATTAAAGAATATTTGATTTATTTAATTGGTTTATGTTTAAAAGAGAGCCTCTGCAAACTTTCAAACCTAAGAGAATTGCAGAACCATTGGTGAAAATGGAAAAGCTAGATACAGCAACCTCTGTTTTAGAAATTATAATGAGTTTGCTGATAGAGGATACCTGTTGAATGTATCGTGACAGAATTCACAAATCATTCTTGTAAATATGAGCGTCAAATTTATCATATGAAATTTTCAAGTGGAGAATATAGAGAGTAAACAAAAACATGTAATGATCTTTGGGGAACCCTATATTTATTTGGTAGAAGATATAATTTCCAAATATAGAAAAAGTGAAGAAATGGAAGATCACAAAAAGACAAGATGTATCTGGTATAAGGTATAAATTTGATAATGATTGATTCTCATCTTGGTTCTAGACTATATAATGTACATATCATAAAATTGGAAATATAAATTTATACATATATATACACACACATAAGCACACACATATACAGGCACACAGAACTACCTAGGTAATTTATTTTGCACTGGAAATGTTTTGACAGACTTCAGCTTAAATATATGCACAAGATGTATTTACAAAGGGGTGTTTTTCCAACTACCTTAGGAACGGAAGTAACAGCAAGGAGAACATTCTTATAAAACTGGCCTATATTTTTCCTTTTTATCTATGTTAATTCTCATATTAAGTCATAACATTTAGCTGCACTTTAATGTTCACACTTAACATGAAAACCTAAAATGCACATTTAATGAAATTCTTAAATCATGCTACTTTATGATGCATGATTTAAGAGATTCATTCCAATTAAGTATATGTATAAAGCTATAATTATTGCCAGTCTGCTTATTTATCTATACTTTTACCCTTCCTCAAAAGGCTTAATGAGTTTATTGGATAATTTGAGGAGATGAAACCTAAATCGTATAGCTTCTTCGTTATTTCATTTGAAATTCTAAAGGCAACATTTTACCTTCAGCGTTTGGTTACAAAATGGCTAATGCAGTTAACCCATCTTTCCCTGATGATAATTCTGGCCTTTACTTAAAAGATATCATAATTTAAATGTTAGCAATATAACAAGTAGATGCTAATTTTCCCTAGGATTATAGCAAGTCAGTTTGAGAGTAACTCCTGAGTTTCTCTCACCATCTGGCAAGAGCAGAGGATCACTTCTTTATGGCTCTTTTCTTAATGGGAAAATGAGCAGGTTTATGTACAACTCTGGCTAATTTGGAACCAAATATATCTCTTAAGAATCTTTGTTTCCTTTTGGAGAATGTTAATTCAGAGGCAATTACAGCATGACAGGTGGAAAGCACAGGAAAAACCACAGCTGCACTCTTTTACATGATGCCTGTAAACAATTGGGATATTTCCATGATCTTACAAGATGAGGTTGACAGAAAGCCATTGCTGATCCTCCCAGTGGAAATGCCGTGAAGACAGCAAGTGATGTTTTACATGTTGCCGAACTATAAAATACAATATGATCTTGTTTGCTTTTCCCAGTGACCTGCCAGTGTGGAATTCCCATTTGCTTCTTTTGGGAATTGTAGTCAGCATTTTTACTTTTGAAATATGTCACCTCCTCCACTATGTATAGAATTCACTGATTCTATACATGAATTCAAATACTGATATTTGAAATATTTTAGAAAATAAAATGTTCAAAATTCCAGAGATATACAATTTGAAATAAAAATAAATATTATATTTAAAAGAGAAATATTGTTTTATCATCTCATGAAAATAGATGCCACTTACAATTTTTAATAATATCAAAATGATACCTCAACATTTAAATTATTAAACACATTTAATAGAGTTATGAATATTTCATTTCAGAGCAAAAAAAAATCTTATGAACTTGAAGTTTTGAGAATCCCAAGATTTAGGTGTTAATACATGTGCATGATATCAAAGAAAAATTACATATTCCATAAGTAATTGCTAAATCTGCTTTATCAATTAAGGGATAGAGTCTTAGCATCTTGTTATGTCATTCAAGAATCCCTAACCTTTTTGAGTAGGTGAATCATAATAATTATCAATATGAGCAAGTAGATTAAATTCTCTGAAAAGATAGAAGAATAACTGTAGCCATATGCTCACTGATAGTTTTATGTTTAGTGTTACTTGTTTATCATCAACAGTCTTGTTAGTTACATTAATAAGATGCTAAACTTCTGTTCTGATTGCCTCTAAGTCCTGAGGAAGCTATAGACAAGATGAATTAGGGGAATTGGAGATTGATCCTGCAAGTTGATCCTGAAAACTTGCTGATTTCAAGTCACTCTATGAAACAAAGCATACACTCATGATTCAGCAGTCTCGCCCTTTGGAATAAGTAATGTGAGAAAAAGTTTTTCCTTTCTTACTCAATGAGATTTTATCTTCCTTTATCCAAAATGTTCCAATTCCCTTACCCAAGGGAATTGTTGTGCAACAGTAGAAGAAAAGAATTCACAGTGGTTTTGTGAGTGTTCCTCTAGCCTCAGGTATACCTGAAGATTTTGAACCTGTTACCAGTTTACTTATACCAAATCTAAGATAAGTACTAAATGCCACACCACTCATCTCTTATCAAATAATGAGTCATTCATACTGATAAGATGCAGCTATAAAGGGCTGGTCACATGAAGGGATTGCAAGAATAGTCACACTAGTCATAAGCGCATGAGTAGGCTCTATGACTAGCTAGATATAAAAGCCAAGGAATGTACTTTTAAATAACTCATGGACCAAAAAGAGACCAAAATTGAAATTATAAATATTTTAAGAATCCACTTCTGGAAGAATACATTTCCCAAGTGGAAACCAGGAAGACTAGCATCCCATGTCAAAAACTTGTATTAAAATGTCATAGATTTGCTCTCAAAAATGTTAGTCTGTGATCCCGCCAAATGAATTTCTACCAAAATGGCACTGAATATCATCATAAAATATCATCAATATTTTAATGATTTGGACAAGCAAATTATGATGTAGCTTTCTGACAAAAGTTTCCATGCTATATCAGGAACAGATAGTTGTATTTTTATTGTTAACTCTATTTTTGTCCTGTATATTTTTCTTTTCTTTGTTGTAAAACTTACCTGTATTTCATCTTCTAATGTCAAAAGTATAACTTAAAAATGTCAATATTCTATATGAATTTAAATATAATCTGTATACGTGCGTAAAACAAAAAGAAATATTTTAACTCAATGATACTTAAAGTATGATATATGAAAACTTAGAGGATGCAGCTAAAGCCATACTTAGAAGGAAATATTTTGCCTTAAATATGCATATTAGAAATGAGCAAAGACTAAACAAAAATAATTTGAATATTCATCTCAAAAAGATAGAAAAAGAAAAATTAGCCATCTCACAAAATTAAAAAATGAAATCCAATGAAATAGAATAAAAATATAATAAAAAGTAGAAATAAATCAAATACATCAAATTGGAATTGAGAAAATAAACAGAGCTAAAAGTTGTTTCTTTCAAAAGCCCTAATAAATTTATATACCTTTAGTAAGTCTGATTTAAAAAAAATAAAAATATCAATGTTAGGAATAAAAATGTAAAATGAAATATCACTAAAGATTTTTTAATCATTAAAAATATGAGAGGTTATGTAAGTGAAGTATCTCAAGAATGGAAAAACAAACACCACATGTATTCCCTAATAATTTGGAACTAATTGATGGGCACAAATAGGCACAGAAGTAAAAATCATTGGAAATCAAGAAGGTGAATAGGGAGAGGAAAGGAGGGGTAAAAACCTACCTAACAGGTACAGTGAACAATATTGAGGCGATGGGCACACTTATAGTCCTGACGAAGGCGTTATAAAGCTAGCTATCCATGTAACAAAAACCTTTGTACCCCCTAAATATTTTTAAATAAAAAATATAATAAAACATGATAGTTTATAAAACACACACAAAAAAATGAAAACTTAGATGAAACAATTACACGAAGAACTATTTAACGAAAACGACTTAAGAAGTTTGAGAAAAGTTGAATAATCTTACATCTGTGAAAAATAAATCAATAATGAGAAGACTCTCAACGAAGAAATCTCCTGCTCAGATGTCTTCAATGGTGGTTTCATCAAAATATAGAATAAATATATGAATCAAGTCTTACATACACTTCTACAGGGGAATCAAAAAAGCTGCAGTCCCCAACCCTGGGTCCAAGGCCTGTAAGAGACCTGCCGCAGAGTTCCGTGCCCCCACCCCAACCCGCGCCCCCATCGAGTTGGTGGAAAAAGTCATCTTCCAGGAAACTTAGGAATGGAGAGCAGGGGGCGCTCAGCCGCCCCATTTTTAGTGTTATCGCAAGAGCTTCGCCTTTTCCCTCAACCCCAGTCCGGAAAAATTGTCTTACATGAAACCCGTCTCTGGTGCCAAAAAGATTGGGGACCACTGAAATAAAGGAAAAGGCTTCCCAACTTAATTTTGGAGGCCACCCTAACTTAAATAGGAACACCAAAGAAGAATATTGCAAGGTAAAAAACTAACAAACCAAACCCTCTGAGGCACAGATATGAAAATATCCTAAATAAATTATTGACAATTAAAATCTAGGAGATAAATCATGTCACCTCACAAACATTTCACAAAATTCAACTTCCTTTATTTATAAATATGTATAAAATTAATAAGAGAGACAAACTTCTATATAGGTATCTATAAGAAGGAAAAGAAGCTACAGCATATATCATATTTAATAGTGAAATATTGAAAGCCTTTCTTCTGAAGGAGAAAAAGATGTCTACTATCAGCATGTCTAATAAACACTGAACTGGAAGTCATAGCTTCAGCAATAAGAAATAAAAGTATAATGATGACAAAGTGAGAAAGAAAAACTTTCCTTTTTGGCAGACAAGAGAGAAAGCTAAGTTTTCTAGAGATTTTCTACTGATAAGTATTAAAATCAGTAATGATTTACTGATATAAGATTGATGTATAAAAATTGTTTTTCTATTACTGACTTAAAAATATTATTTACAATAGTAATCAAAGGCATCAAGTAGTTATAAATAAATCTAACATAAATTGGGAAAGATCATCTTGTAGAAAACTGTGAACAGCTTTTGGTCTCTTTAGGACTTTCTTCTTAGCTTCTCTCATTCCAAAACTCCACTGCTTAGAAATCAAAAAATGTCTGATTCACTTCAACTTGAATTCTCCAACACTTTAAAATAGATTTTTGTTCGTTTTGTGTTCATTCTATTACCCAGCTTTTCTAATTGTACTCAGAAATGTTCTACTAAGTTAGATTGCCAAATGTTCTACTAAAGTTAGATTGCCACATTAAGAAGCAGTAGTCAAGTTTCCCAAAAACCTCTTTCATACAGCAGATATCTTTCCTTTCTATGTAGTTATCATAAAGCTCTTAATGTCTGATACGAGAGCACTTTGCAAATACTTGCAAAGTATTTATGCTTTAAATAAAGAAAGCTAATTGTGTGACATATTTTTACTTGATTGAAGTCTATTAAATTATCAATTAAATGGTTGTCATATCTGTGCACCTATTTGAATAACACATACATTAGTTTTTACACAAATATTCTGTTTGCTCTTGAAATTTCACATAACATAGGAGAATGCATGAAATATTAAATTTTAAACTGAAGGTTTACATTCAGAAACTAAAAGATAATTTGATAAATGTTTTCATGATTTTTAATTGCTCCCAACATTTGGGGGCTTAGCTTTTTATTCATATAACATAGCAATATAATCTAAACGTGTAAGTTTTAGATTCTCACTGCTCAGAGTCAATCCTGGCTCCATTACTAACTTGATTTACTTAAATCCCCCATATCTTAAAAGCAAAAGGTTATTTAACACTAAATCTATATTATAGGATGGTTGTGGAGGTTGAGATAATGCATATAATGTGGTGACTTTAACGTCAGGCACAAGTAAAACTTGGACAGCCAATTTGAACTGTATTATCTTTGCAATTTGTACATAGAATATTCAGTATTTTTATTCTTATTACTAAATATGAAATTATATAATAGTATCATATTGTGAACTGAAAATGTATTCTGATATTTGAGTGGCCCCTGTACTCAAAGTCTCCCAATGCACATCTAATTAATTATTCCTTCAACCACACATACCCACTTTCTAAATGTAATGAACAAACTGGGGATTTACAACATGAAGCATCAGTCCTAAACAATAAGAAGTGTGTCTTGGAATGCTAATGCAAAATGATTTTATTTCAATCATAAAAGTTCCCTTTCTTTTACTTTTCCTTCCTTTTGTTCCACTCACATCCATTAGATGTTGTTTTAGGCACTCAGAATTCAGACATAAAAGCTAATTTCTATTGTCAAGGAATTCATATAGTATAGAGGAGACAAGAGTTGAAACGATTTACTTGGAACATTGTATGTATGATAAGAAGAAGAAGAGAGGAATACAAAGTGACAGTGGTGGTATTTTCTGCAACTATAATTTTGTTTTTACAGTTCTGTTTTATTTCTTTTTTATTACACTTTGATATTATTAATATAAAAATTATTTTAAATAGAAAAGAAAAGAAATAAGGGATGCTTGAGTAGAATAATGATGGGGTTGTCTATTGCCTGTCTTTAGAAGAAAATAGAGACAGTCATTCTTTAGAAAAGGAGAATGATGTGTCCTGCCAAAGATGACCTGCATTCTAAAAGAACTGAAGGTCTCAAAAACAATTACATTTTTAATTTATGTTTAGTAAAGCAGTTTTTAGGTGCTCCTAAAATATTACTAGTGATTTAGAAAGAGTAAAAGTACTTGCCAGTAACTATTATTTGAAGCAGTTTGAAAATTTGAGCAGTAAGTAAAATGATGTAATGGATATACTTAGAATTCATCTCGCCCTTTGGAGCACATGTACATGAATAGAAAATCTACAGATATAATTTGCCCCAATCACTTCCTATGTGAATATGTCAAAAAAGTTTGTGGAAACGATGTGGTCTGAGGAGCTCTATTGCCTATTCCTGGCTTTTTTTCCAGGGACTCAAGCCTAGATTCCTAGGCTTGGTTGTAACATTTCCAATCATTAGATTTAGAGAAAAATTGTTTAGAAGAAAAATGATATACACTATTATCATTCTTTATTATTATATAATGTATATATAATGATTAAAGAAAAATATGTTCCCAGAAATATTTTTATATATTTTAATCATGCTTCCAATCCTCCTTTAGACCGAAGAGTAGAAATATCACAGCCAAGACTAGGCATCAAGGAGGAAGTAGTTGTGGAAAAACCAAGGAATAGGTGATGGGCTCCTCAGGCCACACCTTTCCAAAAATGTTTTTCACATATTCACTGCTTAAGACAGGATTGTGGCAAATTATACCTGTAGATTCTCTATTCACACAAATGTATTCTCTTAATGGGCAAGATGAATTCTAAGCATGTCCATTGCATCATTTCACTTAGTAGCCATATTTTCATAATGCTTCCAATGCTAGTTATTGGCAAGTACTTTTACTCTTTGTAAATCACTAGTAGTATTTTGGAAGGAACTCTTAGAAACTGTTTTACTAAACATCAATTTAAAATGTAATTGTTTTTGATGCCTTCAATTCTTTTAGTATGCAGCTATGCCATCTTTGACAGGACATTATTGGGTATATATATCCAAAAGAAAATAAATCAATATATCAAAAGGATATCTGCACTCCCATGTTTATTACAGCACTATTCACGATAGCCAAGATATGAAATATACCTAAGTGTCCATCAACAGATAAATGGATAAAGGACATGTGCTACATACACACAGTGGAATATTATTCAGCCATAAAAAGAATGAAATTCTATCATTTGCAGCAACATGGATGGAACTGGAAGTTATTATGTTAAGTTAAATAAGTCAGGCACAGAAAGACAAATGTTGTATGTTCACACTCATATGTGGGAGCTAAAAAATGTGATTTCATGGAAGTAGCAAATAGAATGGAAAGGGGGAATGAAAAGGGGTGGGTTAATGGGTATAAATATACATACAATCAGATAGAAAGAGTAAGTTCTACTGCTTGATAGCACAATAGAGCAACTATAGTTAACAGTGATTTATTGTATATTTCAAAAGAGCAAAAAGAGAAAGTCTAGAATGTTTCCAACACAAAGAAATGATAAACGTTAGAGGTGATAGCAATCCCAATTACCCTGATTTGATCATTTCACATCATATATCAAAATTTCACATGGACCCTATAAATATGTACAACCATTATGTATCCATACAAATTAAAAATATTTCAAATGAACTTTGAATGTCAGAAAAAATATTTGAAAACTCTTCAAATATTCAACTCTACAGGCTTTAGCATTCTCTCTTTTACTTTTGTCCCAGTCTCTTCTCCACCTTAATGGTGATAATCTTACACAGGTCATAGAGCATTGTGGAGGATAGAGACCTAAAAGACTGGCCAGTGAGTGCATCACAGTTTAATGCCAGCACAAGTTGGTCTTCTACAGCCTGAGGCCAGCTCTGATATTTTCCAGACTATACCATGGGAAAAGCTCTTTATCTCTAAGGCATTCCATAGAAAATCAGACCCATTTAGAGGAGTACCAGGAAAATTGTTATGAGATATTAAATGCCATCAAAATTTTCGTACTTATAAAACACTACTCTACTAGATACTGAATAAGATTAGGTCCATTCTGTACTAAAGTTTGAAATACTCTAAACATACAAAAGACATTCTGAAGCTTAGGATACAGAGCACCAGATATGCACAGATGCTGTAAACCAAATAACTTAGTAGTATGAAGTTTCTGACATCCTTTCTGGTATGAAAAAAGGAAAAAGGTGTCTCTTCTAAATGAAGCTGACATATGGCAAAGGTATTACTGTATTTTCTGAATGATGCATTTCTGAATAATAGGGTTAAAAGCTGGTAAATCAAGGAAAGCAAGGAATTTATCCTTTCATATATTGCCTCCATTACATTAAACAGGTATAAACTTCAGAAAACCAGTTTAGCTATGCATATCAAGTCTTAAAAATATCCATAACTATTTTTTTTACCAATTCCACATCTAGGAGTTTATAATAATATGAGATATATAAAAGGTTAAATGAATATCTTAATCTATAATTCTATAATATAATATATATAAAAGAAATCAAATGTCCAAAAAGAGGAACATTATTAAATAATTTATATTAAATAAGTATGGTGGATAAGTATACTATTGTTAAGAGGACACTAACAAATACAGCTTTAATGGAGTGGAGAACTGCAAATACTATAATGTTAAGTATAATAGCACAATAAAAATATCAGTTACAGTATAATGATATTAAAAGAGATATATATTGTTCATATGCAGAGAAAAAATCATTGGTTTTAGCAAATTGGCAAATGTGAAAATAAAGTTATTCAAATATTAACTTCAATTTTCTTTTGGTGATAACTTTACAGATAGTATACTTAGTCTTTTTTAATGTTTAATTAACAAATAAAGATTATATATGCATGCAAATGTACAATATGATTACTTATATACATATACACTATGTAAATGATTGCCAGTCAAATTGATGAGCACATCAATCCCTGCCCATGCTGTAGCTTAGATCCCCAAAACTTGTTTAACTTACAACTGAAAGTTTCCTCTACCCCTCAGGAACTGATAATCACCATTTTCTCTGCTCTCAATGTTTTCAGATTCCATGTGTAAGCAAGACTATGCTGTATTTGTCTTTATGGGTCTGGCTTGTTTCACCTAACGTAATATCCTCCAGATTCATACATGTTGTCACAAATGGCAGGATTTCTTTCATTTGTTTGACTGAGTGTATAGAGTTACTCTGTATTCTAAATATTTTTTATTAATAAACATTTTTGCCTTTTAAAATTAGGAAAAATACCTGTGATATTCAAGACACATGCAAAGTTTTTCTTTAGTATTTTCAAGTAAATATTTTAAAATATAACTTACCATGATTGAATATAGTTCTCATTATTCAGGATTATCCATTTGTTAGCACCTCATACAGGCCACAGGATATGAGACATAATCTCCATGAACTCAAACATATTTATGTACTTTATAGGTGACTGTAGGATACTTAGCACCTTGCCAATACTGCTATGATGCATTTTTTAAAAGTTTAACTTGTATCTTCTGAAATATAATAAATGGCCAAAATTATGTAATTTTAACAAAAATAAGTAGAAATCAAATAATTTGACAATAACTCTCCTGATATTCAAGAGAAATGTCTGCAGAGACCATTTTAACGTAATGCAATGCAAAAAATCTGGGCGGCTTATGCTTTGCTTTCTAGCACTTGCTGTCTTGTGTCCTCTGGGGAGGCGTCTCATGGCATGTAATCTTGTAGCTCTGTTGTCTATTGATGAATCCCCAGCACAGAAGTTAACATTGAGAAATATGATTTGAATTTGTGACAGGCCCAAAGCATTAAGAGTCTATGAACCAAAAAACATAATCCTTCATTACTCATTTTGTGAGCACCGGCCTCTGTTTATGGGGTTTATATATACTATTGTTTAAATGGAAGCCAGTATCACCAAGTTTACAGAGTTACAGTATAGACCAGCAGAAAGTTTACAACTAAGTTGAAAAAAGTTTAAAATTCTTGCCAGGGAAAAACAAATATGGTTTATTTACTGAAACAGTAGCAGAGTTCTTATTTCTAGTATAATATTTTTTAATAGAAAGACCACATATTATATTTCATTATATGTCTCATATGTGTATGTAGACTATAATTTTGTACTTTTATAAATAGTCTTCTGTTGAGATATTCAAGTTAAAATGAGTATTACAGCATAAAATTTGACCAAAAATTTTGAAATATAATGCCTATAGCCAAAATGCAATGGGAGAAAATAATAAAATTCTCTCTTGTAATGATATTTTCTTTTTCTTTCTATTTCTTGATTTCTTTGCACTAATTCAATACACTGAGTCAATTACTTGAAGCACTGAGCAGGAAAAATAGCTTAGAGAGAGTGAGGTAAGATGACCAAAAATAAATAAATGAATAAAAGAGAGAAAGAAAAAAAGTAGAGAGTATTACAGACTCAGTATGGGAGAAGATACTTAGTGAATATTCTAGATTGCTAAGTTTCTGTATAATGTATGTAGAGAGGCTAAGAAAACAATGTTGGCATTTTAAACTGGCATAAAACTCCCCACGTGTTCTGCCCATCCTTTCTCTTGTCATATGTAACACCACCTGTTTTTTATTTCATGATCCAGTCAAAACAAAAGCATTCTTTTCCATCATGCATGTTACGTATATTAATAGTTCATCCTTACACTTTGTTTAGACAATGCCAAGAATGTGTTCTGCTTGTGCTGTTCTTTAACTGTTGTTGTTCATGGTTCAGTGTTGCATAACCATTCAAATCATTACAATCACCCAGCCTTTGTTTGCAGGCACTAGGTAGCTACTGATACAGCTAGTCATTAGAAGTCAGAGTTTAGAAAGTAGAAAAGTACCTTAAGGTAACTCCCACTTTCTTCATGCCACTTTTGCCCTTGGGATGTTTGCCAATTCTTAGAATGAGGAACAAAAGGCTGAGAAGTGCTACAAAGGACCTCTGCTAACAAGTAAAAAGACAAAACAAACAAACAAACAAAAAACAATAGAGCTTAAAGCAATCAATGGAAACCTCAGAGGCAAATATTGAGTTTGAGATAACCAAGATATCCAACAATTGAAGAACTGAGATGCCCAAGAAAGGGTAACAGAGGTGTGAAACAGACACTTCACAATTTTTTCTTTAAGACATTTGTCAAGGGTAAGGAACTAAGTGGCCAAGTAGAAAATATCCAAAATGCAAAGGAGAGATTTAGGGTAGCTCACAGAATTAGGACACAAAAATTGAGGTCCCAGAGGTCACTACATAGGAAAGATGCTGTAGAATGTTCATAATACACATTTGTAACTAATGGGGATTGGGGAGACTATGAGATAGGAGTGAGATCAAATCCGAGAATAGAGAAACAACAAAAAATGAGGGAGTGGGGAGAGAGAGTAGAGAAATAGAGAGAGCAAAGAAAGAGAGATGGAGAAAGAAAGGCGAGAGAGAAGGAAGGAAGGAAGGAAGGAAGGAAGGAAGGAAGGAAGGAAGGAAGGAAGGAAGGAAGGAAGGAAGGAAGGAAGGAAGGAAGGAAGGAAGGAAGGAAGGAAGGAAGGAAAAAGAAAGGAAGCACTCCAAAATGGGATGATCTACTCCCCTGAGCCTGGCAAGTAATAGTTTAGATATCTTTGGGTAGAAACATAAGAGAAACATTAAAATGGCTAACATTGAGTGAACAAGAGTTCTAGACTATAGAAGAGAGAGAAAGGAGAAGAGATATTTAAGGAAATAACAGTCAAGAACTTCCCAAAACTGACAAAAGACATCAAGTCATAGATAAACACAATTTTACAAAACCCACATGAATTAGAAGAAAAAACTACACCTAAACTCCTCTTCATAAAATTGCTGAAAACTAAAGAAAAAAGAATAAAAAAACATTTTAAAGCAGTCATAGGCAGGAAAATGTACTTTCTTCAAAGGTATGCAATAAAACCACCGGTCAATAAAATCACATCTTTAAAATGCTGAAAGTAAACTATTGCCAACCAGGAGCTCTAGATCTAGTTAAAATATACTTCAAAGGGGAAGAAAAAATACATATTTTTTTTTCAAAATGAAAAACAAACCTGAATAATGTGTTGCCAACAAATCAATAATAAATTATAAAATAACTTTTTCAGGCAGAAAGAAAATGATCCTAGGAAAAGATAAAACACAGAAATTCAGAAAGGAATGAAGACTACCAGAAAAGGTAAATATTGGGATAAATGTATGTCAACATTTTCTTTACAAATAATAATACTAATTTATTGAGGGAATGTGTATATATATTCATAAATCTAAAAATCATTTAGAGAGTCTACATGATGAAAAGATGGAGCAATTGTGTGTGTTTGGTTATTTTCTGGTGAATTTACTGGGTCCAAAAGCAAATTTGAGATTCTCCTGTTGGAACTATATTGTTGAATACTTTTAAAAATAACAAAAACCCAAACATATGAATCTGTGTATGGAGAGGTAACAATATTTGAAAATAATAATAAGGAGATACAAATTTTAGAGTTACAATACACTTGAACATGAAAAAAATGCCTTTAGATTACTATTAATAATAATAATTTTAACTGATAGTTATAGAAAAAACTTCATCCAAGAATTATAACATACATGAAGGGTTCACAATTTCTGATAATGGTCACAGTAACCATTACTATAATATTTACAAATTGCAGATGCTATCTCTCTATCAACTTTCCATTAAAATGTCAAATATTGAAACATACTTATTTAAAAGGCAATTGTAGTAGTTGAACACATATACTTTCTCAAGGTCATAATCGGTTAGTGGCAGAACTAGGATTGTGATCCAGGTCTCTTGGATATCACAAGATATATTACTGAAAGTTGTTTGTTGCCCTGAATAGTTAGTCTGTTAGAAGATAATAAATATTTTTCAGTACAGGTAAAATCTTTTCCTCTTGAATATCACTAATAAAATTTACATATGAGACCCTATTATAACAGGGCTTTCTTGAGGAAATCAACTCAAAGAAAAATCCTGTACAATACAAGATGTCTCTGTCAATCTCATAGTGGCAGCTTTCTCTATGAATAATGCTTCATTGACTTATAATTCTATGACATGGCATTTTTGGTAAGGCAAAAGCAAAAGTAAATTGAACTCTGGCTTTGACTTTTTGGAGTTCCTATAAAAATGCCATTACCCTTCAATCTACTCTTTATTTCAAAATTCCAAAATCTTTCAACCCATTAAAAATCTAAATTATAAGTAGGTCAGTAAAATAAAATGATCCTTATAGTAGTTCTGGAGCTTAAAGGATGGAGGTTATGTATGGGCACTGCTTTTCTTCTTGAGATCAAAGCAATTTTCATTTGAATTCATTATAGAAAAGCTGGCCCGAGCCACGTTTCATCATCAGCTGCTATAGCAATGAATGCATTATAATTTCTGACAATGTGCTCATTATAGGTATAATGAAATTTGGCTATAATTAAATAGCATGGTGTTCGTTAAAATTGGATTTTACCTTTATTATTTCACAGAAATAAAACATCCATATAGCTGTTTCTTTGATTATGTACTTGCACTATTCTCTTTCATTTGCAAGATTACTATAATTTCTGAATTTCTTATTCATTGTTTATAAAATAAGAATGACATCAAATGTTTCTTAAAATATAAATATGAATGCAGAGGGAAAGAAAGAGAAAAAGAGAAGCATGCACTCACTTACATATACACACAAACACCATACTCCACATGGATATTCTAGGACATAAGAATGATTGCTGTATTTTACAAAGCACCAAGTATAACTCTCATTGAGTTTTTTTAGCTCTTAGGAATAAAAATTTTCCCTTAAATAGGTAATTATTATTTTAATGTGTTTATAAAAATTTTGACCTATGCGTTTTTCATTACATTTTTTTCTGCCTTCAAAATAAGGATATGTAAGTTAGCACTGCTTTATATAATAATATCAGTAAGTTTATAATAATAATAATAACCACAAGAACAATAATTAGAAAAATGTTCTTATAGAGTCAGCAAAATAAAGTAGCTTCCATCACAAGATTCCATTTCAGAAATACTTGATTATATATTATATATGGGTAATATTCACAATTTTTAGTTATTGATACTGGGTGACCCTTTAAACAAAAATGACATCAACATAAACCAATCAATATTGTTAGTTTATACAAGTTATCTGCCCTGCATGGAGGCATTATTATCATTGGCATCAGTATTAATATAAACATATGAATATAAATAGATCCATCACAAAGATGATCTTACTTTGTTTAACAACCAAGTGAGATCATCTCTTTGTCCATATATAATTTCTTTTGGACTAGTTACATTGGCCTAGATTAACAATTACCCCAAAACTACTGTATCTAGAAGCAGCTATAAACCCCAAATTTGTAAGTAAGTTTGAGAGACCTATGTAACAATCAAGATTTTGAAAAATTCATATGTGACTGGAACTAGGTAGGGAATAATAGTAATTAATAAGCATATAATATTTATTGAATTTATAATATGTGACAAGTACTACTCTAAACTCTGATTTTATCTCATTTGTCCTCACAATAAGCACAATGAGTGCTTTTATCATCCACATTTTTTTAGGCAAGAAAACAAACTTAAGAAGTGAAATAACTTAACCAAGAACGTAAATGACTTAAATGATAAAGCCAGGATTCAGAGATAAAGCCTTCGATATTCTATTAAAATACTTCCTTGTATTTATCTAGAACTAACCCAGTGCACTACATCTATAATCATATACTTCTTTCATTGAAGTATTTCCTCAAATGTTGCACGATTAAGCTATATATCTGTATGTCATAATCTATTTGAGCTGCTATAACAAAATACCGTAAACTGTGTAGCTTATAAACAACAGAAATTTATTTCTCACAGTTCTGGAGCTAAGAAGTGCAAGTTCCAGGAACAAGCAGATACAGTGTCTGGTGAGTTCCTGTTTCCTTGTTCATAGATGACACCTTCTCTCTGTGTCCTCAGAGATTGAAAGGGCAAAGCAGCTCTCTGGGGTATATAATCTTAGAGATTTGAAAAATAATGAATTATTATGTCTTGGCTTTAGAGTGCAAGAAAAGGTCAAAATTTACTCCACCACAAAACTATAATTTCTACAAAAATGTCAAAAGTTAAAAAAAATGAAAAAGGCATCTGACCCCCTCCCTCCCTTTATTTTTAAATTTAATAAATACTTAGAATCTAATACATTAGTGTGTATTCCCAGGTCCTGGTGATACATCAATAAACAAAATAGATAATGTTTTTACTTTAATGAAACTTATATTATAGTAAAAAGAGACAGTAAATACATGAATGAATGCAACAAATTTAATAAATTAATATGACAACTGGTTATGAATACTATGAAAACAATAAAGTAGGCTTTAATAGGGAGAGTGTGAAAATTAATTTACATAGAGTGGTCATTGAAGGTCTCTAAGTATACAAGGGGAGAGCAGAGATTTGAAGGAGCTGAAGAAAGTCCTGCAGAATTTGGAGGAAGAGCATTGGAAAGAGTGGGTATCACATGCATAAAGACCCAGGAATGGGAACCTGTAGGGTATATTAAAGGTACATTCAGGAGGCCAGCTTTGTAGAAGTAGTATTAAAGCCGGAGTGAGTGGGGAAAGTGAGGTCACAGAAGTAAAAATGGAGTAGATTATATAGGATCTTCTTTGAATACATAAAGCACCATCTATACCAGACACTGAGAGGCTGGCAAAGCTGTTATTCTCCTTTTTAGGTGTAAGTCTTATTTCTCCAACTAGATTGTAAGTCTATTTAATACAAGGGCAACGTCTTAGCCTGTTTGTACCTTTGTAATGTTTCATGGAGTCTCCAGAATGTCTTCTCTAAATACTTTTTTAATTATTAAGAAACAAAACTAGTAGCTAGATATTTATATAAACAAAAAAGAAATAAGATTGAAGGCTAAATAAGACCTCTTGATGCTCATAACTGAAACATTTAGAAAGACATTTTAATAGTAGAATGTAATTTTATATAGGTAATTGAGACAATAAAAACATACATAGATCAAGTATTCACATTCTTTATTCAAAACGAAAATTAACAGACATCTATTTTGGAATATTTAGATGATGTTATTTCTAAAACTTAGAGTTTGGCAGTTGAGTGGAATGAGAGAGAGGTTGGTCCAGGAGATTCTCTTTTGTTCTGTAATAGAACTAAGTCCAGTATAGAGTTCATCATAAAATGCTGTATTGGCTCATTCATCTCTCTGTAATTTCCACTGGACTGTCTTCATCTCTCCAACACCTATATACAGAAGTGACTAATACATAATGAATGTTCAATGAATCTTAAATAGCTTATAAATGAGTGTGCTAAAACTAAACAGATAAATAAACACAAATAGTATGACATTCTTGGTATTTTTTAATATTTAAGTCCATGGAAATAAACTATATAAGTAAAAAAGTAAAATAAAAATAGTTACTTTATAATTTTAGAATAAAAGCCATTGTTCACAGCAGTATTCAGCTGTTTTTTTTTTCTATTATGGTTACAAAAGTCAGTTGTTAATGCAAAAATATAAACAAACTAGAAAATGGAGTAGATTTATTATTAAAAGTATAAATGATCGTGATTTATGAAATATTTCTGCATACAATTACAAAATTAATAATTTGTGAGGATAATAATGTCAACTTTGAAAGTTACGACATTACATAAAAGAAAATTGTAATAGGTTATTTCTTGTTCGTTTTCAGGCCATAAATTATCTCATCCTTAAGTGTCCTACTTGCAGTGACTTGGGCAGAAATTTCAGACATATACAGATGAATTTGAGAATGATATAGTCAATCATTCAAGTGTCCCATTTTCTTTCCGTTCATAGTTCAAAAATATTTACAAATCTAATTTTCTCCTATCAAGGAAGAAAACTATAATATCTAACTGAATAAATCACATATAATTTTTTTTATTTAAGCAGAAACCATGAAATAAAAAACACCATCAAACCACCTACTAGTAATTTACCTAAATGCTATTTATAGGAACTGTGGTCACAAAAGTTGATATTTCCACCAAATAAAAGGTATATAACAAAACCTGTTTCAACAATTCATTTTTGAAAGTAGAAATTATATTGCACGCAGTCTTACAGGTGTATTTTAACCACACATGATTCAATTTTATGTGGCAGTAAAGTGAAGCAGGCTATCATGTTAGAATCTGAAGAAATGCTTCATTCCTAGGAGTAAATAGAAACAAGCCTAGGTTATATTGTCACTAAAACTGTGTCTCCTGTTGATATTTATGTCAATCATAAGTTTTTTATAATTGTAGATATGGGAAAAGGAAAGGTTGAAAAATATAATCTTCAAAAATCTTAATAGGAAATGGGAAAATTCTATGTAGATAAAATAAATATGAAAAACATAAATAGTGCCCTAAAATATAGCTAGAATATAAGATAAAAACTATAATAATGGAAATACTCAAAGATAATACTGAGGTTTCAAATCAATGTGAATGACCACATGGTGGTGCCAATTGACAGAAGTAGGACATGTAGAAGACCTGATTTGGTTGGAAGATGAGAAGTTACCTCTGGAATATATTGCAATTACATCACTGGCAAACTCCAGAAGCACACACATGCGCACTGATTATTTTTACTTGGTGACTATGAAGCTTTATTCTGGCCAGTTTTGACATGACTACAGATGAATCTAATATTCAAAATTTCAAACAGTAGGGTGATAATGATTTTTAGAAAAACACCAAAATGTACTTTGCTGCAAAACAATTTCTTATAAGGTAAATAATGGCTACAATAATATAACTGAGAGAAGAGATGATACAAAGTATGAAATATAACAACATTCTATGTGACAAAACGGCACACTCTCCTGGCCTTTCAGTCTTCATGAAGGCATCACATCACAAATGGAATCACCTAATAGGAGTCAGAACCAAGCTCAGTCTTAAGAGGTGCAAACTCCTGCTGTTAAATTTGCTACCTACCTAACTGCTTTGGTATGAGCGTTGACTATAGTTAATAGCCACAGATGAAGGTGCACAGCCAAGCGTTGACTTTAGTCTGCAATTTTGAATTGACTTTTCTAATTTTTCATTTATCAAAATAAAATTGTAAACATTCAAAAATAACGTAATAAAAACATATATGTATATGTTACCTATTGATTCACATTACAAGTAAAGCTGCCTGTAAAGTAAAACAAGCTTTCAGTGCTTTGAAGCTTTCCTCATCACACAAGAGCAAAATGGATTCGTCATCAATGCACAGCACAAACTATCGTGTGGACTATGCGTGCCGGCTGTGGGCAAGGTTTCGTGGCTGGTGATCGCTGTACCGAAGTGGTTTAGGTTTTCTCTTGAAGATCTCACAGTCATATGTATTGTAAGTGGCCTAGAAAACAATTATTCTACCTTCGCAAACCCATTTTGAGAAAAGAAAAAAAAAAAACCAAGAGCAAAACACTATTCTTACCCAATGTCTTGTTATTAACTCAAGAAAACGCTCTGGACTCACCTTCTTCCCTATCTGCAAGCATGTTACTAGTTTATTTTTATTTCTCTGCTTTAATTCTAGTCCAGTCACCATTATCTCTTGCCAGGAATATAGCAACAGCATCATCGCTTGTCTCTCTGTTTCTATTCATGTCTCTCTCAGAGGCATAACCTACACAGCAAAGACAATATTCTCAAAATTGTTTTACATCAATTTGTTTCACACAACATTTGGGATAAAAAAAAATTCCAAGTTTTCTGATCATCCTTAAAAGTAATCTAAATTCTTCATTTGGCTTAATTCTTCTCCATGATTCCTACCACATCTGCTATCATTCCATAGCCAGAATAAAATACTTCAAACCTAAGAACAACTACTTCATCCCCTGTTTAAAATGTGTGTTTTTATCATCAAACTCATTCCTTCTTCAACATAGTAGTGGTAATATTTTGTTACATTACACAAATCTATCTTAAACTATTGGTGAGGAGGCTAAAAAAGTGAAATAAGCATGTTGATTGGAATAATGCTTGCCATATAGTAATGGCTGATATTTGTTAGCAATTTTGTATATGATGTTATTATAACTTCCATGACCCTCATCCTTCTGTAAATATAAATAAATAAAATATTATGTTTCCCTCATAAAGATAGAAGTCAATGGTACACCAATTACATGCTATTTTAATGTTTTGAGAGTATTTTATTAACATATACAACATCTTAATCCTCTTATTATGTACCGCAGAATGTTGCTACAATGGAAGACATTTAAGGGGAAATATCTCCTAAAGAGTAGCACTAGTTAATTAGGCTAAATAAGTAAAACCCACAAACAGCCTTGCTCTTCATGAGTTACTAAATAAAGGGATGCTAAAATTGATTCAAAAATTAAATTTGATAAATGTTTACAGGATTTTGAATGTGTTTATATTCCATACATTAACCATAACTATATTCCTTGGCTATTGAACAAGAAACAATATTGAACACTACACAGTGATCAAAGTGAGAAGGAGAAGGAAGGTACTCTGAAAGAATTTATTACAGTTGGAGGTGCTTAAAAATCACTTTTCCTAAATATTAATATTTCAGATGACTGAAATATTTTCTGTCTGTCCTAGCCCTGTTATGAAACCGACTGCAATAAAGGTGAATGAGAAGCAAAGAAAAAAAATATCTTTAATGGTCTAGCTGATGCCTATGATCCTGGCACTCTATATGAAAAAGGGCAACCGACTGTACCAGTTGAGACTACAACAGAATACACAGAACCAGCAGAACTTTTCAGATCAAGTATATCCAAAGTTTTCCAAAATAGGGGCAAAAATCAAAGGTTTCAGGCTTAAAAGTCCAAGGTGGTGCTATATGAACTTGCTTTGATAGCCTCTTCAAACCTTGTTGAGTATTACTCAGAGACAGGAACTGGGCTGGGGGTATCTGTACAAGCATATGCCAAAATATTCTGTGAAAAGCAGGTTGCAGGGTGGAGAAAAAGCTGAGTAGCCAGAAGTACTGGACTATAGGAGTTTGTCATCTGACAAGCACTAAAGGCTAAATCATACTGGGGGAAAAAGTCTATACACAAACATAGAGATACATACACATACATACAAGTGTGCATGAGCGGACATAAATAAACTACATCTGCCATGGCTTCATTATGAACTAGAGAAATTTTCCACTTGCAAGGAGCAACAGAGCCACATTCAAAAGTAGAGGCTGGTGAGGATGCGCATTATTTAAGGGTTTAAAAATTATCCATTGAATGTGGTTTGTAGCATTAGCTACACATTAGAATTACGAGGAATTTTAGAAATAATAACATCAGGCATCAATACAGACTTTAAAGGTCCTTCTTATACATTCAACCGTTGGAAAGTCTAATGTGAAGCCAGACATAAATAATTGTGTTAAAGAGCTACCAAAACCAATAGGATCAACCAAAACTACAGACAGGGTGGGAAGGAGTGAAAAATAGACATTGCTAATTCTCCCTTTTTTAAATCATTCTCATCAAAGCATCAATTAGTAGCATTATTTAAAAGCTGACATGCCACATAAAGTAACAAATACAATCATGAGGGTAGCTCGGTACTGAGTATATAAGCCTCCAACCCTGTCAGAAGGGAAACAAATATAGAAAACAAGATGAAGTCAATGCAAATCAAAGATTTTAAAGAAAGATTAAAAATTAAAATGAGGAAAATTAAGTATTCCAGACATAATATAAAACAAGATGACATAAATAAGACCAAACATATCAAGCCTACCATATACATATGTATACAGATACATACACACACACAATGTCAGTAATCAGCTACCTGTTCAAAGAAAAAAGCACATCTTTGTTAAATGTAAGACATGGCTAAAACTGAATGACATAAGAAGTCTCAAAGGAAAAAGATGGTCAAAGGTATATCTGAAAAATTCAAATAAAAAGAAAAGAAGAAGCATAGTTTGATATCAACAGTTTGCATTGAAAGGGGAAAAAACTTTTCCCAAGATGAAAAAGGGCATTCAAAATTAAGAGTAAAGTGTATCATGAATATCTATCATAAGTATTTTTCTACCAAATAACTCAGTAACAATATTAATTTTAAAATTTTAAAAGAATAAAAAATCTAAAAGTTGAGATAGACTCAATATAATTATAATGAGATTTTATAATGACTTTAAAATCAAAAAGTATATCTTCAATATTCATAATTAAAAACTATAGGGTATGTAAGAAGAAATATAGAAACAAGAAGTAATTAGAAGACATTATTTTTATCAGCACATTTAAAAAAGAAAAAATCAAGTAGAAAAAAAAGGTAAATATAAAAAGAGTTGAATTGGTTTTTCATAATTTATATTATGAAAATAGAAAGCAGACATTCTTTTCAGAGGTACAAAAGAACATCTCAGTGACCTGAATATAAAGAAAATAAAAATATTTTTCAAAAATTAAAATGACATATTCTAATCACAGTGCAATAAAACTAAAAATTATAGTAAAAATCAAGCAGAACAATAAAAATATTAAAATAGCTTTTTAAAAACATTTAAATAAGATAACAAAACCCAAATTTTAGAACATTTAGAAAATATTGATACTGAAAATTTTATGTAGTAGAATCAATAGATTGCACTCCACAAAAAGAAACATATAGTTTTAAATATTTACAGTACTAAAAAGAGATGAAAATTTATTGACTGTTAAACCCAAGAAGTAAGTAGAAGTACAAAAAATAAAACAAAAATGCTGGAGGAAGAAATGGAGGAAGAAACCAAGTAATATAAAAGCTTAAATTAATGAACTGTAGAAGAGAAAATCAGAAATAATAAATAAATCAATGATGTAGTTCTATGAAAATGCAAATGAGAAAAAATAAAATAAATAAACCACTAGCTAAACTAAGTTAGTGGAAATAAAGAAAATAAAGAAGAATGGAAAATTTGTCTACAGAATACATTAGAAAAATCACAAGAAATTATTTAGCCAAATACAATATAAATACATCCTAAACCCTGTCATGAGTGAAGCTACTAACATAAAAAGAATAGATAACTTCAACCCAATTTAATTCTTTCCAAAGGGTAAAGTAAAAAGAAAGCAGTCTTTTTGCAAAGGCAGCATAATGTTTATAACAAAATTTAATAAAGATAGAAACTAGATTATATATAAGTTAAATATTTTCCTTTGAAAAGAAGACAGACTAATGGCAAAAAAACATATGAAAAAATGTTCAACAACTCTAATCATCAGGGAAATGCAAATCAAAGCCACAATGAGATACCACTTAACTCCAGTGAGAATGGCTTCTATCAAAAAGTCCCCAAATGACAAATGTTGGCATGGATGCGGAGAGATGGGAACACTCTTACACTGCTGGAGGGACTGCAAACTAGTACAGTCTCTGTGGAAATTAATATGGAGATATCTCAAAGAACTCAAAGTAGAACTACCATTTATCCAGCAATCCCACTACTGGGATTTACCCAAAGGAAAAAAGACATGCTATAAAAAAGACATCTGCACTTGCATGTTCATAGCAGCACAATTCACAATTGCAAAGATGTGGAAACAATCCAAGTGCCCATCAATATATGAGTGGATTAATAAAAATGTTGTATATATATGTACCAAATGTAGTGCCATGGAGTACTACTCACCATAAAAATGATGATCTAATATCCCTTGTACTATCCTGGATGAAGCTGGAGTCTATTCTTCTAAGTGAAGTATCACAAGAATGGAAAAACAAACACCACATATACTCACCATTAAATTTGTATTAATTGATCAACACTTAGGTGCATTTATGAAAGTAACATTCATAGGGTGTCAGGTAAATTCACAGCTAATAGGTATGGTACATGATGTTTAGGGGTTGGGCATGCTTGTAGCTCTGACTTAGGTAGTGCGAAGGCAATATATGTAACCAATGTATTTGTAGGCCAATAATATTATGAAATTAAAAAAAAATTATATATTTTCATTATAAAAATAACAAATATGTTAACACTATGAATGACAATGGGTTAATTTTAAAAGTAAAAGGAGCTATTATGAACCCCTAAGATTAATACAAGATTCCTAGGAGTGGAATTGCCTACTCATAGATTTTGCATATTGTCATGTTTATTAGATATTACCAAGTAAATATCTAAAATTCTTATAATAAGAATAAGAAGTTCTAATAAGACATACGTCCCAATAAAAATCAGACAAAACTTTTGGATAGAGATTTTACTGAAGATGTATGGATGAAAAATAAGCACATAAAAATAATTAACCATTAGGAAAATGCAAATATAACCACAATGAAATGGCAATACCCAAATACTATAATGGCTAAAATTAATAGAGCTGATGATACTAAATGTTGTTGATTATATGCAATTAGAGCTCACATATATGCTTCTGGAAATAAAAAATGCTACAGCCACTTTTAGAAACAGTTTAGTATTTTTATAGAAATGTGTAGGTGCATTTACCATATGACCCATATAGATTACACAGAGATTAGCTGAAAAATAGAAAGAGATGTCTATACTAGGACTTCTATTCATATTTTCATGACAATTTATTCATAACAAACAAAAGCTGAAAACAGCCTATGTATCCCTTGACTGTTGAATGGTGAATGGATAAATAAATTGTAGTATATACAATTTAATACTAGTCAAAAGGAAATAGAAAAAACTGCTAATACAATATGGCTGAGTCTTAAAGTCATGCTGAATGAAACATTGGATACAAAAGACTATGTGTACTGAAGTGATTCCATTCATATAAAACTCTAAGAGAGGCAAAGCTCTAGTGCCAGAAAGGCCACATGGTTACCAGAAGACAACAGGTGGCAAGACTGTAAAAGGGCACAAGAGATAAATATTTTTGGAGTGATGAAAATATTCTACATCATGATCATGGTATTGGTTACATGACCGAGTACATTTGTCAATATTCAGAAAATTGTGCATTTAAATTAATAATTTTATTATAAATAAATTTCCCTCAATAAAAATTATTTTTAAAAATTGTCTGGCTTCTCTGCTTTTTCTCAAGAAAAAGTATATCTTCTTTTTTCTTTCTGCGATTAATTCATGCCAGGTTGAAGGAGAGGGAAACTCTCTGATTCCAGAAAGTGTTTTTACATCCTTCAGAGCTATCAAAAGGGAGCTCCTACTGTGTGTAAATGATGCGAAGGTTGTGAGTTTATGATTTCTCTGTGGCCTATAGTGACAAGCTTGCTTTTGCAGTGAGAGCCACATCTTCAGCCTTTAGTAGAACAATATACACACAGCTCTATGTTTTGATTTTAGGAGAGGAGTTATTTAAAGTCATTCTTCTGATATAAATATAAACCTACTGATGATGAAAATACTATAAACCTAAATATATTTGAGAAAATAAAAGTTGACTTACATCAATTTGTCCATTATGTTATGAACACTAGTGTGCTTTATTAAAACGGGCTATGAATTGACACTGTATATCAACTATGACTTTGGAAAAGAATATAGCCAATTGTAAAATCCAAGAATTCGGTTTTAATTGACTTCTCTAATCAACCAAAACTCTTCCTCTTTTCTGCTCATTTACTTACCATTTGACTATTTAAACTTGTGGTTAGATTTCCTTAGAAGATATCCCTTTATAGTTCTGAACACCTAACACCCATAGCAACAGGGAAACAAAGTGAGCTCCAAAAATTCACAGGGGTATAATTCCACCTGGGATCATATTCTAGAAAAAAAGATTGTCTGAATTTCCTTATGCTCATCCAAAATCTGAGAAACATAATTCTAATTTTCCACAGCCATAATCTTTGTTGGGTTTAAAAGCTAAATAAGCTAGACATCTAATATACAGCAATCTGTTCTTTCTAAAACATCTGATTTATTTATCCATTTGTTTATTTGTTTATTGAGACAGGGTATCACTTTGTTGCCCAGGCTAGAGTGCAGTGGCATCATGATGGCTCACTGCAACCTAAAATTCCTGGGCTCAAGTGATCCTCCTCCCTCAGCCTCCTGAGCAACTGGGACTACAGGTGCATACAACCACACCCAGATAACTTTTGTATTCATGGTAGAAATTGGGTCTTGCTCTGTTACTCAGGCTGGTCTCAAACTCCTGGCCTCAAGCAATCATCCTGCCTCAGCCTGTCAAAGTGCTAGGATTACAGGCATAAGCCACCATGTCTTGCCTGAGATATCTGGAAAGGTTTCTCAGGGAATAGTTTGGGAGGGAGAGAGAGATTTATATCATATAAAACATCAGTCTCCAACCCATAGGCAGCAGCCCCGTACCAATCTATGGCCTGTTAGGAACTGGTCCAGGCATCACTGCCTGAGCTCTGCCTCCCACCACCATCTGTGGAAAAATTATCTTCCATGAAACTAAGGAACCAGTTCACACAGTAGGATGTGCATAGTGAGCAGGGGCCCGAACTTCATCTGTATTTACAGCTGCTCCCCTTCCCTGGCATCACAACCTCTGCATTCCTCCTCCACCCCATACTCAGAAACCATTGATATAAAGAATTCAACATAGAATATTTTCTAAGTCTAGACTGATTGCTATCAGATATATCTTCATTTTATATTTCTTAGAAGATTTTTTTTTATCACAGGAAGTCTCTAACACCTATTTACATGGATTATCTAAACCAAAGGAAACAGAAAAATTATTTTCAAAACCAGTAAGATATAAAATTCATCTCTCTCTCACTCACTCATACACACACACACACACACACACGCACACAAAAAACTATTTTTATTGGGGGGGATCACTTAATGTTACTAGGAATTTTATAGAATCTAATAGATTAGTTTTCTTTCTATTAAATGATAACTAGTTTCTAGCTAGTAATCTCAGTTTGATAAATTTGCTTAACTATTCAAGTTCTCAGAAATAACAGCATTGTCTTATGAGGGGAGTGGTATTTCTCCTTTGACTCTATCCAAGTTGTGTTATAGAAAGAATTACCAATAATTGTTCTCAACAATTCTAATTATATTTACTTTTGAACATAAGAAAAATCAGACTGAGTATATTCCTCTATGATTTTTTTAAAACTGAGGACTGTGAAATGTCCCTAGAATAGCAAAACTAAAACTATACTAGCCTGAGAGCTGCCAATGCCACATTTTTCCACCATAAAGAATTAACTAGTCAGCAGTGAAAAGCCTGAATAATGAAAGAAAGTACCAAGATGAAGATGTGGAGAATGATCTGCCCCTAACCTCTTTCAAATCCCAGTTCTCAAATGTTTTTGTGACTAGCTAATGCTTTGTGATTCCTAAAGTCTAGTTAGGTAAGACAAAAAATTCTCTTTCTAAGTGTGTTCCACTTGGATTTCTACCATTTACAATCAAAATGAGTCCTCTCTGGATATTCTGATGTATGCCCTATTTTTCTAGAAGTGATTTTCTCTTACCCATCTATTACATTCGGTAGCTGAAATAGTCTGTGACTGGATTAATACTCAACATAGAGGGAGAATTTGGTTTCCAGAGTAGAAGAATTTTTCATCCTTCATATTTTGTATTTTAACAGCTTGTCCTAATTTATTTGAAGACTCGAATATATTTTCAGTTTCTATTGTTAGACCAACATTTTGGCAACAAGAATCACTGAAGTATACAAATATAAATTATAAATACTAAATAAAAATTAAATCACTATTCAGTGATTTAAATCTATCCCTATTTACCCAAAAAGAATTATTTTTCCTTTTCACTAGCCCTTAACCTCCATATGGTCATCTGTACATTCATTCATAAAATACTTTTTGAAAACCTAATATGTAACAAGTACATAATAAAAATATACTATAACTTGAACCTTACAACATTATGGAAAAATCACTGTACACTACTGTGCTTCAAAGCTGGCATTGTTAGCTATATTTAGTTTACTCAGAAAATAAAACATGTTATAAAACACTCAGCATTTTTAGAATGTTGAATTAATCAGAACCAGATGAAGAGGTCAGATTCATCATGTCACTTATCCCATAAGTAGTAAGAAAATCAATCTCATATGTTAAACAAAGTCTTATTTTAAATGAGCAGTTTTGTATAATTCCAAGTGTTGTACTTTCCTACAACACAAGTTCAAAATTGTAAGGGTATAGGTTAATTGTGCTTGGAACTATTCAAATTTTTTCATTTACGGAGAAGATCCTTCCCCTTTTCACACACACACACACACAAAACATATTTTTAAGGAAAAACATATAGATTAAGTACAGATTTCCCTTGAATTTCATAGTAACTTCCATGTAAATATTTGCTAGATTTCATTGTTTTTCTTGTAAATGAAGGTAATGGATAATCCATTATTTTGCATGGTCAAAAATATTTGCATGAACAGCTTCTTAAATGTTACCGTTAAAATTTTATCAGCAAATATTAGCTTCACATTGGTGGCCTCAGATGTCAATTCTAATTTGAATCAAAATTGTATGAAAAATATCTGGGTCTGAAAACATATGTCTAACCTAGAAAAAAATCAGAGTTCATAATAGAAACCACCACACAAATACTTAAAAGTATTACCAAAGACAGTTATGTGTCACGTAACAACAGGGATACATTCTGAGAAATATGTTATTAGATGATTCTGTCATTCTGAGAATGTCCTAGGGTGTATTTATACAAACCTAGATGGTATAGCTTCCTATACACCTAGGTTATATGTTATGGCCTATTGCTCCTAGGTGACAAACCTATACAGCATGTCACTGTACTGGATACTGTAAGCAACTGTAACACAATAGTAAACACATCTAGACTTAGAAAAGGTACAGTAATGATATGGTATAAAAGAGAAAAAACAGTACACCTGTATAAAGCACTTACCACGAATGGAGCTAGCAGGAGTGGAAATTGCTCCGGCTGAGTCAGTGAATGGTAGGTGAATGTGAAGGCCTAGGACATTACTGTACATTACCGTAGACTTTAAAAACACTGTACGCTTAGGCTATACTACATTTATTAAAAATATTTTTCTTTCTTCAATAATAACCTTAGCTAACTGTAACTTTTTACTTTATAAACTTAATTTTTTAAACTTTTTTACTCCTTGGTAATGGCACTTAGCTTAAAACACATACACATTATACAACTGTGTTAAAATACTTTCTAAATATCTTTATTATATAAGCTTTTTTATATTTTTAAATTATTTGTTTATTACTTTTTTAAAAGTTTTGTTTAAAACTAAGATACAAACACACAGATTAGCCTAGACCTACACAGGGTCAAGATCATCATCACTGTCTTCCACCTCCATATCCTGTCCTACTGGAAGGTCTTTGGGGGCAATAATAAACATGGAGCTGTCATCTCCTGTGATAACAATGCCTTCTTCTGGAATACCTAAAGGACCTGCCTGAAGTTGTTTTACAGTTAACATTTTTTTTTAATAAATAGAAGAAGTGCACTCTAAAATAACAATAAAAAGTATTGTATAGTAAATACATAAACCAGTAACATAGTTATTAACATTATCAAGTATTATGTACTATACATAATTGTACTTGCTATACTTTTATCTGACTGGCAATACAGCAGGTTTATTGGCACCAGCATCACCACAAGCACGTGAGCAATGTGTTTTGCTATTATTACATTACAACAGTTATGATGTCACTGGGCAATAGGAATTTTTCAGTTCCATTATAATCTTATGGTGCCATCATCATATATGAGATTTCTTGTTGACCAAAGTCATGCAGCACATGATTAAAATCAATTTGGCTAAATAATGCTTTAAAAAGGAGTGAAAGTACAGGGGCTAGTGAATTCCTGTGTCTATGGATTGATGCAGTGAGAAAAGGCTCCACAGAAGTAATGAATTTTAATCTAGATCTAGGATAAATGAGATATTTCAGGAGAAAAAATAGAGAGTGTATTAGTCAGGGTTCTCCAGAAACATAGAGCCACTAGGATATATATATATATATACACAAGAGGAGATTTATTATGGGGACTGGCTCACACAGTTATGGAGACTCAGAAGTCCCACAAGCTGCTCTCTGCAAACTGGAGAGCCAGGAAAAGCAGTGATGTGATTCAAGCTGGGTCCAAAGGCCTGAATACTGGGGACCGCTGGCGTAAGCTACAGTGCAAAAGCCTAAAACCAAGAGTGTCTATGACATAGGTCAGGAGAATATGGATGCCCTAGCTTCAGAGAAAGAGAGATTGTCCTTCCTCTGTGTTTTTGTTCAATTTGAGCCCTCAAGGGATTATAGGATTCCAACCCACTTTGGTGAGGGCAGATCTATGTTACTCATTCTCCTGATTCAAATGTTAAATCTTTTCTGGGAACATCCTCAAAAACACACCCAGAAATAATATTTTTGCCAGCTATCTGGGCATGCCTTAGCCTAGTCAAGTGGATGCATAAAATTAACCATCACAGAGGGTGCATTAGTTTCCTGGAGCTATTATAACAAGGTACCACAAGCTGGATGGCATAAAACAATAGGAATTTATTCTCTGACAGTTCTGAAGATAGGAAGTCCAAAATCAAGGTGTTAGCCTAGCCATGCTCCCTCTAAAGCCTCGTGGTGAAGATCCTTCCTTGTCTCTTCTAGTTTCTGGCAGTTTTAGCCCTGCTTTGTGGCAGCATAACTCCAATCTCTGAACTTACTCTCACAAAGCCATTTCTTTTCTACATGTTCTCCTCTTCTTATAAGGATACCAGTCATATTGAATTAGAAGCCCAGCCTCTAATTCAGTGTGACCTCATTTTAACTAATTACACCTGCAATGACCTATTCCAAACCAGGTCATATTCTGAGATAGTAGAAATTAGAACTTAAAAATATCTTTTTGAAGGATGCAATTTATCTCTCTAAAAGAATTCTAAGTAGAAGACATTCTAAGCAAAAGAAAAATCTTGAAAAAAATGTTTATGCATTTTACAATTAATTTTCTTTGGTTTAAATTTAAGAAAACTATTTGTTTTGATTTTTCCTTTAGATCATCAACTTCTCTATATAGGTAGAGTATCCCTCATCTGAAATGATTGGGATGAGAAGTATTTAAGATTTCAGATTTTTTTTTTTATTTTGGAATATTTACATTATACTTACAAGTTGAGCATTCCAAATCTGAAAATCGAAAATCTGAAATGCTCCAATGAGCATTTTCTTTGAGCATTGGCTCATCACTCAAAAAGTTTCAGATTTTGGAAGATTTGGGATTTCAGATTTTCAGATTTGAGATGCTCAATCTGTATTACTGTACATGTTGAGCATAAAACAATCCTTAACTTATATATTATGAAAACTTCAATATATTTGAACTTCAAAGTTCAATATATTTTAAGCTTTTATGTGGCTATTTTAATATTTTTAAATTTTCTAAAATATCAATTGCTTATTATATAAAAATTTGTCAAAAATGATTATATTGCACCACAAGGAAATAACAGTTGTTCAAGACCTGTGTTTTACCAGAAAGAAGGAGATTCTCTGAGCTCTCACACAAGAGATAAGGAAGAGAGAGGTAAATTCAATGTTGACTGGTTAATATTTTTTTTCCCAAGATAAGCACTGTGACACCTCTCTTTTGCCATCCTAAATTCCTTTATTCCTTCAACAGAGCATATTGGCGATAATCATCAATGCCTTTTGCCTTAAAATATCTCATCACCACCTTTCTCCTACTTAATAGGAAATTTTAACATTAATATAAAATGTTAAAGTTTAACATTGAATGGGTTGAATTGTGTCACACCAAGAAAGATATGTTGGGGTCCTAACCACCTTTTCCTTCAAACGTCACCTTGTTTGAAGGTAGAATCTTTACAGAGATAATCAAGTTTAAATGAGGTCATTAGTATAAGCTTAATCCAATAAGACTGGTGTTTCTATGAAAAGGGGAAATGTGGACAGAGACACACTCATAGGGAGAACATCACTCGAGGAGGCAGAGTTCAGGCTGATGCATCTGCAAGTCAAGGAACATCAAGGATTGCTAGCAAACCATCAGAAGCCAGGAGAGAAGGCATGAAACAGATTCTCCACTCACAGCCCTGCTGACACCTTGATCTTGGTTCTGTGCTTCAGAACCATGACAGAGTAAATTGCTGTTGTTTAAGTCACCCAGTTTTTGGTACTTTGTTAGGGCAGCCCTAGGAAACTAATACAAAACACAAGCACTATGATGCTATGATGGGTTTCACAAGTAATAAAGCATTCATAGAAAAATAGCAGGTAACAGATATAAGGCAAATGTCTCTGGATTTAGAGTGAGGGTGTCAGTAGAGACATGACTTTTCTCTCTCCATCCTCATCTAGTCCTGCTGTCCCTGTATCCCCAGATTTCTGTGCTTCAGAAGGAGTGGCCTTATTTTATATCCTCTAATATGCCATAGTCACCAATTCCTCTCACATTCCATTCCTCTCACATGTCATTTAAGTAAGTAATCTAAGATGTCACATCCTTATTAAGACTCCTAGACTCCCAAGAATAGAAAGGTCCCCCAAAGCCCTATACTGTTCTCTCACTGTTCAAAGTAATAATGTTTTTGTAATTTTTATTTAGCATTTATTAAGCCTGTAGACTGTAAAATCCATTAGGGTCGAGGACCGTGTATATGCTGTGATCTATTATATTCCTAGAACCTGGCTTGTTTGTTTGTACATATCCGTATTCCAAAACTTTGTTTTTTTGTTTTTTTTTGTTGACCATGTGACTATCCTACAATCTGATAACACAGTGACAATAATTAAATCAATATTAGAAATGAGCCTTGTTCAAAATGACAATTATTTGTACCTCGTGGAAATTGTTCACATCCCTAGTTTCTATACAATTTAATGAAACAACATGACAGTGCTAAAATTTCCTAAGGTTATTTGATCCAAATTAGTTTCTCTATTTCCTTTCTATGTTGCTCCAGGACCCAAAGTACCATGACGACTTAAAAGAGAATTCAACTAAAAGGCCGCTTAATTTTCTCACTAGAGTATTTTGCATGGTAATTCAAACAATGTCCTAGGCACATATGCTCCTGTAGCTATAGCTGCAGAGAGTTAGGTTATACTTCCTTTCACAGATAAAGCACTGTTTTGTTGAAGGTTTTATTGCTACTTTAATGTTACTCAAACTCACATGGTCTTGCAAGTAGGATATAATCTCATTGAAAATAAATTTGAATAGCAATAGGCAGAGTATTTTCCTAATAGCCTGGTATAAATATTTAACCCTGAAATGAATTATATGAGATATAGTAAAAACTCATTCTTTAAAGCAACTGAATACAGTTGCTTGCGTGTGAATATTTTTGCTCCTATAAGTTACCCTATCTCTTTTTTAATTATTATTTCATCATATTATGGGGGTACAAATATTGGTAAGGTTACATATGTTGCCCTTGCCACCCCCCCACCCCGCCCCGCCCCGCCCCGCCGAGTCAGAGCTTCCAGCGTGAGTGTCCATCCTTCCGGTGGTGCGCATCGCACTCATTATGAAAGTACACCCATCCCCTCCTCCCCCCCTCCCACCTGGCCCACACCCGCTAAATGTTTCTTTCTTTCTCTCTCTCTCTTTTTCTTTCTTTCTTTCTTTCTTTCTTTCTTTCTTTCTTTCTTTCTTTCTTTCTTTCTTTCTTTCTTTCTTTCTTTCTTTCTTTCTTTCTTTCTTATCTCTCTCTCTCTCTCCCTCTCTCTCTCTCTCTCTCTCTCTCTCTCTCTCTCTCTCTCTCTCTCTCTCTTTCTTTCTTTCTTTCTTTCTTTCTTTCTTTCTGACATTTTGGTTACAGTTTATATCTATCTATGCTCACAACATCCCTAAGATGTGGGTATACTCCGCACCCCCCCATCCCTGGTGAGCACTACCACCATTTGAGCCCCATAGTGTTAATCAGTCAGTACCAACTTGAGGGCAAGTACATGTGGAACCCATTTTCCTCATCTTGTGTCTCTTTACTTTGGATAATGGGTTTAAGCTTACTCCAGGATAGTATAAGCGGTACTAGCTCGCTGTTGTTTCTTAGAATTGAGTAATATTCCATTGTGAACGTATACCATATTTTAATTATCTACTCATGAATTGATGGACACTTGGATTGTTTCCATGTCCTTGCAATAGTGAATTGTGCTGCCACAAACATTCGGGTGCAGATGTCTTTATAATAGAATGTCTTATGCTCTTTTGGGTAGATGCCTAATAATGCTATTGCTGGATTGAATGGTATTTCTATTTTTAGCTGTTTGAGGTATCTCCAAATTCTTTTCCACAAAGGTTGCACTAATTTGCAGTCCCACCAGCAGTGTAAGAGTGTTCCTGTCTCTCCGCCAGCATTTGTTGTTTGGAGATTTCTTGATACAGGCCATTCTCACTGGTGTTAGATGGTATCTCATTGTGGTTTTGATTTGCATTTCTCTAATGATTAGAGATGTTGAGCATTTTTTTATATGTTTGCAGGCCATTATTCTGTCTTCTTTGGAGAAGTTTCTGTTCATTTCCATTGCCCATTTCTTGATGGGGTTGTTTGATTTTTTTCTTGTTAATTCTTTTGAGTTCTAGATAGATTCTTGTTATTAGACTTTTATCAGAAGTGTAGAGATCAAATATTTCCTCCCATTCTGTGGGTTGTCTATTTGCTTTAATGATAGTTTCCTTGGCTGTGCAGAAGCTTTTTAATTTGATCAGATCCCATTTGTTTATTTTTGATGCTGCAGTGATTGCCTTGGGGGTCTTCCTCAAGAATTCTTTGCCTAGGCCAATGTCTGATAGGGTTTTCCCAACATCTTCTTCTAGGATTCTTAAGGTTTCATGCCTTAGGTTTAAATCTGATATCCATCTTGAGTGGATTTTTGTGAGAGGTGAGAGGTAGGGATCCTGATTCAATCTTCTGCATGTAGCTATCCAGTTTTCCCAGCACCTATCTCTTAAATGTATGTTTCAAGATATACAGATAGATTGAAATCTCACTTGTATCACCTGAGAAGCTCTTGTTTTGTTCTGGAAATTATTTTTGTATTATTTCGACAATTGAAATTATTTAATTATAAAAAGAATACCTGATTTAAAAAAAATATATATATATATTGCTATGTTCACAACAGTATACAGATTGAATCTTCTTTTCATTCAAGATCCCATTTGCACTGATTAGAGATTCCTGTCAACAATAGTTTATTTTCTTTCCAGAAAATTTCAGTCACTGGATGTATACATATATCTGCACATACATGATTATTTTTTGACAAATAGAATAAACCCCATGCATAATTTCATATTTTTCCACTTAAAATACACTCTGAATATCTTTATATAGTATCAAATATGGATTTATTTCAGTTTCATTAAAGCCTATATAATAGTACATGGTGTAAATATATCATAATTTCATCTGTCTCTCTATAATGTATATTTAGGTTGTTTATATACTTTGTTATTAGAACTGATAACAGAAAATATTCACATACATATATCTATATATAGACATAAAAGTATATGTTTAGAATCAATTGCTTCTATCTTAGAATCAATTGCATAAAAGAATATGTTTAGAATCAATTGAAATTTTGCCAAATTGTCCTTCAAAAAATTCTTATCAGCTTACATTCTCATGAAGATATGCAAGAATGCACATTTCTTTAGACCCTAGTAAACACTGTTAATTACCTACTTTTTAAAAATGTATGATCTGATGATAAGAATAAGAATACTAGTTACCCCTTACATAGAACTCACTGTATGCCAGAAACAAATACTAGGTGTGTCTGTGTACATATGTATGTACATTTGTGTGTATATTTGTATATGCATATATACATACATACACATAGACATATATTTTATATGAATTGTATATATTTATGGAGAGAGAGAGTTGAACAGGTGCCTCATTTTTGTTAGTTTCAGACGTGTCAGGATTACTACAATTTGAAAGTATGTGCAAATGCACCACAATACACACAATATAGAGGTGTATGCATGCATATATAGTGGCATATGAATAGAACACTTAAAAATGTTTCTCAAGAAACTCTTTATAGCATTTCCACAAAGGAAAGGATTTGGCAGAAGGTGTTACAATTTTGGTTGTTTGTTTTTCCATTCTCGCAATACTTCACTAGGAGGATGGTCTCCAGTTCCATCAGATTTTTTTTTTTTATTTCAAAATATTATGGGAGTACAAATGCTTTATATTATATGGATCATTTATGTTATGTGGATTATTTTTGTAATGCTTGATCCATGTAACCTAAACTATTTGTACCCCTTTGAAATTTTGAAATAAAAAAGACTCATATTATTAAATGTAACTTTAGATTCTGAATGGTTACATTTCATTTTAATTAGACCCAAGAAATTACAGTAAAATGCATATTCTTAGGGATGAATATAGAAAAAAAATTCATAATTCAGCCCATCTAATATGATTTTTGTCTAACCAAAGACAACAAATCTAAATCTTTCGGGTTAGCTCTTTTGACATACATTATTCTATCTTTCAAGCCAGTCACAATGCATTTGTTTATTTATAAAATCTGTTTCAATTATACTTATAAAACTTTTCACCAATACTTCACAACTCATTTAAAATTATTTTCGAAATCATAAGATAATATGCAGAAGGTTTTCATTTTGACATTTTTACATATACTTCAAATACTATCGTGTTAGTAAATTAACTTCTTTAAATTTAATGAAATATCTTAAGCATAAGGTTATATTTTTTATGCTCAATTAAACAAATTTAAAGGTAAAGAAAACTGATGCAGTTGAGAAGATCTGTGAATGGTGGAGGGAGGAGAAACAGTTAAGACACAACTAAACGTACACACTGTATGACCTCTAGGGTGTCATCTAGTGATTAAAGTTTTTTCACAAAGACTAGGAAAAAACGGAGGAAAATAACATAATATAGTGAAGGAAGCAGGAAGCAATTTTGTTGCATCCTCACCATGCATGGACAATTAAGACATATGCATATTTTATACGCCATTTTCTTTAATCCTTGCAATATCCACACACTAGCCTCTACATTAGAGGAAACAGAAAGCATAAATTTACAAGGTCATATGAATAGCCTAAGTCTTTGAATTTACATCTGTTTAATTTCAAAGCTTTGAGCTCATGGGACTCTGTAATGCAGAAGTAACTAATATTTTAAAAGCCCTTAGTTCTCTGGAGACATATTAGAAACTGTTGTCAGGTCGGGCGCAGTGGCTCACGCCTGTAATCCTAGCACTATGGGAGGCCGAGGCGGGTGGATCGCTCAAGCTCAGGAGTTCAAAACCAGCCTGAGCAAGAGCGAGAAACCGAGAAAATGAATTGGCCAACTAAAAATATATAGAAAAACATTAGCCGGGCATGGCGGCACGTGCCTGTAGTCTCAGGTACTCGGGAGGCTCAAGCAGTAGGATCGCCTGAGCCCAGGAGTTTGAGGTTGCTGTGAGCTAGGCTGATGCCACAGCACGCTAGCCCGGGCAACAGAGTGAGACTGTCTCAAAAAAAGAAGAAAAAAAAAAGGAAACTGTTGTCAGTGAAAATAATATTTTTGTTAATTTTTATTAGAAATAATAGTGACATATTACTTGTATTTTGAGAAAGGTTACAATATCTTGTTTTTTATACATATTAGTAATGTTACTATTGGAAAAAGTAAAATTGTAATCTATTTATAGAAAAAAGTGAAATAGATTCTGTTTACAGTGTACAGTACCCTTTTAATATTTGATTCATTTTATAAATTATTATATTTTCATCTGTTTTTATTAGAGATAAGTACACACTAGGATATATTTGTGTATGTTATGATTTCAGATATTGAACTTGAATGTAAAATTTGTAATTATATATATTTATCTTCTTGGATTTTTTTAATTTGTTTTGCATGAGAATACTTATGGTAGTGACATATTTTTCTTTTTTAGGCTATAAGCTGTTCTTAGATCCAGCCAAAGAAATATTTAAGAGGTAGAAATGTGTTAACATATATGAAGGCACTCATAAGACCATACAAAGGGACATAGTGGGTACTACACCCTGATATTTTTTTCTTTTTTATGTATACTTTATTCTTTTTCATTTATCTGGTTTGTCTCCAGTTCTCCTCTCTGTATCTGAGGATAAAGATTGTATACAGGATGGGTGAAGGAGGAGGAGGTGTTGATGATTAGTACTTCTTACATAGAAGTGATATCAGACAACAGGGTGCTAATAGGGCAGAAAAAGGGGAATATTGAGGAGAGTTCATGTAGAATCTGGAGACCATGTCATATGCCAAAGATCAGAAAAATGCTTTCCTTAAACAGGAGCCTCTAAGACTAATCACCAGTTGGTTGAGCTGTCCTATTAGCACAAATATTTTTAAACACTAAATTGATACAGATTTGGTAAGAACACTGGGGTTTGGGAAAAAGCTCAATTTTCAGCTCTGTCACATAAAAACTGTATTACTTCAGAAGGTTATTAAACATCTGAAAACTCAGCTTCCTTATTTGAAAGCTGTGGACAATGTCTACTCCACAGAACACAGCAAGTATTAAAATAGAAAAAAATATAAAATGAGCCCAGTGCAGTGACATACAAATAAGTGGAATATAATAAAAGCTGCTGTCTTTCCTCTGTGTACATATTCTATGAGTGACTGGAAATGGCATTACTCTGGAGGGGCATATTACCACAGATATTTTCAACTTTATATTTATGCCTTCTATCAGAATTATTTATAAGAACAACTATTTCATATGAAAATATACATAGCTGCATTAATTGCCTTACTTAAACTGGCAAAGCTATGCTTCAAAAATTAAGATAAAGGTCAACTAAAAGCTACAATGATTTATTTTATTAAATCAAATGAAATTATTTGTCACATTTGAAGAATCTTAAATGACATGGAAAAATGTCATGACATAATTTTAAAAAGCAGTATGTACAACTACATAAAATATGATCCCAATATAATAAATAGTAAGCAAACAGAAAGATATCACTAAAAGAAAAGGAAATGCATTTTAATATAACATTGCTTATTTGCAGGTGATTGAATTATAGGTATTTTTCATTATGTGTGATGTGCATGTAAGCATATGTGTTTTTGTGTCTGTCTGTCTGTCTTAGAGATAGAGAGAGTTTGTGAAACAGAAAGGGAGAATATATATATTCTCCAGGAATATTAACATGAAAATGAAAAATTTCCAATATCTAATCATTTCTGGTCAGACTTATGTATTTCTTCAGAAATACATAAAGGCAATTTTATTTGAATTTCAGAATCCCAAATTCCACTTCCAGAGACTTAGAACCAGTAGACCTATATTAAAAAAGAAAGAAAGAAAGGTCATTTTAATGCTCAGCCTGTTTGTTCTATGCTGGAAACATGGTACAGCCAAGGTCAACCCATGCTTGACTCTGCTTTCCTCTCTATTTATCTAGAGCTTTTAATTTCATTTCCTAGTTTTCCCATTGAAGACATCTCTTATTTGCAGTATCTCACCCTGATTTTTCACAGTTATGTCCCTTGGATATATTGCTTTGTGTGGTGGTTAGTTTTATTTCTGTTTCAAGGAAAAATCCTGGGCATCTGATGATGAGCTTTCTTCTACTTTCCCAATAGGTCTTAGTCTCCAGTCCCTATTTATAAGTAAGCTAGCATTTTGATTTTACTTTCACTGGTATCAACAAGACCTATCTCAACAGCTTCTATTTTCACATAATTGTCAACAGATTCATCAAGAATCTGTGTAATTAATATGCTTATGCTAGTGTTAATGGTACAATTGCAAACTTATAATTAACACTTCAGCATATAATTAATACTAACATTTCAACCATATATTACAGCTGATAAATTTCTGATTAAATGAATGAACTGAATTCAACAAACATTTATCTGCAGCTATAGTAATTAGATGAAGATTGTGGGACAATGACAAATCAATTCCAAAGCACATTTTCAATCTCTTGAAAATGAAATAAAACAAAAGCCACAAATGAAGCCATGTTATGATTTTAATAATGGTGAAACACTGGCAGGTATGTTACACACAAACCATGTATAATGAAATGTTTTATTATATTTAATTATAGTTTAATGCAAGAGTTGAATTATTTTTTTCTATAAAGAGCCAGGTCACAAATGCTTTCAGCTTTGTGGATCATACAGTCCAGTCTCTTTTACAGCTATTCAACTTTTCCAGAATGGGTGTGGCTGTGTTCTAGTGAATTTTATTTACAAAACAGGCCAGATGATTGAATTTTCCCTCAGTTTGTACCAGTTCCTGCTTTAGTAGACATGCTTTGACCTGTGGTATATTTCATATTAGTGCAATATAATATGAAAATATTGCTTTCATTTTCAAAATCTTTTGAAGAGATGATAAACTTTGTATAGAATGCAACAAATTATTTTCATAATATAAAATTTCTAGAATTCACATCATCAGATATTTATCACATACCTTGTGTTGCATAAAAAAGGAGGAAATATTTATTGGTATGAAATTCTTTCTAACAAACTTTGTTTCAAACTTGTTGCACTAGTTTCCTAAAACTGTTATAACAAATTACCACAAATCTGGTGTCTTAACCCAACACAAATTTATTCACTTACAATTCTGGAGACTGGAAGCCTAAGATAAAGGTATCAGCAGAGACAAGCTCCATCTGAAGGCTAAAGGAGGAATCTTTCCTTGCTTTTTCCTACATTCTTTTGGATCTAAGCAAGTCACAGCATTCCCGGGTTTGCAGCTGCATCACTCAAATCATCTTCAGCGGCCTTCTTTCTATGAGAATCTGTGAGAGAATAAATTTCTGTTGTTTTAAGCCACCAAATTTATGGTAATTTGTTACCATAGACCTAGGAAACAAATACACTTTTTAATACATCTCTCCAAGTTGTGCCAAAGGGGCAGTTCTCTGAACTTTCTCAGGGGACCTAGTTAGGGTGTAAGAGAACAGGTTACATCGACTTGCATTTATTAACCCATTCCAGCATTCCTACTACCTTAAGCACTGGACACCAAAGATTTTCTAGCATTTCAAATATTGGCCTTTATTGCATCCAAATTGCCACAGACAATGGGATAATCAATCCCTTTAAATCTAATCAGATCAGGGAATCAATTCTATTAGATTCCCAACCTAAGTCTGTCCCCATGGAAGCACTCATGGTACCATGAGTTTTATTAATCTTGGTATACTCAAGGAAGTAGAGCCACTACAATGTCAGAGAAAGAGTTTAATAGAGGAATTGGAGCTTAAACAAATGTAGAAGAACATGTTAGAAAGAAGGTCTGTTGCACTTCAGCCAAAGGATTAGAGAAACCGTTGCAGATGAGTCCAAACTGGAGCAGCTAGAGAACGCAGAGCTTGTGGAGAAGGCTAAGCAGCTGCTACATCTGTCTGCCACAACCAGGAAGAAGAAGTTTATTGGCGAGCACTCTGGCTGCACTGTCTTAGCTCCCAAAAGTAGTGGTTTACAAATCTCACCTAAGCTCGTCTCGTTGGCAAACCCTAACCCAACACCATACAATAAAGAAGAATCAGGGAAACCTAGTTCCCAACTTTTTCAGGGATTGATGGGTAGAAAGGCATGATGGCTCTGATGCAGGGCCCTTCTATTTCAAACTAAAGACAGCTCTGAAATATTTCTCTCTGTGTATTACCATATATAAGTTCTTCCTTAGAAGTGAAGAACTTATCCCTCCCTTAAAATATTAAAATATTACCTTAAATTGTAGTCTTATTTTTAAACGTTATTGATACAATTCAGATTCTAAGCCTCATTGCCTATAAATGGGTAAAAAAATATTGTGATTTTCTCTGGAGTTTAATTTTAGTATAAAGAGCAAATAGGAGATTTTTCATTGTAATGAAGTTTCAATGAAACTGTCTGCCTATGTCATTGAAGCATCTGACTCAAACTGTGTGACAAAAATTGGTAATATATTTCAACTAAGACCTCTCATACTTCAAGAAAATTGACTAGTTTACATTCAATTGACAGCATTATGTGAAAAGATGATTCATGCTTAAATGCAAATTCTATTGTAAATTGTAGCCACTTATGTTTCTAATATCAAAATGGACTGTGAAGTACTGGGGTAATACTGTATTTTTGCTTATACCCATAAAAGGCAAGACATTGTTTAGTCATTCTTACATTCACAAGAGAATATCATAATGTATATTCAATTGACTGATGATTGAAAAAGACTCTCTAAAACATTTTATTAATTTTTAGATGAATGAGATTATTTTACAAAGCAATGGTGTTTAACATTTCTGAATTATCAGCTGATCAATTTTTTTATTCTTCATTATTATAACAAATATAACATTGTTTTCCTGGTTGTACAACAAAATTCCCAATAGCAGAATTCAGTTCACTCAAATATTCATAATGTGTTCATCTTCTCATTTCCCTCAAAGAAGATAAACAGAAACCAAAACCAAACAAGGCTGAGATTTTGACTATAAAATGTCATGAGGTCTCAGAGCAGAGAAAGCAGTATATTGGAAAAAAATGGGAAACCCAAATCAGACTACATAGAATTTGATCCTATGTTTGGAAGAACATATAAATGTTTAGGCACACATCTTGCCTCTTCTGATGACCCTTAGAAGACATTGTCACCTAGTTTGTAATAAGTACCTTGTTGCCATTGTTAAAAACAAAATACAGAATGAAAGAATCATGAGAAAATGTTCTCTTAGGTTTTCATATTCTTAGTACAGTTTGAGAGTATATAGATAAAGATAGCATTAAGCTTTCATGGGTGAAAGTTTTTCAAACCCATTTGTTTAATAATTAAGATTCTTGAGCACTATTCTTGAGTACTATTCTTGAGTACTATTCAGGATATGTTACTATTCATCAAATTGGTAATAGTCAAACTTAAAAGCTATAATCATTTAGGAGGGCTAAATATCGCCAATCACCTTATAATCAAGTATATTCAGGGAAATTGGGTCTCTAATATTGTTTTCAACATGTCAGCTTTTATGTTATTATTTATAGAAAAAACATGTAATTACACTTAAATTTTATTAAATTCTGAGTTGTCAGGTCATTGAGGTGTAGAGATATAGAGATTACACGTGTGTGCCTGCTATAATGAGCTATCCCAGTTGAAGCTGCCAAATGAAATTTATGAAACTAAAAAAAAAGGAATATATTTCTAAAACAACACCACAGTGCTAAAGAGCACAAGCTCTGCAGTTGGACTACCTAGTTTGAAGTCAGCTTCTAAAAAACCTTAAAATTCCTCAGTGAGAACTCTGGGAAGTGATTTAATTTGCTGTGTTTGAGTTTCCTTTTTTGCAAAAACAAGGGTAATAATAATCCCAACCTCATACATAAAACATATATGCATTTAAAGCCATGACAAGCACATGGAAAAGGTGCAACAAGAGTAATTATTATTACCTGTTAAAATTTCAAATGTATTTTGTCTAATTAAACAGAAACATGGAATATACATTTTGTCCTTTAGATACCTAGGTACCTACAAATGCAGTTAATTGCTATATAATTTATCTTTAGATGTTCTTGCGATTGTAACCTAGATGTGCCATATTTTTTCATGGTTTAAAAGTAAACCTTTCTATTAATGCCTTACCACAGGAAGTACCGTGGTTGGTTATCTTTTGAGTTTTTTTTTTACATTCCTTTTTTCTTCCCTCCTTCTGTCATGCCTACTTCTTTTCCTCTCTTTCTTTTTAAATCAGGTTTTCCACGTATTTCTGGAAATTCTCAGGGAAGGTTATATAACCTCTACCAGGCAGCTGATTTCAGACCTCAGCTTCATTCTGAAGTTGTCCTAGGTGGTGGTGATTGAAGTATCCCCACATCGATGCATTCCAAATGTAGGCACAAGCCACTCACTGTGATAAGACAGATATACTTAGTAAAAATATCACTTTAACAAAGGAAAAAAGAAAACCAAATTTTATAAATGACTACAGTCTTAAAGTAGATTTGCCTTCCCTGATCCTACCTTTCTCACTCCCTGAAGTTTCTGGTAAAAACAAACAAAAAGTCTTCTGCAGAAGGCAACTCTTTCCATCATGAACACCTTCTGAGTTCATGGCTTTTTTATTTTACTCTGGTCATTGTAAAAATGCACATTCATAGTTTGATGGATACATTATTTCAGAAGATATTAATCTTGATATTTCAAATATCGATTTAACACTAAAGACGTAACAACATAATAGGTAAGAAATAGACATTGTAGTTTATTAACTTCTATTAAAAAATCAAAAAAAAGGAATGTTTTGATTTTGATTTTTGAAACCAAATATTATACATGGCCTCAAAATTTTAAAATATCCTGTTGGTAGGTTTTGGTGCTTGAGATCCTCGTTTCAAATTGCGTAGCATATTTTTTAAAATTATGAAAACCATGAATGAAATAAACACAGTAAGTAGGTAAAATGCCTACTTTTCAACTTGATTGCGTGCATGCATTACTAATGTCCTCTAATAGAGGAGAGGTCTGGCGTATCAGATGCCTGTGCAATAGCGGTTGAGGTTTAGCCACAATGGTGAGGGGACTTGACCCTCATGTAGTGGTATTGTTGGTCCTGCTTGTTCAGTGCTAACTTTACCCGTTTCAAATTAAATGTTACTTATTTATTCATTTGAACTTCTGGTGCATGAAGTTAAGTAAATTTTATTCCTTGGTTTATGACATACCACCTTCATTATAAGATGTTGCTCCTGGTTTAATTTATTTGATTACGTTTCCCCTGAATCTTTTACCATCACTGCCATTCCTTTCCTCCCATAAACATACAATCTTAAGATTTTTGAAAAATTCTGTTACTGTAGTTATTGTCTCTGGAGAGGAAATCTAGCATAAGATGCTAAAATAAAAAAGATACACAGAGAAAAACCGAACTATTATTGTGCTTGACAAAGGCCCCTGGTTTTAAGAGTTTTTCCAAGAACTAAAAACAACAATAATAATGCCATATTTAAACTAAAAAAAATCAATCCTTTCAAATATTTTGCATTTACCATTTTAGAGCAAAAAAATAGTTTAAATTGTAAGTTTTGTTTCCCAGTAATAACTGCATTCAAAATAGACTTTTCCCTACATCTATATTAACTAGTTGAAATTTCTGAACAACTTGCATAGCATCATAAACTTTTATTTGTTTAAATTCCAGTATAGAGGTGCAGAACCTATCTTTACTATACATGACCTGTTGAGGATCTGAATCATAATTGTATGACTTTACGAGGCACAGAAAAACATCATCTCTCTTGATTTACTACAGCTTCCTCTATAATCCTCAATTTTTAATTCCATGGCAATTATGCAAGAGGTAGAGAGGGACATAAGATAAGAAATAATAATATTCTATATTAATTATAAATTGGTGGTGCAAAACAACACAGAATCTCTCAGTTTTCTGACAGAACAAGGCAGTATAGTGTACTGTTCTTGTACATGTAATAGTACATGTAGTGTACTATTCTTGAGATAGTAGAGAGGTGGTACTAGAAAGGGGGCTGCCACTCCTACATATAACATTTACTACTATTTATTGCCTTTTAATCAAATGACAAAAGAGACCTAGGCAACTTTGTACAGGATGAGCCCTGTTTACATAATAAGTTCAGCACATCAACTATACTTTCCAAATTGCTGTAAAATATCCCAATATTTTTATTGGTGGTGATAGCAGTAGTGTTTAAAAATCAGTAATACCATAACTCTGATAGAGGATAGCAGAAAGGATTGAACTAGTTATTCCAACTTCTTGAAAGAGATCATCATGCCTTTAATTTGTTTTATATTAATAAAGGTTCTTTGCATGATATTAGCCAAATTGAAGAACGATAAGTCTCTATTATGCAAGCATGGATGACAAAATCATGCTTTAGATTAGAAACATCATTCCCTTTTATATTCAAAACTTATGAGAATAACTCCATGGTTATAAGTTAACTTGATGAGAGTTGGTGGCTGGAGCAATAAAGAGACCATACAACAATACTGTACAAAAAAACAGGGCACTAAAATGAGAAATAAAAGTAGCAAGATGTAGAAACTGAAGGCATGATATAAATTTATAAGTATTTTCAGCCAGAGATGCCCAAGTCCTAATGAGAAAGGCAGTCACTGGACATTCATCTACTTTCATAGGGAGTCTATAAGCTAGGGAAATATATGTGGCAATGAGGCAGAGAAAGAAAAATCAGCTACAAGTTGAAGAAAAATCACAAAGATTTGTTGAAGACCATTAAAAAGATGACATTTCAAAATAGAAAGTATGGTGTATTAAGTCAAAGGGACACAAAAATTGGTTATAGATGTAGTGTTATTAGATACCTATGAAACTAATCACCACAACCACCATCATCATCATAGCTAAAAAACACTAAATGCTTATCATTGGCCAAACAAACATTCTACTGATGTCTATCATGTCTATCAACTCCGTCAGGTAGCTATTTTCTACAGTTTACAGATATGTAAGGTAAGACTCTTAAAAGTTTCCTACAGCCTTACTATGAAATAAAATAATTTGCCTTTGAGTCAGATGGAATTAGACTGGAATCCTAGTTTTCCTACCTCATCTGTTAGTAAAATGACCTTGGCCAAATATTTTAACTTTTTAACCTCTTGTTTAATTATGACTCATTTTATTAAATCAGTTTTGATTATTAAAAACTTATGCTGTATTTATTGTAGATGATTTGTGTCATTGATACAGCATAGTAGTTTAAATCGTTAAATAAAAGAACACTGTACTTTCTTATAAGATTTTAAAATACAATGTCCCTTTATTGAGTTAATTATTCCTAGATATGTTCTTTATAATAATAGCACTATATTTATAATTTACAAACAATAGTAGTTTTTCCTTTTTTCCCCCTAAACAGTAAATATTCTACCTCAAATTGACACTAGTGTACAAATTCTATTAACAGATGTCTACAAACCAATCTATTGGCTTAGGTATAGAATGTAGTTGTTGGATTTTTCTCTAGGATGATTTCTAAAAATATTTTGGTAGTATATCAACAATATGGTAAGCTGATGAATTATGTAATTTTGGCAAAAGTACAATATTATATATTTGTATTTGTCTGTGCTAAAGACTGAAGTCTAGAACATTCAAAGCAACAACAAAAAAAATGCAAATATATATTAGACTTCCATGTGGCCTCAAATTTCATTCCCAAGATTTTGCTTGAGTATATAAAATTCTCTCAGATCTTATACATTTTTCAAATAAAGGCAATAGTGATATGAAGAATTTTAAAATACAATTTTAAATTTTTATCGGTTGGTAGTATAAATAATTTTTTTGAAGTAGATTTATCTTCCCAGGTGTACTTGTCTTAAGCTAAAATATTCTTCCAATCTTTATATATATGATACAAATAATTAATTAGTTAGGTCATAGGATGACCCAAAAATGCATGGGAAACAGAAAAATATGATCCTACCCACCACTCCATGGGGTTGAATTGGAAGAAATGTCCTTAAAAATTGACATATTTGCCAGATATTAACAAAGGGAAAACTTAGTATATACAGTTTAAATTCAGCTATATATTTTAAAATCTCTTCTCTAATTCTAACATTGATTTTTTTTTCCTTTCATTCCTGCCTTCCTTCACCTATCAAAGAAATGATACATGGACACAAACAGGTTCCTCTGCTCCATTACTATGAACAGTTTCATATTCTCCTTGGCAGCATTTATAATGAGGGAAGGAGGGAATGACAAATTAGAGCTCTCATTTGGTAAAATTTCATTTTAATAATCACTCTGAGTTTTTAGCAGATTTCTTCTTCTATCCAGTATATGTTCCATCCAGCACATATATTTCAAAAATGTTAAGTTCATCCCCAATTTTGAATTTTGGTTCTTTGTCACTGTGACAAATAGAAGGGTGCATGTTTTAAAACTGTCATCTGGTAATGAGTCTATGTTCTGCAAATCATTGGCAGGTAGGCTAAAGAGTTATTCTACCAAATTATATTCCCAGCAGGAGTGGATGTAGACACTCTAACAAACTCTGGGCACAGTGGCATCTGTATCTGTGGAAAGAGACCAATTTGCATACCATCTGGCACCAGAGAGTTGAGCTACTTGAAGTCGTAATGGAGACATTTTGGTTCTGGCAGTCAGGGTTACAGCTATGTGGTGAGTTAAATGCTCCACACAGAGATGCTGACAGGAGTATTACAACCCTGAAAAAGACAAACTGGGTGGTATCAATGGGCTGGCTAGAATTATTGCCACAGAAGGAAGGCATCTAAATTGAAAATTTCTCTTCTTTTGGAGAATTTAGAAGGGCTTATATTTCATATTAATTCACTGTACTGAAGTCCATCATTGAAAAAATAAGTTAGCTTTTCAGACATGATTCTTAAGACTCAATAAAAACAAATAGGAATGTTCTCTCTTAGGTGCAGCATACTGTGTCTGTAAGTAACAGCTTGAGAGGAAATTACAGTCATTAGGGTGCAATGGTAAAGAGTTTTTATTTCCATTTAATTCAAATTAAATCCGATTCAAAATACATGGGGAACAGGGGTGGTTATTGCCAGGAATACTATTAAAGCTTCTGTTCAGCACTTCTGCAGACCTTTATTAAAACGAGACTGACAGTATCATCTCCTTCAGTGCTGTTCTGCTTGCTCCTCCTTCACCACAACCCTGAACACAATTGCCACTGGTTGAAACTATAATTGGGGATCAGAGACAGAAGGGTAGAGGACAAAGGGCCTGGATAGAAACAATTACATATTATGGTTTATGACAGTATAAGTTTAAAATTTTTACTCGCCTTTTCCAAGATTGGGTTTATAAAATGAAACTGTCCTTGGCTTGCAACATCTGCATTTTTAAAATGAATTAAGGTATTGATTTTATTTCTTATTTTTCTTGCAAAGAAATGGTCATGCTAAACTGATTTTTTGTAAACTTCTATTAGCTTCTTAGAAGAAAATATTTAACATACTTGTATTAAAATTTCATTCCCAATAATTCACATATTATTTTCTGCCCATTATTATTTTGTGATGATTAATTATCTCTGCCAATACAGTTTTTGGTTCCTTTATTCACATCAATGTTACTTATAAGAAAGCATCCTATTTCTTTCAATTTTCCTTCTTTCCTTCCTTCTTTCCTTTCTTACTATCCTTTCCCCCCCCCCTCCCATTTTATTTTATTCCTGGAAGCAGACTTTATTAGCATCCTATTGCTGCTATAACAAATTATCATAAACTTGGTTTGAAATAATGCAAAGTTAATGTCCTACAGTTGTAGACGTCAGAAGTCTTGAAATCAGAGTGTCGACAGTGCTGTGTTCCTTCTGGAGATTCCAAGGGAGAATCCATTATGTTCCTTTTCTAGCTTATAGAGGCTGTCCACATCCCTTGGCACAATGCTCCCTGCTCCAGCAATGGCATCACTCAGACCTCTGCTTCCTATGTCTCCCTGTTGTGGTCACACAGGGCTCAGCCGAATGATCCAGGATTTTCCCATCTCAAATCATTTAATCTAATCACATCTGCAAAATCCTCTTTGCCATGTAAGTGGTACCATATCCACAGATTCCAGGAATTAGGGCATGAACAACTCTGCAGGGACATCATTTTGACCTCCCATGTACCTAGAAAGGACTAAATTATCATTCAGAAGGTAACAGTTTCCACCAGCGTTAACTACCATTGTCTTTTGACAGATGGTGTAATACTGTTACAATCATCAGCAACATTGCTGATGGAAATGGAAATGGAAGTCACATTCCTGCATATAGAGAGTCATTGATCCACTTATGCATGAGTCTTACTGAAAAATATTCTGACTTTGAAAGAAAAAAATAATGTCTCTTCTCATGAAGCTTAGAATCTACAATAGTGGGCATGGTGGCACATGCCTATTGTCCCAGCTACTTGAGAGGATAAGGCGGAAGGATAGCTTGAGCCTTTGAGTCAAGTCCAGCCTGGGCAACATAGCAAGACTCTTATTTCTAAACAGAAAGAAAAAAAAACTGCCATCATAAAAAGTTATGCAAATAAATAATTATAAGGGAGAGCAACATGGTGAGGTTTGTAAGAAACCAATCAAATGCATAAGAAGATAAAGAAAGCACATCTAGTCAGGGTCATCAGTGAATATTTTTATTTACTTATTTATTTAGCAAATACTTGTACAGTTCATCTTTTGTTCCAGACATTATTCCACACAATTCACAATTTTTCAAATATTACTCATTTAATTCTCATAAGGATCATCTGTGAAACTTTATTATTACTATTATTAACCCAATTATACAAATAAGGAATCTAAGGCATAAATAGATTAAAAGAGTAAATAAGGTCACATGCCTACAAAGAGGTTGGAACCCAGGCAATTTAGCTCCTAGATTCTCTTTGGTAGCCACTATACTAAGCTGCCTTGTAGTGATGGAGGCATTTGTGATCGAGGCAGGCCCCTTTAAGTACTAATTTTAAAAATTGTAAGTTTAGAAAACATGTAATATTCTCTGTGATTAAAAAAAAAGATGTCTATCAAAGACAGGAAGGCAAAGAAGAATACAGTTGTTCAGGTGAATATCCTGGCCTACTTATGTAGAAGAGTATGAAAGTATGTTGCTGTATGTCATTTTGCACCCCCACATTTATAGATGACCAAAGCTCCAAAGCACCAGACCATGCCGCCTATCCAAGGGCATCTCACACATTCAAAGCCTCTTAACTTGAATCTTTGAGTTAAGCAGAAACATTCAGCCTGCAGAGTCTTAGTCTGAGAATTTTTGGATTACCTGTCAGGGCATATAGATTGTTTCATACCTGAAAATTCCTCTGTCAGTTATTGGAATATGTTTTTCTCCTCATAACAATTATTAAACTGTATATTGCTTTATGATACTGGAGGGCAAGAGAGTATGGTGGTAAATACTTTTAGAATCAGAATTACCTGAATTTGAATCATATCTCTACTACTTGCTGGATGTGTATTACATATTATCTTCTTAAAGCTCAGATTTTGTATCTGTAAAATGAGGTTAAAAACCATTACCTACTTCTTCAGATAGTAATTATAAATATTAAATTAAAGAACACATTTTAAATCACATGGTGGATAACCTGGCACCTATCAATTATTCGGTAAATGTTATATACTATTATTATCATCCAATCATCTGATTTTTATTTTGATATAATATGGTATATATTGAGTTCTGAGGTATTAATAATAAATCAAAATGAAAATTTTCAATGTTTAAGAAAGTTCATTTTTCAACAAGGATAAAGGAGGCAGTAAGACATAGTGGCAAGCAGAATAGGTTTTTGAATGACAGACTGGGTTGGAATTCTAGCTCCATGATTTACTATACTTTGTAAGTCACTGTGTGACTTTGAATACATTAGTTAGTTCTCTGTGTCTATTCTCAGCATCTGAATAAAATAATATAAATAATAACATGAATAATATAATTTATACAAAAGTCATACATATATGAACCTATTACATTGCCAGAAACATAGTGGAGAATAAATACAAATGTTTTGTTTAACAATTCTAATTGGACTCCTATTCTACCTTTCTCAAATGTTATTTTTGACAAAAGTTTCAATAGTAAGAACAGAAAAGTAGAAGAATAACAGATAATTAGCATGTCAGTGTTTGATTCAAGAAGACACATTTTTTAGTTATTTTACATTGGGCCACAATAGTTATTTGACTAATAAAGTTATATCATGGATGATTTTTTTACTATGTAGGTTTATGCCTTAATTTGCCCACTTGTTTGATGAAAGCAGTCAAATTAATCATTGTTTAGGGACAGTTGCATTTTACACAAAATATAAACTGAAAATAATATAATTCCCAATTTTGTTTTAAATTGGAGTTTTAAAATTTATATGCATAATCTAATTAATAATTGCTAACTGAATCAAAGAAATTAGTTTGGAAAATTTAAAATAATCTATACCATCTGTTCTTGGGTCATTATTTATTGACCTTTACAGCAGGAGGGGCAATTATTATAAAGTTAATTGATAAATTAAGCATTTCTACCAGCAGGAAAGAATGGATTTTATAATTGCAAAATGAGTTTGAAAAATTTAAAGCACATATTCAAGCAATCCCAGAATTGTATATACATCCTCCCTAATACTAATCATATAATTTAGCATTTTTTGAGAACTTCTAGTGCCAAGCACTTTACAAGAAGTACCACATTTAATTGACAGATTAAAATCTATGTGTAGTTCTTCTTATCCCCCTCACCCCATTTTCCATATGAGTAAATGGAGGCTTATATAAGTTAAAAATATTTACTCAAGTCATATATTAATAGCAAGTGGCAGATTTAGTACTTGAATTGAGGGATTAGCCAACACTAAATCTCATTTTTCAAACTCTTCTCTCTGTTTTGAATATCTTTATAGATAATCACAAGAAATATTATCTCTACAGATAATCACAGGAAATATATGCTCTGGCCTGCTGTCTATAGGTGTTATTTTTATATCTCCCAAAGCTGTCATATAATGCTCCATACCTCAATTGTTATTGCCATCATCCTACCTGGGACACCACCACCACTGTTGTAGCCTGGGCTTCTGTACTTCTACTCACCCCCTGACCCCCAACCACCACAGACCCATCCCATTCATCCTTCTTGCCCAGTTCCCATTACTGCTTCACTGGGTCTCTACCATGTTGACAGTCTGGAGCAAAATGTCCTGGGAGAAAAGATCAGAGTAGGGAGAAAAGATCATCCCCACTTTCTCCATTGCAAGTCCCAACACATTAATTTTGGATGCTACAAATCAACTTTAATAAAGTGATTAGTATGTCCAATCTGGGACTTTCTTTGAAAAATAGATGAATTGATTTCATATATTTATATACCCCAAAACTTTTTCTTTATAATCATTTTTTTTTCCATATTTTTAGGCTTAAATCCAAGAGACAACCATGGTAGAACCAATGAAGGGAGATTTTTTAATTCTATATTTTTCTTTGTAGCTTTCAACAAAACCCATTTAAAACAAATAAAACAACCAATACTTAGTCTTTATTGATGTCAACAGGATGAAGAGAATATTTTAAGATTCATTTTCTGTAGAAGATCCAGGATGACAGGAATGTGGGGAAAAAGAGAGAGAAAGAAGACAACTCTTTCAGTGAGCATAAATGTAAACATAAGGAAGATGGAAAGCAAAGGATAAAAAAAATGAAAAGTAGTGAGGATGTGGAAGCAGAAGTATCCCAGGAGAATATTACAGTATAACCAGTCCACAGATACCGGATACATCTACTATCATTGTCCACCAGATCTTGAATGCAAATCTCAGCTCTCCCTTTTATCAGCTTTCAAGCCAGGGAGCAGTGAACCTTACTAGGCCTCAACTTCATGCTTAAAAAGTTAGGGTAATGACCAAATGAGACAACATTTTATGCACGTTACAAAACTGGGCTTTGCAAAGGGATATGGTTACATAGTAGGAAGCTTACAAAGACACAGGATGAATGTGAGACATGCCCATTGAGTGACAATCTGTTTAATGCATTTAAAATATTATTTGTATATTAAAACCAACATGCATATTTGGAAGTAGCAAGCAAAATTCCACATTTTTTTTCCAGATAACATTCAGCTTTTAAAAAGTTAATATATGTAAAGTAGTCCAAATAATGCTTGACCTAGTAAGCAATTTTTACCTTAAAGAAAATTAAATAATCTGAGAATTTTTTTAAGTGGTTAGAGATTTTACAGTGAAATATATTTGAGAAATGTGATATGTTATATATTATAATACATATTAGCACATTAGCATTAAAGATATTATGGAATACTGGAAATATAAGAAAACTTGTTTAATTTCATTCAATTTCAGCATTAATCAATGAAATTATATATTTATAATATCTATTAATAACTCTGGGCACAAAAATGGTCTGAGGGAAAACTTTGAGAAAGTTGTTCCTACCATAAATAATTCTCTTCCCCTGGGAACGCACAAACCTAATCCTCAATAAATATCTTACAAAGAATTTTTTGAATGTATCTCACATGCAAAGTATGTAATAAAAGAACTATATTTATGTAATACAATTTTCCTAAGAATTAGACCCTTATATTTTTCCTATTATAATCTCTGACCATAATGGGACAAATAGTTCTATATTCATTTTCTCTACAGAGAAAAGTCACCATATAGAGAGATTAAATATCTTCAGTTTTGTTTGTAACATATAATTTTCCTCACAAAATTCAGCAAAGCATTTTTGAAAAATTGAGTGCCTCAGTAGATCCTAAATGATTTCATAAATGCTGGTCTAAAGTCATTTATAAGACTATTAACCCTTTGCACTCACTTGCTTTTTTCTCATTATCCACTTGACATTATCCACACTCGACATCAGAATGCAAAGGGTTAAAAGAAATCCTGTTACTAAAATACCTATTAATATATGAAATTTTGATATTTCTCTGAAAACATTACCAAGAACCTTCTATAGAAGTGGCAAAATTCTTATGATTTTAATACAGTTAACTACTTACAGAAGGACAAGTAGATGACAAGAAAAGTATTCTGAGGTGCGATTATAGGTACTTCACTTAAACTCACTATTTGACTAAAAAAAAGTTACTGTGAATTCTTCAAATCATCACCTCAACAAAATCATACTCTAGCACATAAATAGACCTTCTAGGTTCCTGCAGAATGATCAAAATTGCAAATGCTGAATACTACATTGCCAATGTTACAACTTTCCTCTATAAAATCAAGTTCTAACTAGTAATGCCAATTGAGAATTTCAGTGTGTAAATTAAAACCAAACTCTTTTATTTTGATATTCCAATTTTCATGAAAAAATGTCAACCTCAATATTCTTAAAATTATTTATATAAAGAGATCTTTATCTTTTGTATATTCATTATCTGTTCATCATCTTCAATGACATCAAAACAAAGTTTTCAATGCAAGCTATATGGTTAAATGATAACATAAGCTTCAATACACAGACCAGTGATTAACAATCTCCTCAGATACTGGTTATTGTTTACTTTCTCTGCAATACTTCAAATGAAAACAATTTATACAATACTGATTTAAAATATTTGATAATTCAGATAAACTAACTTAAATTGTCTCTACGAGTAAAGAATGTTAGTTCAATATATTAGGGAAAACTGTTTTTGAGCATAATTGAAGGGTCTATTTATATTCCATCATTTGAAATATTAATCATAAATTATTCTTACACCCTTTCACCTGAGTCCTAAATTTAGTCTCCAAGTTGTCAATATTTATTAGCTCAGATTGGAGTTACTAGATTTAATTTTTAAAAAAAAATAATTTTTGTTCTAAAATTCAGACTATCCACCAACTCAGATTTTCCTTTTTTAATTATTTCTATGTAAGGAGAACTTAATGCATATCTTCCTAATATTAATACATTTTATTTTTTACTTTGATTTTATTATTATTACTCACAAAAAAGTCTTCACAACATAATACTATGTACTTCAAACAATGGCTGGAAGAGTACCTCTTTTAAAAAGTATTAAAATCTATCAGGATAGATAATAGAATCTTATGAATTACTAGCTATTTTGAGACTATAGTCAAAAGCTCTAGAAATAAAGTAGTTACTATAATTAACAATTGCAATACTTCTAATTACAGTGACTGATGTTAAATATATAAAATTATGTACCTCATATTTGAGAATATATTTCAGAAAATATAAAGAAAATTCCTATCATAAATCTTGTCATCTCTACTTAAACCTAAGATTTTTCTCAAAACGTTATTATTAAAATTAACCTAAAATTAATTTCAAATTAACCTCAAATTATATTAGCTCCACCAATAAATTAACCATTTTGAATCATTTTCTGAATTTTTTCCATTTTAACCATTTCTGAATCATTTTCTGAATAAGAACACTAAACATGAGATCTACGCTCTTAACAAATTTTTACTTGTATAATGCAGCATTATTAACTATAGGCACAATGTTGTGCAGCAGATATCTAGAAGTTCATCCTCTTGCACAACTGCAACTTATACCTGTTGAATAGCAACTTCCCCTATACTACATGATGCAATTTATCACAAAGATAACTCATTTTATAGTTCAGCACAAAGTCTAAAATGAAGTATCTAAAATAGTCAAGCACATAAAAGCAGAGAGAATAGTGGTTGCTAGGAGCTGTGGGGAGGACAAAATGGGAAGTTGAATCCCATTACATATTTTTCAAGTCACCCAATAACAAGTCACTTATTGTCTTTAACAAAGAGGAAATTGTTGAGCTGATAATAGGCAGATTTCTCTCTAGCTATCATCAGAATCAGAGGAGTAAAGAAATGGAGTACCCCCATAATATCCTAAATTTAAAAAAAAAGAAATGTAAATGTGAGATATCAGGCATTATAAGTGTATTTGAAGGAAAAACTCAATTTAGTTGAGAAAACAAAAACCCAGATTTTTCACAAGGAAGTATTTAAAATAAATTTATGATATAATAGGATACATCCAAAATCATATTGTGAAATTAACATTTATTACAAAGTATTTTTAGTTAGGTAAATTCTACAAATGCTATTATTACCTGCTCAGAATGATCCCTCTGAATTGGCGAGAAAACTGGATCTGAAAAAGGCAAGTTATTTAAACATCACTACAGGCATCTGAGCAAATAGATTTGAAACATATGGCAACATATATTTTGTATATTATAGATATATTAATAATAAAAATCCTATTTTTTTTCAGTCTACCATCAGATTTCAGATCTACTTGAGTTAGTTTTCAATAATGTAATCTTTTAAGGTGACTAAAAAGGACAAGCCAATTATTTTATTTTCCCACATGAAAAATAAAATGACTATATTATGCTGCAGTTATCATATAAAAAAACAAAAGCCTAAAAGTCTCAGTGGATTAGAAAACCACAAAGATTTATTTCCTGTTCATTTTTCTTCTTACCTCAGTCCATTAGAAGTTTAGCTAGTGGCTCTACACTGAGCCACCCTTGCTCTTGGACCCACACTGATAAAATAGCTACTAACTGGAAAATCATTTCCACGTCAGAAAGAAAAAAGAGTATAGTGCATTACAATCCCAGCTCTTAAAACTTCCACCAGGAAGTGATTCATGCCATCCACACTGACATTTTCTGGTCAAATCAAGACATTTGGCTATTCACAGCTTCACAGTAGAAAGGCAGTACAAGACTATCAATTTGCCAAGGAAAAGAAGCAGACAACATCAAAGACTATAACAATCTGCCCTTTGGGTTAACAAATTTGCAGCTTATAGTCCTTTCTGAATTTCAGAATACAAGTACAAACCAAAAATCTCACCTAATCTCTGAATTAAGCAAGTCTAATTAATCTGAGCATGATGACGGGTACTCTCTTCACTTGATTTGAATGTCATTCCTCTTGGTCCAGAGATCTGTAAACTAAAATCCAATTTGCTTCCAATGCTCTTTTAATACATGAAGATGAAGCATCAAAAGGAAACTCACGATTAATATTTCATTGATTTGAGAATGATGAGAGAAGCAGCAGTCACTTATGCACAGAAAAACTACAATCCCACTCGCATGTGTTGCAACGTCTCCTACACTTGATTATGGAATATGTCCTAATTAGACCTTAATTCCTCTCCACCGAAGACCTCATCAGTCTGTTATGCCCAGCCTCTGACGTCTGGACAGTTCTTCCTTTTAGATTTGTCAAATCTCAACAGGGAATTTAAGACTATGAGATTCTAGACACTCTATATGCTGTTATAGAAGCTCCAATAAAATTTTTTCCTAGCCATACTTCTAAGATTTATTGTCTTTTAATGCTTTGCATCTATTTGCCTCTCTGTTTCCCATGATTTAATTTTATATTCATTGGATCTATTAGATTTTGGTTGGTGTGGTAAGTGGCATAATAACCCTTCCAAATATATCTATGTCCTAATTCCCAGAATTTGTACATGTGTTACCTTCCATGACCAAAAGGGACTTTGCAAATGTAATTAAGTTAAGAATCTTGATATGGGAAGATTATCCTGGATTTTTCAGGCAGATACAATGTAATCATAAGGATTATGATAAGCGAAAGCAGGTGGCAGGAAATGCTGAATCAGAAAAGGAAATGTGATGATAGAAGCAGAACTCAGAGTTATAGAAGAAAAAATGACTCAACAGGCCATTGCTGGATCTGAAGTGAAAAACAGCCACAAGGCAAGAAGTGAGGGCACACTCTATAGGATGGAAAAGGCAAGACATGAATTCTACCGTAGAATCTTCAGAAAGGAATGTAGGCGTGTGGATACCTTGCTTTTTCCCTCAGTAATACCCATTTTAGACATCTCACTGCCGGAAATGCAAGATGATAAATATATATTGTTTTAATCTACTAAGTTTGTGCTAATTTGTTACAGCAGTAATAGGAAATGAATACTGATTTGGATATCAGAAGAGTATTGCTGCTGTAACAAATACCTAAAAAGCGTGGGCATGGCTTTGGAATTGGACAAAGACTGCGCAAAGACTGGAAGAATTTTGAGGAGCATAATTTGAACAGGCTTAGATTGCCAGATTGTTAGTAGAAATATACATGCTACTGATTTTTCTTGTGAGGATTGAGAAGGAAGTGAGAAGCATGGCAAAGAAAACCTGTATTATCCTGGAAAACACCTAGTCATGACAAGACTGTCAGTAGAGATATGGACAATAAAGGTTTTATTGTAAGGGATTGCATGGAAATGAGGAAGATATTGTTGGAGACTAGAAAAAGGGGTTCCTTATTATATAGTGTTATACAGAGGCAGAAAGCTTAGTGAAATTGTGTCCTGTAGTTATATGGAAAGCAAAACTCATAAATGATGAACTTGAATGTTTAGCTAAGAGGTTTTCCAAGCAGAGTGTCAAAGGTACATCTTGGTTTCTTTTTGCTGCCTATAATAAAATGTGAATGGAAAGAGATAAGTTGATGGAAGTACCATTAATCAAAAAGAAACTAGAGCTTGATGAGTTTGAGAATTCTCAGTCTATTCAGATTGGAAAAGATGTTAACACTGGGATATTTACTGTCAGGAAAGCTGCTCTGTAGAGAAAGTCAAGTGTGTGGCTGGACAACCTTCTGTTAGTGCCTTGGAAGAATCAAAAGGTTGTAATGTTCAATCACATAAGGGGTTCTATGATAAGATTTGTGCATGATGCATGGATCCCCTCAGCCATCTCAGCAGAAGTCAAGAACAGAAATGGGATTATCAGGCCAGATGTGGTTGTTCACACCTACAATCCCAGTATTTTGGGAGGCTGAGGCAGGAGGATCACTCAAGGCTAGGAATTTGAGACCAGTCCAGGCAATAGGAGACCCTGTTGCTACAAATGTTTTTTAATTATCTGGGTGTGGTGGCACATGCCTGGCCTATAGTCCTAGCCACTTAGGGAGGCTAAAGGAGGAGGATTGCTTAAGTGTAGGAGTTTGAGGTTGCAGTGAGCTATAATGACATCACTGCACTCTATCCTGGCCAAGAGTGAGAACTTGTCTCAAAAAAAAAAAAAAAATACATAAAAGAGAGAAAGAAAAAGAAAAGAAAAAAATAAATGGAATTTTTTAGAAAAGTATTGTGGAGGAACTTGTGTAATGGAGTAAATGTCCATGACATACATGGGAGACTCACAGTGTTCTTGAGAATTTTATACCATAAGAAACACAGCCAATTTTTACTGAAAAATAATAGTAAGCGGAAGTAAGGAAAAATAGGTTGTTGGTGTCTAAAATTCTAAGGGAAGGAAGCAGGCTGGTAAAACTACTCAGCTACGGTGCCTTTTATGAAAAAGGAAGGTTAACTATAAGGGCAGAACTACTAGCCTCAGAGGATCATTCTCATGTCTTTAAACTAGATGGAGTTTGCCTCCAGTGACTTTGGGATTGATGACTCCTTTTTTCCTTCCATTTATCTTCCTTTTTGAGTGTGAATTCCAATAATTGGTGTTCTGTACCTGCCCCACCATTGTATTTTAGGAGCAGATAACTTGTTTTCTCTTTTCATAAGTCTAAAGATAGAGCAGAATTTTTCCTGTGAATGGATTATACCCAGATTCTTACCCATACCTGACTTAGATGATTTAGTTAATGAGATTTGGGACTTTGAGCTGATAAAATTTAGATGAGACTTTTTTGACTTTGAGTTGATTCTGTAATGGGCTGAGACTTTTGAGAATATTAAAATAAGATGAATGCATTTTGTGTGGGGGATAGGCATATATCTTTAGATAGGGGATCCTAACACAGCAAGTTCCAACCTCTCCCCTAGGGCTACAAGTTCATCAGGTTATGACCAGCCTTCTAAGTTATCACAGCAACAACTTTACCAACTTTTTCACCACTATGTAAGATAGATTGCATGCTTTCCAGCACCCAATTATTTATTCACTGTGGTGGACAGAATAATGACTCCCCATATATATCCACATCCTAATTCCACAAACTTGTGCTCATGTTACCTCACATTTACAAAAGGGGCTTTGTAGATGTGATTAAGGATCTTATGGTGGAAAGATTTGTCTGGATAATCCAGGCTCATTGTAGGTACAAGAGGAAAGCAGGCTAGGTGCAGTCATAGAAGAGATGTGAGGAGAGAAGCAGAGCTCAGGGTGATGTGAACTGAGAAAGATACCACTTGGCCATTGTTGGTTTTCAGTGAGAAAAGAGGCCACAAGCCCAGGAATTTGGGCAGCTTCTAAAAGCTGGAAAAGGCAAGATGCAGATTCTTCCCTAGATCCTCTAGAAGAAACATAGTATTTCTGACACCTTGATATTAGTCCAAGATGCATTTTGGATTTCTGACCTCCATAAATGTAATATAATACATTCACATTGCTTTAATCCATTGAGTTAGTGATAATTTATTATAGCAGCAATAGAAAACTAATACAGTGGGAAAGTACACCTTTTACCTTTTTTCCCTGAGCTATTTTGCCCAACTAAAGGGACCTAGAAAACACACTTTAATCCATTTAAAATTTTTAACTATCAGTATGTATTCCTAGAATTAAACTGATCTATGCAGCAAGGCTGAGATTCAAACAGCTTTTAATATCAAATTGTTTGTAGTATCATGTTATATATTGTACTATATTCAAATATGTTATTTTTTATCTTATTCATATTGAAATAATATCTAATATTCAATAATATTATCTCAATATTATTTTGAATTATTTTAAGTTCTTGTATCATTTTTACTTTATTTTATTTACTTGATAATTGGAAGCAGCGGCCTGTTCCAACCTTACAAGTTCCTAATTTTGTGGCTCCTGTCTATTCCTTTTCATCTCTACTGACAAAACGATCAATTATTTTCTCATCTTATCTCTTTCTTTTAATACATTGCCAAATACAGTCAACAGAAACCAACACATGCACCTAACACTGCAAGTTCCAACTTCTTTCCCTAAGGCTGCAGGTTCATTAGGTATTGACCTGCCTTCCAAGCTATCACAGCAACAACTTCACCAACCTTTCACCCTTACGTAAGACAGATTGCATGTTTTCCAACATCCAATCATTATTATTTCACTACTTGCCTGTCAGACTCCAAACAAATGTCACATATTTAAGTGTTCTGTCTTGCAGAAACATTCATTTATATATCGGTCAGAATACTAGGTTAAGGTGCAGAACAGACTACTTAGTGATATAAACAATGAAGGTTAATTTTTCACTCACATTATATGTCCTTTGTAGGTTAACCAAGCATGTGCTGGGACTCATTCTCATTTTGGAACCTAGGCTGACAAAGAAACTATTTCTTGGAATATTGCTCTTCACAGTGGCAGAGAGAAGATAAAGTGTAGTGGATTACTTGCTGGTTCCAAAGTCTCATTCCATAAATGACACAAGTCACTTCTGCTCTCACCCATATGGCCTCCCAATTGCAAGGTGGCCCAAAAGGAGACCCAGACATAATTGATGGGCAGTGTTTACAATTACTACATACATTATTTGAATCAAAATTGTGATACAGGTATGCTTTGTTTTCTAGTTGAAAATGCGAAGTAGACTTTCTAAGAGAACTTTTAGGCATAATTCATAACTGCATGCAACCGGTACTCAAGTGTTTGATGCTCTGAAATGCAGAGCACAGCAACAGAGTTTCTTTGTACTGTATGACACAGAATTTTAATGACAAAACCATTATTCTTTCCATGCTTGGATTCCTTTCACATTACAGCTAGGCCCATATTTCCAAGAATTTTAGAGGAAGTCATTAAAATATCATTTTTATGCATTACAATATTTATATAGAATGACAGTGTTTATCACACAATATTGTTAATGCTTGAGAAAATGAGAATGTAAACTACAGTTTTACCTCATTTGTTTATATCTGTATGAAAAAAATGCTTGACTATCTCATAAGGAGATAATTCACATATAAAAATTAGTTGGATGATGACAGCTTTGCATGGGAAAGCAAAGTCGATAAGATTCCTTTTCAGAAAAGTGAAAAGGAAACATAATGGTACATCAGGACATGAGTACTTGGTAGTTTTTGTTTTAGGGTCAGTTACACAGTGTCTATCCCAGCAGGAACTCCCAACACTTGTCTGAGTCACTGGGCATGGCCTTTCGTAGTGAGGACTAGAGATGGAGAGTTCCATTCTAGACACTGTCCACACTGGTGTACCCTGGAAGTACCTGAAGAAGCTTTAGAGCATGAGCCTATTGATGACACTGTTTTTCAGACTTCACTGTGGTTTACTATAAAACTATGTAATCTACCTAACACTAGAAATTACAAAATGATAGAAGGAATGGAACGAAATTGTCACAGAGAAGATGAAGAATGAGTATAGTTAATAGTATATATTCTGCATTAAGTTACCAATTTTATAGCATCTTTCAAGCCATTTTATAGGCTTTCTTGTAGGAAGGAAAACTTATCATTCTGTAAACAAGCTGTCAGAATCAGAAAGGAAACAAATTCTATGAGCAATACCAAACCTGAGATCACCACAGAGTGCAAGACTTATTAAAAATCCATGATTCTATAAAGCTTGTAAGAGACAGAGAGGGTAATAAATGAACTAATGGCAAGAACCTATAGTGAGCAATTACTCCTGTAACGATGCCTTAGTGACCCTCTAATAAATGCTTAATTTGTTTCTTGGCAGGATAACACTCTTGGAAGGCCTAAGGTGATACGGTCAAAGTACTATGAACAAAAAAATTGGTTTTTAATAGCTACATAATGAAGCTTGCAGGATTTTAAAACATTGAAATAAACCTTACTATTTTACATTGGTGTTTCCGTACTCTGAATTCCAGAACTACAATAACAGTGCAATTTTAATACCTTCGTCATCTGTATATTTGTTAAAAAATATTGTTTTAACTCTTCACACTTATTAGCATGTGTGAATAACTTTAAATTAAGATATAATACTTAAGACAGTGTAATATTCTTAAACACAATGGCAAATTTCACTAAATTAACAATTCATAAGTATTAGTTTTAGATAAAACACTTAAATAAAGTCCTATTCCTAAATTACTTATCTCCTATATATATAACATATTCTACCCATTCTTTTTCTAATTAGGATATATTGTCAAAGAATCTAACTGCTTAAGGAAATATAACTCTTACTTTTTCCCTTAATATTTACCTAAGGAAAACTCTAAAAATTGTTGCATATGCTTGTGCACTTTTGTTACTGTTGCTCAGGCTGGAGTGCAGTGGCATCAGCCCAGCTCACAGCAACCTCAAACTCCTGGGCTTAAGCCATCCTCCTTCCTCAGCTTCTCAAATAGCTGGGACTACAGGCCCACACCACCACGCCCAACTAATTTTTCTGTTTTTAGTAGAGACAGGGTCTGGGTCTTGCTCAGGCTGGTCTTGAACTCCCCAGCTCAAGTGACCCTCCCCCCTCGGCCTTGAAGAGTGCTAGGATTACAGGCATGTAATCCTGAGTCACCATGCCCAGCCTGCCTAAAAGTTCTTTTAGTGGAATAAGAAACACTAAAAGGTTGAGAACAAGTAGTAAGAGAAAACAAAAGAATGTATCTTTTTTCTGTGAATGAACTTCTTTATCCAGCATAATAATGATGGCCTTTGAGGACAATAATATAGATTGTATAGACAGTGAGCTTAATGATATTTAATTCGTTCCCTCAACTATCACAGTATTAGTAGTGATTTTTGAGAAAAAATGTAGATTGGCAGTTGGATCACCTGGGCTGTATTTGTTAGGCATTATATTGTGTGGCATTTTTTTTTTTTTTTTTTTTTTTTGGAGACAGAGTCTCGCTTTGTTGCCCAGGCTAGAGTGAGTGCCGTGGCGTCAGCCTAGCTCACAGCAACCTCAAACTCCTGGGCTCAAGTGATCCTTCTGCCTCAGCCTCCCGGGTAGCTGGGACTACAGGCATGCGCCACCATGCCCGGCTAATTTTTTTTTATATATATATCAGTTGGCCAATTAATTTCTTTCTATTTATAGTAGAGACGGGGTCTCGCTCTTGCTCAGGCTGGTTTTGAACTCCTGACCTTGAGCAATCCGCCCGCCTCGGCCTCCCAAGAGCTAGGATTACAGGCGTGAGCCACAGCGCCCGGCCTGTGTGGCATTTTTTACAAACGTCTTCTTGACTACACATTCCAAAACTTACACTAAGGAGACATATGTTCTCATCTTTTGGGAATAAAAGAGTATTTTAGTGTGTAGTTTTTCTTTTTTTTTTTCTCTTTTTTTTTTTTAATTTTTTTTTTCTATATATATATTAGTTGGCCAATTAATTTCTTTCCATTTATAGTAGAGACGGGGTCTTGCTCCTGCTCAGGCTGGCTTCGAACTCCTGACCTCGAGCAATCCGCCCGCCTCGGCCTCCCAGAGTGCCAGGATTACAGGCGTGAGCCACCGCGCCCGGCCAAGTGTGTAGTTTTTCTAAAACTATTTCTTCTCAAGTAATTTCACATTTTTCAAAGAGTTGTAAAGATAGTATAGAGAGTTTCAGTACGCCTTTCACTCAGCTACCTCTGTTAACATTTTACATAACTATAGTAGATATATTTCGAAACCATCCCCATGTAAACAAGTAAATCTATAGTAAAAATAAACATAAACATTGTCATACTGAGTGTGAAACCAGCAGCCTGCTTGGAGGCTTAAAAAAAAAAATGACTGGTAGACTAACGAACAGATTATATGAGTGAAATTTCATTAACAAGAGAAAGCATTTTAGTACACTTTAAGGCTTTCAGTAGTGTATAAAAAGTTATTTAGAAACTAGGAACCACTTCCGCATCTCATTTACCTAACTGATGAGAGATAAATGAGCTATGCATTTAAAGCACAGCCTTGAGGTATTTTTTTTTCTTTTTTTGCACATGAACCACAGTCTAACTCTACTAAAAGACAAGAGAATCATTAACTTTCTGCTACCACAGTGCCAGCAGCAGTCACTAACCTTTCCTACCATAAATAGTTTCAGAAATAGTAATGGAACAATTATAAATCACGATTCTCATCACTGATTTAGCACATTTTTATAAATCTAAGCCAGAAACCCTATAAATGGTAATACGTTATTATGTGTAAACAGGATATTATTATTTATTAAAAATGTCATTAAATCTCACTGTGGTAGTGTGAAAATAATTTATACTGCCTCTTGGGAGGTCTTTTTTATGAAGCAACTGAGAAACAAATACTCTGTAGATTGCTTTAAAAACAGATGAAAGTTTCATTTGCTGAGGAGAATGAGTATCACCACCATTTGGGTAATGTTGAAATCAGACTTGAGGCTATTGCCATGACCAGAGTCTCCCTTGCTGATACAAAAGCTGATGATAAAATGTCTACTTTTAAAATGAGATGGAATTAACATTAATTTGAAAATATGAGAATGCATTTTCTAGCACTGTCAGCCCAATGAAGCATTACCTTGCATTCATATTGCAATGAGATGGGTGGCATTAACATTGCACAACAGTACAGTTTACATGAATAACTGACTTGGGTTTTGCCTCCAGGAAGTCTCATGACAGCTAAATACTAGTACGTAAACCAAATACTGACAACAAGCTATATCTCTATATTCACTGTTTTTTTCACCTTTCTTATGAGACACATGTAAGCACTGTGCAAAACAGTACATATAACAATCTTACTAAATTTATTAATACTTCATAGATTTTTAAAATTTTTAAGTATACATTTTGTATGCAAACCATAGAATTTATTTTCTTCTTCTCAATATATGTGATGTCTGCTTTTGTTCTCCCCCCACCCCCTTTTTTTGTTTTTGTTTTGTTGGGCTATGTTATACTTGGTAAAATCTACCAGAAGATGTTAAATAAAAGTGATGATAGGAGTGATTTTTCCTTTCTTCAGGATTGGGAGAAGGAAGAGGACAGAAAGGAAGAGAAATTTTTAATATTTTACTACCAAGTATGATCAGTTCTCTAAGATTTTTTGCAGATAATTCTTTGTATTCCTAACATGCTAATGACTGTCTTGAAATTCTGAATGTGTGTTGAATTCAGCAAAGGTTTTCTAAAAACAAACTGTAACATAATCATTTTTTCTACCTTTTTTTGTTTTCTACCTTTTAGTTAGCATCAATGTATTTCAGGCTACCTTCTTGGGTGTGTGTAAGGATTAAAACAGAAAGAACTTCATTGTCATGACTGAAATTGGCCTTTTTGTGGGGGGAAATTGGCTGGGCGGACTTTCTCCTGATTTCTGGAAAGGTGAGAAAACAAGTTTAGGTTTGGTGACATAAAACTTTAGCATGGGTAACTCCATTTTGATTTTTAATCTGGTCTGTTGAATTCTAGTGCAGAATCTTTAACACATCTATTCTTTCACCTACAATTGTAGGTTTGATTTGTTAATATATTGTTTAGGATTTTACAACTATGTCATGAGAGAAGTGTTCTATAATTAGTTAGAGAGGGGTAGTTGGTGTCCTTGTTAGATTTTGTAATCAAGATTGTGGTGACTTCATAAAAAAGAGACATTTTCCTATCATCCAGAAGAGTTTGTTTAACATTGGTATAATTTCTTCTGAAATAAATGGAAGGATGCACCAGTGGAGGCATTTGGCATCAGGATTTTATTTGCAGAATTTTTTTTAAGTGCATTGAATGTATATTAGGAGTTAAATATATTTCATATGATTCTGCTTTTCCACTTATTCTTCTACATGTTTTGGCCAAATGTACTTTTATTATGTGTATTGAGTAAATAACTGGGAGTATGATTGCTGGATTGTATGGTAATTCTATGTTCAGCTTTATAATAATCTAGCAAACTGTCATTCAAATGGCTGTACTATTCTTCATTTTCACCATCAACAGATTAGAATTCTTATTGCTCCACATCTGTACCAGCAATTAGTATTGTCAATATTTTGAGGACTTTAAACATTCTAATAGGTAAATAGTATCATTTCATTGTTGTTTTAATTTGCAAGTCCTTTATGACATATAATGTTGAACATCTTTTTATATGCTTGTCATCTGTGTATCTTCTGTAGTAAGGTGTCTGTTTAGATTTTTTGCCCATTTTTAAAAAATTCATTGTTTCTGTTTGAGTTTTAAGAGTTCTTTGCATATTTTGGCTAATAGTTCTTTATCATATATATGTTTTATAAATATTTTTCCCATCTGTGGTTTATCTTTCCTTGTCTTAACCATGTCTTTTTCAGAACAGAATGTTTTAATCTTAATAAAAAGTCCAACTTATGTTTATTTTTCATTCATAAATCATGTTTTTGATATTCTAAGACCTTATCATTGAACCCAAGGTCAGACCTAAATTTTCTCCTATGTTTTCTTCTATAATTTTTATAGTATTGTATTTTACAGTTAGGTTTATGATCCATTTTCAATTTATTTTTATAAATGACATAAGTTGCTTGTCTCAATTCACTTTCTGTATATTAATTCTCAATTGGTCCAGAACCATTTGTTGGAAATATAATTTTTCTTCATGGAATTGCCTTTGTTTCTTTGTCAAGGACCAGTTGACTACATTGTATGAGTGTATTTCTGGACTCTTACTTCTGTTCCATTGATCTATGTGTCTACTCTTTCACCAAAACTATATTGTCTTTGTTGATGTAGCTTTATAGTTAAGTCTTAAAATTGAGTCATGTGAGTCTTCCCATTTTCTTCTTCAGTATTGTGTTGGCTATTCTAGGTCTATTGCCTTTCTATATAAACTTTACAATTAGTTTGCTGATATCTAAAAAATAGCCTGTTGGCATTTTCAATGAGATTACACTGAATCTAGAGAATAAATTGGGAAGATTTTACATCTTAACAATACTGAATTGTCCAATCTATAAATATGGAATATCTCTCCATTTATTTAGCTCTTCTATAATTTATTTCATCAGAATCTTCTTAGTTTGTGCCATATAGATTCTATTCATCTGTTCTTACATTTATATCTAAGTATTTTTTTTTTTTGGTGCTACTTTAAGTGGTATTTTTAAAAATCTCATATTCTTGTGTTCATTGATGTTACATAGGAAAACAGACATTTGAAGGTTAAACTTGCATTCTGCACCTTGATGTACTTACTTATTAGTCTAAAGATTTTTTGTCGTCCTTATTTGGAATTTTATAGGTAGCAAATCATGTCATATGCAAGTAAACCAAAGATGATTTTATTTCTTTCTTTTAACTTTATACATCTTTTGTATCTTTTATTTTCCTATTGCACTAGCTAGGACTTTCAGGATGGTGGTGAATAGGAGGGGTAAGAGAGGAAAACTCCTCATCTTCTTCCAGGTCTTTGGAGAAAAGTATTCACTGTCTCACCATTAAGTATAATTAATAATACTTGTGGTTTTTATGTATATGTTTTTATCAGGTTGAGGAAGTTTTTCCCTATTTCAAGTTCTCTTATATTTTTTATCATGAATAGGTGTTGGATTTTGTTAAATGCATTTTCTGCATCAATTGACATGATCATATGATTTTTCTTCTTTAGCCTGTTGTTGAGAATTTTTACATTTATGTTCACAAAAGATATTGTTCAGTAATTTTTGTTTCTTATACTATCTTTATCTTGTTGGAGTACTATGCAGTTGTGACTTTATTGAATATGTTCTAAAGCATTGTCTTTCCTGTAATCTTCTAGAAGAGAGTATAAAAATGAAGTAATACTTCTTTCTTAAATTTTGGCAGAATTCAACAAAGAAACTATCTGTACTGGGTGCTTTCTTTTTTCAACAGTTAATTTTTGACCCTATTTCTTTATTACTAATAGAGCTATTTATGTTATCTGTTTTTCCTTCTGTCAGTTTTGGTAGATTGTCTCTTTCAAAGAATCAGTCCATTTCACTCAGCTATCAGATTTGTGGGCATAGAATTGTTGGTATTATTCCTTTATTATCCTTTTAATATGTATGGGGTCAGTAGTGATGGTTCCTTTCATTCCTAATACTAGTAATTTTTGTCTTCTCTCTCTCTTTTTTTTTTCTTGGTCACTCTGAATAAAGTTTTATTGATTTTACTAATCTATTCAAATAATCAGATTTTGGTGGGATTTTTTTCTCTATTTTCTTGACATGATTTGTAACATTTTGTTGAAAGCCAGACATTTGTTCCTGATACTAATATTATTTTATGACCTCAGTAGGTTCTGGTCTAGATAAGAAAATCTCAACTATCACTCTCTCTATGGACCTGTCTCTGTAGATTTGGAGACGGTAGTTTGCCCTGCAACCTCAATTCTCTGGCTTGTCCAAGAAAAGTCACTGATTTTCAGTTTTCAAGCTTTTTCTCATTGTAATGACAGGAGTGATGACATCCCAGCTCTTTTTATGTTGAAGCCAAAACAGGAAAATCTTTTTTAAATGGTTAAAAAAAAAAACCTCAAATAATGTTTTGAATAATATCTTAGGTACATCTATGATTATTTTTAAAAGGAAATTATTAAAAATAAATTTAAAATGAAATTAACAATATGCATTTATCAATGTCTAAATCCATTCATTGATAAAACATATCTGTGTAGATAAGGGAGATACATAACTTGGAAGTTTCAGTGAGTGCCTGGTCTATAGTAGGAACTCAATACTTTAGTTATCATTAATGTTATTATCTTATACTATTAACAAAAAGATAAGAATTAACATCAAAATCACTATCTATGAAAGAAAATTAATAAGCAGAGCTTTATTAAAATTTAAAATTTCCACTCTGAAAATCATACTGCTAAGAAAATGGAAAACCACAGACTAGTAAAAAAAAATTTGGAAACTTATACCTGATAAAGGACTTGTATCCAAAATATAAAAATAAGATTAAAAACTCAATGATAAGAAAACAAGCAACCCAATTAAAAATGGGCGAAAGATCTATACAGACATCTCACCAAATGAGATATATAGTTCAAACTAGCATATTTTAAAAAGCTTAGCAGCATGTCATTAGGAAACAGCAAATTAAAACAATGGGATATCACTATACACATATTAGAATGGCTTAATTCCAAAATATTGACAACGCCAACTGCTGGTGAGGATGTGCAACAACAGGAATTCTCATTCATTCATGTGGGAATGCATAAAGGTAAAGTCACTTTGGAAGACAATTCGCAGTTTCTTACAAAGCAAACATAAGTTACCACATGATCCAACTGTTTCACTCTTAGATATGTATCCAAATGGGTTAAAAACTTATCTCTACCCCAGAACCTACACATAAATTTTTATAGTAACTTCAATTACAATTGTCAAAACTTGAAAGCAACCAAGATATCTTTTAATAGGTTAATGTATACACAAACTATAGTACATCCAAAGAATGAAATATAGTTCAATGATGAGAAATGAGAAATGAGCTATCAAGCCACAAAAACACATGGAGGAAACTTAAATGCATATTGATAAGTGAAAGAAGACAGTCTGAGAAGTTTGTATACTGTATGATTCCAACTATATGAAATTCTAGAAAAGGCAAAATATGGAGACAGTATCAGTGTCAGGGATTAGTGGGGAGGGAGGGATGAATAGGTGGAGCATAGGGGATTTTTAGAGCAGTGAAAGTGCTCTGAATAATACTGTGATGGTGGATACAAGATATTATATGAAAGGGATCATTCAGTGAAAGTAAGCAGAACTTCAGTGCCAATTGCAACTTGTAATATAAACTTGGACCTGACACAACGATTTTGATTTTTCATAAAAATATATATATACTCTGATACACACACACACACACACACACACACACACACACACACTCTCTCTCTCTCTCTCTCTCTGCTTCTCTTGACAATGAAAACAAGCAGAGCACAAGACATAATTTTAAAACTATCATTCTGTGACATTTTTAGTTTATAAATTTTATCTTATTTGCCACTAATCATTACTGTGTGTTTAAAGATAGGAAGAGATATTATTTCTAATTTTCCAAAAGAAAAAAATTAAAGTTAATAACGTATCCAGTAGAACATTCCTGGTACACAGTTTAAAAAAAAAAAAAGAGGACAGTCACAGTGTCTCATGCCTATAACCCTAGCACTCTGGGAGGCCAAGGCAGGATGATCGCTCAAGGTCAGGAGTTCGAGATCAGCCTCAGCAAGAGCAATATCCTATCTCTACTAAAAATAGAAAGAAATTAGCTGGACAACTAAAAATATATAGAAAAAATTAGCCAGGCATGGTGGTGCATGCCTGTAGTCCCAGGTACTTAGGATGCTGAGGCAGAAGAATTGCTTGAGCCCAGGAGTTTGAGGTTGCTGTGAGCTAGGCTGATGCCATGGCACTCTTGCCTGAGCAACAGAGTGACACTCTTGCCTGAGCAACAGAGTGACACTCTGTCTCCAAAAAAACAAAAAAATAGAGGAGTCTTTTATACATCATTGCTCAAAGCTGAACACTTAAGATTGGCCATTAAATGGTAAATAGAGTGTGTTACTAAACCAGGTGCTTGTAATTTCTTGACTACATTCACTTATGTTAACACTATTGAAGTAAGTGATTCAGGCCCTTAACAATGGTCTAAGCTGCAACTTTCTGTATCTGTAAAACACCTTATAAGAAATCATTTATGCGTCTAATGTAAAAGTTGGTTTATTCGTATCATAGTGATATAGCAACCTAATTTTTACTTACAGTTTGGTCTTATACGCAAGTCCTTTCATTTCTCACAGTTGAGGTGATTGATCCTCCTCCCCCTAGCCCCTTCCTTTAATCTTAAACAGAATTCAGAGGTGACAACTAGTTCAGTGATTGAGTGCTTCTCTGGTAATTTATGCCTACAAGCTGGAAAGGAGGGTGAACTCAAATCCTGCTTCTTAGAGTTCTGAATTTGGTGTGAAGTGGAAGATTTGTTCAGTCAGCTAGCATCTTGGAGAATCCTATAATTTTCCAAAAATGAGTTTCTTCTTTCTTATTTTCTGATATATTATTTCACAAATGGCTGCCATGATAACCAAATGATTCATAATCTTTATAGATTAAGTTTGTTTAAAAAGTGAATGTTCTAGAAGACCCAGAAGTAGACTCGGTGACCTAATTCTACCATTACTAAGACTTTCCTTAAATTTGCTGGAAGGTTCTGAGCATCCACAGACAACAAATCCATGATTTCTTAAACCAGAGACAGTGTCAGAATAGTAGTGTTCTCCCTTCTCCTCTTCCATCTCATCTGTTTGGATGCTACAGATATATTTTTCTGATTCTCTCTGGCCATAAAAATGAGAGTATTTCTTTGAAATGATAGTCAGATTCCTGGGAAATATTCAATGGGACGTTGTGCTGTTCAAACCACAGAGGATCCTGGCCAATGCCAAGACCTGAGGCCATTTAAGAGCAAATTCCTTAAAATTAGCAGCTCATAAAATTGAGTAAAATTACTCAAAGTATAAAGTGCTGAATGCAAAATGACACTATATAACTAAAGATTAACTTCTTTAAGAGTTCTTTTTTAAAAGTCAAAAAGAGCCGGGCGTGGTGGCTCACGCCTGTAATCCTAGCACTCTGGGAGGCTGAGGCGGGCGGATTGCTCGAGGTCAGGAGTTCGAAACCAGCCTGAGCAAGAGTGAGACCCCTGTCTCTACTATAAATAGAAAGAAATTAATTGGCCAAGTAATATATAGAGAAAATTAGCCGGGCATGGTGGCGCATGCCTGTAGTCCCAGCTACTCGGGAGGCTGAGGCAGAAGGATTGCTTGAGGCCAGGAGTTTGAGGTTGCTGTGAGCTAGGCTGACACCATGGCACTCACTCTAGCCTGGTCAACAAGTGAGACTGTGTCTCAAAAAATAAAAAAAATAAAAAAAATAAAAAAATAAAAAAAAATAAAAAATAAAAGTCAAAAAGAAAAATAAAATATTGATTTCAGAATAATTTCCAAGATAGATTACTCAAAATTGGATTTTTTGCATTTTATTCTTCAGCTATGGTAAAAGAGTTGCCTGCCTTTTGCTGAAATTTTTAGATAGATTTCCTATGTTGAGCATGTTTGTGAGTGAGTGCATGAGTGAGAAATATTCTCCTGTAATGTAAAGAACCCATTTTTTTTTCAGTTACAATAATTTTTTTCTCTTCCTACTTCTAAAAATGTTTACACTTTTTGTTGCCAGGGTTACTTTTTCTTGGCTTTGCTCCTCTGATTTTCTTTCTCACAGGTATCGTTATGACTTCTAATACTTTTTACCAATGTATCTCTTCTTTGTCAGTGTTCATTCTCTGTTCTTTCAATAAACTCATTCTTAAGAATTTTCTTTGTAGCTCTAGTTTCTAAAGTCAAGCAATTTACTCACATAAATCATCTTAATTTTTAATCCCTCCCTCCCACATTGAGTATTGATGTATTTGAGCATGCTGCTTATTAATTTTATCTAATTTTATCTATTTATCTATCTATCTTATTAATATTATCTATTTGTCTGAGAGTAGCTTAAAATTTCACACTAATCGTATCTGAAAATATTTTGGTCGAGACTAGTCCAAGCTAGCTTAAGTCAGAATAGGCTGTCACTGTGGGACTTACATGAACTAAAGAAATGACTCTTTGCCCTCAAATATTTCTTATATTGATAGAATATTTCCCCCATGGCTTGCTTATCAATTGTACTTCAGATATGTCACATCTGAATTTCTATTACAATATAGACATTCTTTTTGACAAGGCATTTTATATTTAAAATGGCTTTGTTGAAACAAGAAAAATTCCCCTGAGATGTCATCATCACTCCATTTCCATGGCAGGGAAGTCCTTATCTCCTCACAGTTTGATCCACAGTATCTACCACATGAAGGGTTCATTCCTTCACAGCTCCTGAACCAAACCTAATAGAAACATGACAACTTCTTGCAAAGTCAACCATGTAAATCATTCCCAAAATACAACATGTTTAAATGCATGTTTAAATATAACATGTTTAAAACATAGACTCTAAGGCTAATATGTGTGAGGTTTAAACCTCAGAATTGCACCAACTAGCTATAAGACCATGAGTAAACTATTTGTCCTGTCTGTATCTGTTTCCTTACTCAGAATTGGGAGATAGTTAATGTACAGGGTTTTGCTGAGAATTAAATGAGTTGGTAAGTGTAGAATTCTTAGAATAATGCCTAACACAAAATAAGCACTAATTCAAGGATTATTGCTACCTGCTCACATAGTCAGTACTAGTAGGCTATTTTATTGCTCTTCCAAGAGTTTATGATGTGAACCCAAGCCCACCATCTGTTGCATGCTTTGAGTTGGTTTTCTCCAGTTCATTCAGTATAACTCCACAACCTTGCCTCTGTTTTTGGTTGCTTCATAGAAGAGAATACTATCTGTGTGTGTACTTTATATTTTATTCAGTTAGCCTCTCTATTACACTAGACCTTCTGAAGAAAGGCCATGGCCCAGGGGACTGGTTACATAGATGATTTTGATGGCTTTACTAATTAAAAAACATTACCTTCCATCAGTTATCCTGATATTAGCTGATTATTTATCCAGTCAGTTTGTAGCCTGGTAGATTTTTATAACCAATTCTCTGTCCTGGTTTTCAATTATTTTGACAACTGCTCACTATTTTTCTTTCCCTGATTATTCTGAGCATCCTTAGCCCTAAATCATAATGTAAATAATATAGTTATAACCCTTGATTGAGTACTATATGCATTTATATTGTGGTATTTTAAAATTTATGATTATTTAGGCAGCAAATAACAGAAAACTCAAATCCAATTTCTTAAATAAATCAGAATATGTTTTCTCAGATACAAGAGATTCCTATATATAAGAGGTAAAACATTTCCAGGGGTGGCTAATTCAGTTGATCAATAATGTCAAGGACTCAGGTCCCTTCTATCTTTTCATTATGTTAAAGACAATAACAGAATGAACAGTCATTGGGAGCTAAATAAGCTCCCATCCCTCTTCTTATCTCTATCCATGTAATCTCAGGGCCTCCACTTGTGTTTTCTCTACATGGGCTGCTTTGCGCTTCTCACAGCATGACAGCCTTAGCAGCTAGCCTGCTTCCATGGAAGCCTAGGGCTTCAAAAGTGAGTCTCTCAGCTAATAAGATAGATGCTACATTCTCTTAAAAATAGCCTCTAAAGTTTTTTTATATATGTAAATATGTATATACACACACACACACACAGCCACACTCTTCTGGATATCTGTGAGTCAAAACTCTGCTCAGAATTAAGGAGAGGGGAATTAACCTTCACCTTTTGATGAGAGTAGCAAGGTTCTAAAAAAGTATATGAGATGAAACATATTGTATAGCCGTCTTTGGAAAATACCATTTGCCACAGACAACATAGGAGAAGAAGGTTCCTGTTGGGTATTCTGCGACAGAAATTATTCTGCTTATCTTGCGCAAATGGAATGTAGGGTAGATGAGTTTGGGCAAAAATTCAGGATCAGGAAATGTCCAGATGAACCATTCATAGAAAGGGGCCTTGGGTAGGTTATAAGACATTGGATGGAGAAATATCATGCATATTTGTTTGGAAAGAGAAAAGAGAGGAGAAAAAGGGCAGGGAAAGAAGAGGAAGGTTTCAAAATGGAAATGGAAGCTGTAAAAATGCCAAGAAACTAATTTTTTTCCCCACAGTATTGCCAGTGGTTAGTCCTTTTTGAGCCACTCCTAGTGCTGTCAGATCTTTATGACTGTGCCTCTGGAGTGCCACAGATTCAACCAACCTCTCGTTACTGTCTGTGCTCAAGTGCTTTGTCCATTAGAGCTTCTTTCCAGCATTTACAGCTGTGGCATACCGCTTAAAGCTGGGATTTTATGTGCCTTTAGAGAGTTTTTTCTTGATGTTTAAATAGTAGCATCCTTCAGCTCTGCATACCATTTTTAAAATAATTTAATATGGTTAAAAGTAGTATGTGTCTTCATAATGAAGAAAAAAAATTGTGATTGTGTTAGTCTGGGTCAGGCTGATAGAACAAGATATCATAGACCGGTTGATTTAACAATAAACATTTATTTTTCACAGATCTGGAGACTGTAACTCAGAGATCAAGGGTCATGATGAAGGCCCACTTCCTGGTCTGGGGACAGTTACCTTTTCCTTGTATTTTCACAAGGCCCAGAGAGAATTCTAGTCTCTTCATCCCTTTATAAATGAACCAATTCCATTTTGGGGGCTCTAACCCCATGATTTCATCCAAAGCCAGTTACCTCTCAAAGGCCTCACCTTCAAACTTCATCACAATGGGGATCAGGGACTCAACATATAAATTTGAGGGAAGGGACACAAACATTTAATCTATAGAAGTTGACCATATTGTAAAGGTCTTATATGTCATCCTTTTTTGGCCAATATTTAAACAAACTATGAAAGTAGGGAATACCATGCTCAAATCTGTGGAAAGAAATACTCAGAGAGCAAGAGACATCATAAGAAGGCTTAGTTCAGGGACTCAAAATAATTGAGACAACCGGGAAAGGAAGTCTGAACTAATAGAGTTATGGAGTGGTGGGGAGAGATCTTATATTTAACATAAGCAGAATGATAAGAGTGACTTGTAGCCAACTGATATGAAATGGGAGGAAGGCAAATCAAAGATTCTTGAGTTTTCACATTTGTGTATGTCAAGGAGTAATAATGCCCTTGACTTCATTTAATGAAATAGGAAATGAAGGAGACTTTAGAGATAAATTTAGTTTGGCCTTTTTAATTTTGCTTATGTGGGAAGGTTCATTAGTGTTAAGAAAATCTGCAGAAGAAAATTTCACACATAAAGCATGTCTAATGGGTTAAAAGTCAAAGATTAAACCATGGGATTCACCAACAGTTGGGGATAGAGCAGAAGGAAAGTGAGAAAGAGAATAATTAATGGAAGGAAGGAAGGAAATAGAGATATGTCCTATAGTGAAGGGAGAAAAGCATTATACATATTATTCTACATACTAGTCAAATTAAATAAAAGGCAGTCACTGGATTTGATGATTACAAGTGCATTGTTTATCTTATTAAAATCAGAAATCATAACAAGGTGAGTTTACTAACAAAGTGAAAATGAAAGATAATAAATGATTTTTAGTCTTTTTAACAAAGTTTGTTTGTAGAAGGGAGAAAAGGAGGGCAGCTGTTTGCAAGGAAATGTATGTGAAATTGTGTTTTGAGGACATGTTTGTAGATTGAAGGTAAGAATGATATTGTCAGAACAGTTGGAGAAAGTGAACTTGAACAGAGGAAGGGTCAGTTCTTCCTCTGAGAGAAGAGGGATAGGGAGTAATGAAGATTGCTGGAGGAGAAGACAGATGGACTGTAAATGGTTTGGTGAGTATGAATGACATGGAGTGGGTTTACGAGACTTGAAGTGAATATAAAATATCCACCGTATGATGTGTAATTCAAACAAAAATGAAGCCCCACATGATCAGTCCAGACAATGGAGTTGGACTGAACAAAAATAGAATCCAGCAACTGGAAGTAATGAAAAGAAATCATTGTTACTGGCATCTCTCAAATAATGTCAAAGAGTAAGAAATATATTCACCTTGCTCTAAAATCTTTATAACATTTTATATTTCTGTCATTAGCAATACCCTTCCCTTGAATCACAACTGATTCTTCAAAATCTCCCTTCCCCACTGCAACTCTGAACCCCTATTTATTTTTCTTTAATTCACAATTCTTCCTATTCTCTCTTGAGTAGACAAAGCCCTTTCCATCACAAAAGCTCAAATGCATAGCTGAAACAAAGGGCATACTCACTAGATGTGGGTGGAGATGGAGAATTACAATTGAAAAATATGAAGAACCTTCTTCAACATAGAGGAAACAAGTAGACTGAAAATACACAAATGTAGATATTTTTATCTTGCCACAGATGTGGAAGGAAGCCAATGTTGCAAATAATTTGTTCATCATTTTCTGCTAGAGTTGCTAAAACATTGATGTTTCTTCCAGGGCAATTAAAAACTATATTGTTCATAATTTGAGTGTGTATGTTCCTAGAATCAATTACTAAAGTATTATATCTTACTGGATCTTCATATATCACCTCATAAGTCCTACCACATTCCATCAGTATATGTAGGCAGTGTAATTTTTAACTTCATGAAGGTGGCTGTAAAATTATATTATTTACGACAATACTAATAGCTTCTTAAGTATCTGATGTGTGCCAGAACCTTATAAGCATTTTCTCTTCACAACAACCCTAAATTGTGGTAGTACTTTTATTCCCTTCCAGAAATGAGGAGATGGCAGCATAGAAGTAGATTAAAAAAAAAATGAAGACAAGTAGAATTGACCTAAATGGATGATGCAGAAGTGTGGTAGGCAGAATAATGCACCCCTCCCAAGATGCTCATGCCTCAATTCCTAGAACCTGAAAATATGTCACTTTACATGTAAAAAAGGACTTTGTACATGTGATTAAGTCAAGGGTCTTGAGACAGGAAGATTGTCCTGGGTATCCCACATGGATTAAGTGTAATCACAAGGGTCCTTATAGGAGGGAGACAAGAGGTTCAGGGTCGGAAAAGGAGATGTGATTATTGAAGTGGAGGTCAGAGTAATGTGACCCCAGCTGAGAACTGTGCGCAGCCTCCTAAAAGGAGAGGATGGATTCTCCCTTAGAATCTCCAGAAGACTCACAGCTATTGTGCCACTTCGATTTTAACCCAGAAGACCCATATCCTATTTCTGACTTCTAGAACTGTAAGATAATAAATTTGTGTTGTTTTAGTCTTCTAAATTTTTAGTAATGTGTTATAGCAGTAATAGAAACTAATTTGAAGTAGGAATAATGAAAGGCACGAAAGTTTTGAGTAGCTGTGAAGGAATTGGCACCAGACCAAAAGAATTGGCTTTTGGAGAAAAAAAAAGAATGTTTTATCTTTCTTTTTCTTTGATCCTGTTATGGAGATCAATAAATATTTGGTGGATTACAAATGGCTATAAAAGGTCCTCAAATTATAAACGATTCCTCTATACTTTGAAAAACTATGTAAATTTCTATGACATGATGCCTTTTAAAACTCTGCTTCTACTAACATCATCTTAGAAAAGGCTAAATGAATATTTGCAAAAACGGAGTTGAGGGAGATGCAAAGGCAAACAAACAAACAAAAAACAAGAAACCTACTCCAGGGACACCAAGTAAATTCTGAAAGTCATAGCACTAGGGACAGCAGATGGAGAGCAAGCTCAGCCAATCTGCAGTTGATCACCTATACGGGAAGATTGACCTGGTCAGCACGTGGAACAGTCACCAAGAGAAAGGACTAGTATTTTGCTTCTCTGGAGCAAAGTGAAATGACATTTGAGGTAGACATTATCCTGCTAGTCTTCCTTGAGTATAGAGAGACCACTTAGAAAAAGAAACATGCCATGGTCCTAATATGCAGGAGAAAAGACTGTTGGTGGCCTGCAGGCAGCTGAATCAGGGTGGCCCATTTTGCCACCCTGATTTTTGCTAACTTGGTGATAACATAATAACAAGTAAAAACAACTTTTATCACAGATAATAAGAGTCTCACTAGAAGCAGCCACCAAGGATGCTATACTCTTATTTTCTTTTTCCTGGTACCAGATGCCTGGATAATTGAAATGAATCCACAGCATATACAAGCTTTCTTGTCTCCTACAGTAATGAAAAAATATGTATTATATATTCGTATAGCCACACAAGGTATAAATTTTTTCTATTTCCATTTTTCTCCATGAGCAGTTACTATTATATTTGTAAAATACAAAACTCATCCTGAAGTTTCTGAGGTGCAAATATGTAAAGGTTTCTGTTGTCCTCAAGATTAACTCCTGAAGCTCTCCTTATCTGGATTCTACCCACAGAATCCCCAGCCTCGAAACTCCTCCCACACTTCATGACTTAGAAACATGGAACAACTTTTATTTCTCTTAAAAGTTCAATGTTCTATCATATCAGGGAGGACTTTGCACATAGGGTAGTTTTTCTCTGTTTGAAATTTCCTGCCTCACCTACCCTATAGGTCACCAACCTTGGAAATCTAGCGTGGCTGATTTAAACACATTCAGGTCTCAGCTGAGAAGTTGCTTCCTCCTAACAATAGGTGTTCTCTAACCCATCAAAAAGAAACAGTGTTTGTATCTCCTATCTGTTCCTATAGCACTCAACATTGTTCCCACATTGTGCTCTATTTCACATTTTGGAAGTGCAAAAATATATGAGTGCCAAAATCCCTCTTTGAGAGAGCATTTAGGTTTTTTTGTTTGTTTGTTTGTTTTGGCAAAGAAATACATAACAAGATATGGAGAGTGATTCCCAGGAAATTATCATCAAATGTTATACATGAGTCTATGAGGAAGTTTTGTTTTATTTTGTCAGAGGGAGAAGCAAGAATATAAGAAAAAGAAGAGAACAAAAGAGCAGTGCAATTAGATTATCCCAACTGCCATATATTAATATTTACTTGTCTGTGCCCTAACATACCATGTCTTTGATGATTATCTGTAGATAAAGACATTACTGGTAATTTTTAATTCCTTTTTGCTTCTTTATATTTTTAAGAGTTCTAAAATAAGCATTTTTACTTTGGAAATTAAAAAAAAAAAGATTGCTGGTTTGTTCATTTTTTTGTTAAAAAATATATATTAAAATTTTACTAAGTGCCAGGCACTTTTCCAGGAACTGGGAATAAAAGGGTGAACAAGATAGACAAAGTCCCTGCTTTCAGGAAGTTTGCATTCTAGTAGGAAATATAGAAAAATAAACTAAAAATAAGTAAGGAAGTATCAGATAGGGAGAAGTAGTAATATAACAAAGTGATACACTAGAAAGTGAATACATTGTTAAGAAAGGAACTTCTTAGTGGAAAGAAGGCATCGTCCTTGTAAGGAGTAGCCTTCCAGGCATAGCAGAAAAGTCCTGGGGTGTTACAGAAGTCGAATAAAGACCAGTGTAGATGTAGTGTGATGACCAAGTGAGACAGATATCTATGACAGAAAGTTAGAGTTATGCAGGGAACAGATTATATAGGACCTTAGAGTTCGGGATAATGAATATGAATTTTATTTTCCATGTGCTGATAGTAAATTTATTATAAGCATTTTCCAATTTTATAAAATATTCTTCTAAAATGCCATTTTAATGGCTTCACATTATTCTGTCATATGGATATGCTAAGATTCAATTAATCATTCCCTTATTATTGGACATTTAGGTTATAAGACTTGGCTAAAATCCAACTTGAATCAATTAGTGGAACAGAGTGAATCCACCTTTTTACCACTTCAATCAAATGCCAGTTAGTAGCAATTAGTATTCACTGAAGATGATATACGATACTGAACATTATAATCGGGTAAGAAATATGCATTATTTTCCCTGATATGACTTATTATGACATGTGTGAAAAATAGTAGATGCTTAAATTAATCTTGTGCATGTTTTTAACCATCTCTGGGGAGCTATTACAAATCTAATAAGTAGATATGCTAGAATAAATAATGTGACAATAATTTAACAAATGTTTTATTTGAAATAAATTGAATATTTAATTCACAAAAGATAGTCAAGAAGTATCAAAGTAAACATGGCATATAGATTATTTGAAATGATAATAGAGAAGATTTTTATATTTGTAGTGGGAAATGCCATCCTTTTAAAGGAAGAGTTATGTTACTATGGCATGTTCCTACAGTGGTCAGGAATCCTGTCTTATCTACCACTTCTGGATATCTGAGATTTGGACTGCATCTGAAATAGCTATAATTTCTCTTCCTGATTTCACACATTTATTCCCATTACCCCTTGATAGGTGGGCAAAGCCTACAGATCCCTTCCCAGAATATTGATTTTAGTGCCATTAAATTAAATACATGGGATTATAAAGGAAACTAATCATATAGAAATGTAATTCTACCCATCATCCTGGGACTCAAATGAAGACCTAGATTATCAATTCTCCGTGGATAATTCCTAGGTTGTAGTAGAAGACTCCTCTGACCCTTGGCTCAAGTGTATATACGTGCAGTATAAAGAATATTGATGACAGTAGTGTGGAGTTTGTTTATAAAAATTAGCCCCTCGGGGTGCAAGAGCCTGAATGTATGGTCAGTGTATGAGCAAATTAAAAATGCCTTACTTTGTATCTGGGCCCAAGGAATGCCAGTTCTACCCAGTCCATTACTTAACTTTGGTTCAATCATTAATATAGAACATAGAAAGTCCCTATATTTTCTTAAAAGTTGTAATCCTCTTCTCTCACTATGAATTGGGGGGTAGCAGCCAAAGACTGTGGTGGTAGCCTTGTAAGGAGGCTGCTGATTATAAGAAGGGCTACTTTCTGTTATGGTAGCCCCTGCTTCACTGGCCTTGAGGCTAGTGAATCTGTGTGCTGGTGGGATGGAGCCGCTAGGATGGTTCTCAAACCACTCAGTACACAGAGGTGCTGTGCCCTTAACCACATTCTTCTTATCTTCACCCATGGCAAAAACTCACTCAAAGAATTTACACTATATAGACCTAGAACCAAGGTCAGACTATATCTGGCTACAAACTTGAGCTTTCTTTGTTGTTGTTTGCTTGATTTTGTTTTCTGGGATTTTGTCATTGTTGCTGTTACAGTCTTTTAACTTCTGTCACCTTCTCAGATCAGGAAGTATCGTCTGTTTTTCTTCCCCACTGTCTTCCTCAAAATTTCTCCATATTCTCTCCAAGAAAACAAGTTTTATTTCTACTTCCTATAGTTATTGGTCAGCCACTTCTCTCAAAATTCAAAAAGCAAGCCAGATTCAAAACTAATTTTCATGTCCATCTAGTCTTGATAGCCAAGTGTGAGTTGTATAATTATTTCCCTTGAATTTTGACTACACATGATGCGATTAACTTTTGCTTTATCTGCCAGCTCCCCACATTCAGTTTTCCAATATGCTTATGTGTATGTGCATATTAGTGAATAGAGGAATGCTTTTTTGTATCTCTATGTGAATATCTGCTATTGGACTTAAACTTTAAAAGAAATATGTGTGTTTATAAAGATTTTTTTCATTGTACGTATATGGAGGGTTGTAAAGAAGAAGATATGCACATCTTTTTCTGAGTAATTACATTCTCCAAGAGTATCTCTGGGCATGTACATGGGAACCAACATGTATTAAAATCATTCTGATTGGGTATTGAGACAGAAAACTAAAGGAGGAACAGAGATTCTGACTCAGAATAAGAATAAGAGCTCTGAAGTCAAATGATCCTGAAATCTCCTTCATCTGCTACCTGCTGTATAACCTTAGACAGTAGTCAGGGTTTCAGTTTTCTCATCTTTTAAAAAAAATAATGCATGTGATTATTTGAGGATTAAATACTTAGCACAGTGTAGGGAATCAATATATGTGATCAATAAGTGAAAGGCTTTCTTCCTTACCTCAGTCAGCAAGTGGTGTTTTTTAAGACCTTAAATGCTTAGTGATCAGATTTGTATAAGTCCATAAAAATAGCAACTTTTGTTGAGTACTTAATATACAGGAGGTGCTTTTCTCAGTGCTTTAAATCTTTCACATCATTTAGTATATGTAAAAATCTAAGATATGGGTATTTCTATATGTACTTTACAAGTAGGTAAACTGGGGCACAGATATAGTAACATGCTGAAGATGGCAGAGCTCATAAACAGAGGAGCTGAGATTTGAGTCACAACAGTCTGGCTCCACAGCACATGCACTCTTACTCTATATGCCAAAATACCTCTTACAAAGTGGGTAGAATTAACACATCTAGGCAGGATGCAGAAGACAGGGAGGCTTTCCCACAGATCCAGTTTTGGGGAAATTAAGAGGGGGTAAAATGGTCTCTACTTAAAGAATGAGAAGTGAGTCAGTATGGTACAATAATCAGGTTGTTTGAAAAAGACCCTGGGTGCTCAGTTTGCATTCCACAAAGAGCTGGCTGGGTCTCAGGGGACTTCTTATTGTCCCAGCCAGAGGGGCACCAAAACTCAGCTTTCCACAGGATTAGTGGTTCCCTCCTCCTGATATATAACATCCCAAGGACTTTGCTGCTCACCTGTCCCTTGATCGACAGGTGCAGAGTGCTTGTCTCTCCTAGATGTTCTGTTAGCAAGCAGCAATCTCTAATACAAACTGTCTGTGCCTAACAGATTACTTATTTTCTCTGAGCAGATGCATTCTTCAAACTTACCCTATATGAAGACATTCACAGGTAGAGGTAGTAGTGGAATGAATCTTACACTCCATGGTTAAATGGGAAACTGGGGACTGTCTCCATTCTCTACTTTGTTGACTCCCACCACAAAGGATATCTTTTAGACCAAAACATGTAACATCATATAATTTGTCCCAATCCCATGCATGACAGGTAACAGCCCTGAAAGTGCTCATCATGCATGAGAGTTTATCAGCAACGTAAAGGAATAGGAGACTGTTCAATTCAGCCATTAAGTGGCTGAAATGAAATACTTTTGTCAGCAGGTTGATGATGATGATAAGACCTCACAATTGTATATCACTTTGCAGTTTAAAATGCATTTTCTCATTTATTACCATATTTTATTGTGAGGAAAGAGAATACAAATTATTCACATATTACAACTAAGAGAACTAGGACACTGAGTAATAAAGACCTTTCTTAGTGTGACTGCTAGTAAATTCAAGAATCAGTACTATAGCTCAAGCCTTCTGATTATTTTATATCATGGTGCCTGAGAAATATCAGGCCATTAATTCAAAACTATTAACTTGAAATATCAGTTAGAAATTGGTCCCAGACGAGTGGGAATCCTGTGTGCAATAAATTATAATATTAGCTAAATATAACCAAGATACACATAAATTATAACTAGTCAGAACAAATTGCAACTTATGCTCTGTATGTTTCCCTTGTACTGGCAGCAAGTATGAAGGTCAGCTGAGCTGAGAAACCTTTCCATTTAGAGTGTATTTAGATATAGTTTAGCATAATTCTGCTATCAGCATTCTTTTTCTTTCCAGGCAGATTGACTACTATTCTTTATTTACCAAGATAATCTGATAGTCATCCAGTTAAGTGAAAGGAACAAGGATGATCCTATTTTCCCCAAAACCAATGTTCTTCTATTGCCCATTGCTTTTCTTTCCTTAATCATTGCAAAATTATTACCTCTAAGTGGATTTTTTAATAAGTATGTATATTCCCAGCCAAGCTCCCCATCTTGGCACAGAGAAACTGCATGCACACATTGAACATGAAGCTAATGTAAATGGTGTGGACAGTAGTCCTATAAAAACTTAAGTCGTTGACAGCACCCTTGTGTTTGTGTCATTTTCTTTGCCACACATAGACTTTTTGTCTACTGCAGAGCCATTGCCAAAAACTGCTGAAGCTCAGGTCTGAGTAGTATTGATCCCCTGTACATTAACTTTTTATTGGACATCAGTGAAGACCACTGACTTTTTAAAGGTTCATCATAAAGGATTGAGTATGATATCATTTAACCTTTAAGCTTTTAGCACATATAAATAATAACTCTCCTTGTGTGCAATTCTCTATTGAATTTAAAAAGGTCAATACCTTTTCAAGGGAAGAACTAGTCAAGAAAGTAACAAATGATGCATATCTAACATAGATTAGTTTACTCTTGAAATCCCATAAAGGTATATTCTCTGCCATCAGCCTAATATTATGAGATCATGTATATTGATACAGAAAACAGAAAAAAAAACATGTTATTCAGTAACTCCTTTATTCATTGGTCTACCATTTTAAACATAACAATATGTATACTGTTTATATGTATGCTATTTTTCTTGTTATGTCTATATTATAAATATATTTCACTTTTGTTGAAGGAATTGCATCGGAATACTCTACAACTGGCTCCTCATTGGGTTCTACTGATGGTCCATGCACACATACTTTGAAATAAATTATATAAATCCCAGATTGACATTATAATTTTAAAAAAAATGAAATAACAGACCAGGCACAGTGGCTCACACCTGTAATCTCAACACTCTGGGAGGCCGAGGCAGGAGATTGCTTGAGGCCAAGAGTTCTAGACCAGCCTGGGCAACACAGTGAGACCCCGTCTCCATAGAAAAAATTGTTTTCATTAGCCAGGCATAGTGGTGCATGCCTGTAGTCCTAGCTACTTAGGAGGCTGGGGCATAAAGGATCACTTCAGCCAAGAAGCTTGAGCTTAACAAGGAAATAACAATGAAATACCAGAATGGCATATTTTCAATTAAACTTTTATTTCTTATTTTTTTTTCTCTATATTCCATACCCAGGCAAGTTATTTATTTTCCTGGGTGAAAAATATCCCAGGAGCTTTATAAATGTCCACATTCTGGTATTTTGAAAGTCATGTATTAACAAATTAACAGTTCCTCCCTTGTCTGGTAAACAGAATATAAAGGATTAGTTTTTAGTATTGTTTTTCACCACCTTGCCCAATGTTGGAAGCCTCAATATTGATATATGCAAATGAGTGTTTTTTTAAGTAATATAAAAATAATCAGTTAATATTTATCAAATACTTCTTGGTTAAAGAAAATGTATAATTGAATTTAATTGAACCAGTACATTATGATTTGAACTCTATTTTATATTTTGACCTTTGTAATCCTATTCTGTCTAATGTGCACCCAGTTCTACATTGCCTTTAATCCACAAAGAGCTAACCATCTGTATCAGATACAAATACTAATCTAGATATTGTAATCAAATGATGACGATTCAAAACCTCTCACTAATAAATAAAAATAGCTGATGGCTGTGCATTCCATTTAATATTGCCTATATTCAGTTTTTCTTTTTTGTTTTCAAGGCAAAAACGGATTCAAGATAAGTGGTTCAGTTTAGGGTTCCTTTTGAATTGGTTCAGTCAGAATGGGGACATTTCTAAATGTCGTGTTTCCAAAGGCATCATCCCCTTTCCTTTATTTTGCACTCCTTTTTCCCAATGATCCCTTCTCCAGCCAATTTAAAAGTGCTAAAATTTCACCATTGTTATTGCTTTATTCCATTAACTTCTGTTAAATGCAAATTCCCTTTGGCAGAATAATAATTAAAGTGATTAGCGTTGATAAGTTCCTCAAAGTATTTTTCCAGTAAAGGTTTTCATAAGGGAAAGAGAAAATATAACTCGAGAAATAGAATACATTTTGAATGAAAACAGACTTCGCTTACTTTCCTGTTGTTTTTCTATGGTCAGCTCTAGAAACTCAGAAGGTTAAAGACATAGAAGTACTTGTTACTACTGAACTGTGAGCCAGAGGAGGGCTCCCAATCATATGGGTATAAACATGTAGTGGATTTTCTGACCTACTGAATTACAAATCATTTGTAACCACACACATACATACAAGCTTGAAATCATCAGCAAACGTCATTCTAAATTTTACTAACATAAAGTGTAATATGATGTTTAGTTGGGTTTATGTATCATGAGATTGTTTTTAAAGGATGCTTCTGAGAATCAAAAATAATATTGAAAAATAAAGTGTCTGGCTAATAAATATACATTTATCCAGCACCCTCTAAGGGTACAAAATAATTCTTGAGGGTGGTTCAAAGTTCATCACTTAGACTGGTATACGCATGTAGTGAAATACCCCATGTCATATAATTTCTATTGACTAAACACTAGCTACTCTTTATTGCTTTCTCACCAACAGAAATTCTAATTTTTATAGAAGGGCAATAAACCCAGATTCAGAATATGAGAAAAAGCACAATTAAGTTTCTTAAAAAGTTAAACATAGATATATTGTTTAACACAGAAATCATATTCATCTAGAAAGAAAATAAGCAACAACAAAAAATTTGATTTAAACCTCACTTTAAACTAAATGGAACTAACAGGAATTTATAGAAGATTTTATCCAGCAGTTCAGGATAGATGCTTCTCATCAGCATATAGAATATTCTTCAGAATGATAAGACCACATCTTAAGCCACAAAACAAGTCTAAACAAATATAAAGAATTTAAATCATATCAAGTATCTTTTCTGACCATTATGAGATAAAACTATAAATCAATACTAAGAGGCACTTTAGAACTGGACACGCTTGAAGCTCTGGCAGAGCGGGGTGGGGAGGGGGGAAGGGGCAAGATATGTAACCCTAACAATATTCGTACCCACAGAATTTGGGAAAAATAAATAAATAAATAAATTGTAGGAATACACAAAAATTAAACAATATGCTCCTGAATAACCAATGAGTTAATAAAGAAATTAAGAAGGAAATTTTAAAATTTCTTGAAACAAGTGAAAATATAAACATAGCATATCAAAACCTATGGGATACAGTAAAAGCAGTCCTAAGAAAAAAAGTTTATAGCAACAAATACCTACATCAGAAAAGTACAAAGACTTCAAATAAACAACCTGATGATGCATCATAAAGAACTAGAAATCCCAAAACAACAAATGCTGGTGAGGATGCGAAGAGACAGGAACACTCTTACACTGCTGGTGGGACTGCAAATCAGTGCAACCTTTGTGGAAAAGAATTTGGAGATACCTCAAACAATAAAAAATAAAAAAACCATTTGCCCCAGCAATAGCATTGTTGGGCATCTATGCAAAAGAACACAAGTTACTCTATTATAAAGACATCTGCACCCAAATGTTTATAGCAGCACAATTCACTATTGCACGGACATGGAAACTACCAAAGTGCCCATCAATTCACGAATGGATAACTAAAATGTGGTATATGCTCACAATGGAATATTACTCAATCCTAAGAAATGATAGTGAACTAGCACCGTTTATGCTATCGTGGATTAAGCTTAAGCCTGTAATACAAAGCGAGACGACACAAGACCTGGAAAATGGGCTACACATCTACTCGCCATCAAATTGGTACTGACAGCCTAAAGCTATGGTGTTCAGATAATTGTAGTGTTCAACAGAGATCTGAGACCCACATCTTAAGGATGTAATGAGCATTGTAGGGGGGAAAGGATTACCTCTATCCCTTTTTAGGGAGAGGCAAAAAAAACACACTGTAACCAAAATGTCAAAAAAAAAAATTTTGTTAATGGGAGGTGAACAGGAGGAAGGGGGGAGAAGGGGAAGGGTACGCACTTTCATGGTGGGTGCAGGGCGCACCACTTGAAGACTGGACACGCTTGAAGCTCTGGCAGAGCTGGATGAGGAGGGGGGCAGGGGCAAGATATGTAACCCTAACAATATTTGTACCCACAGAATTTGGGAAAAAAACTAGAAAAGAAAGGACAAACAAAACCCCAAGTTAGTAGAAGCAAAGAAATAATAAAGATTAAAGCAAAAATAAATGAAATTGAAACGAAAACAATACAAAAGATCAACAAAACAAAAAGGTGATTTTTTGAAAAGATAAACAAGGTTGACAAACCTTTAGTCAGATAATAAAAAAGAGAGAAGATCCAAAAAAGTAAAACCACAGATGATAAAGGAGACATCACAACTGATACCATGGAATTTCAAAAGATCATTAGAGACTATTATGAGCAAATAAACCAATTAATTGGAAAGCCTAGAAGGAATAGATAAATTGCTAGACACATACAACCTGCTAAGATTGAACTAGAAAGAAATACAAAACCTGAATAGACCAATAACAAGTAAATGATGTAGAAGCAGTGGTAAATAGTCCCATCAAAGAAAATCCAGGACCTGATGGATTCACTGAGGAATTCTACCAAACATTTCAAGAAGAACTAATACTCATCCTACTCATCTAGTCTGTAGTATTTTGTTATGGCAGCCCTAACAAACTAATACAGTAAATGACACGAACACAGCTAAAACTAGTTTAGGTAAGCAAGAGATTAGAGGACACTGAGATGGCTCACATAAATTTGGGATGTCATTTGCACAAGAACATTGGGAAAAGATGTTCCAATGTCACTAGGACTTGTTCTGTATTCTTTGAATTTCAGCAGATGGTCACTTTTAACATGTTAGAATATGCCAAACAATTCCTGAGCCTTGTTTCTTAACTTCTAACACCAGAGAGTGTCTACCTCTTCCATTAGTTACACATCACATAATTCTGGACTCTGATTGTCCCACTTTGGGCCACTATTAAAATGTACAAAATTACACAGAATTTTATGACTTAGTATTTTTTTTTAAAAAGTAACATATCTAATAACTTTACATTGATTGCACATTTAAATTATATTTATTATATATTGAGTTAAGTATGACATATTATTGCAATTAGTCTCACTTATTTGTTTTAGTTTTTTCCATGTTACTACTAGAAACATTATAATTAAACATGTGGTTCACATTTACAGCTCACATTATATTTCTACCGGATAGCACTTTAGAGGATATAAGTCACAAAGAGTAAAAATAAAACAATTGGTTCCTTAAGCAGCATTTAGATTGATTCTGCTCAATTAGCAACAAGATAACGGGATCCAGTTCCTCTTATTGGCAGAATCCATATAGATCATACTATAAATGCATGCAATTTAACAAAATCTTCATTATGTCAGCTGAATAGTGAACATATCATTCTGCAGAATTATGTTCATCAATATATAATTCAGGGAAGTTTTTAACCATGCTTAGAGAAGCCTAAAAATATTTCTAAAGTCACAAAACAACCTGCAATGCAGACCCTTACATTTTCTTCTAATAACATTCATATTCTTACTCCTGAACATCTGATTGATTATTAATTATACACCTTCCTTGCTCTCTAGATTTACTCTCATGGTTTTGTTTTCACTGATTTTTTTTTTAAAATAAATCCTAAATCTGTTTCTTATCTATGACCTTGCTTTGGTCTTAAATTTGGCTTTAATTCCTTTCTTCATGGCTTTACTAGTGGCATTCTCACTCAGAAATAGCTTTGAATCTAAGCAATTTTTAGATTCTCTATTCTTTACAAATATAGGTGTAGTAATTGAAGTGGTAAAGGATTGTGAAAGATGTTGCACTGTATATCATTAATTACCTATAATGTTTGAAACACTGGGCAATTTTCAGGAAATATTCAAAACATATCTGGTACTATAAATATCCCAGTAGAAAGAAAGGTACAGATATTACATGGGGATTCAGAAAGTACTTTGGTAGAAGATTCATTTATAATAAATGTATTAATATGGGTTGTAGCTGTTCTAACAAAATATCAGTCCTATAAATTTCAATTTAACAGGAGAAATTGGGGCTGCTATTTATTTCTACTTCTTTTTTTTTTTTTTTTTTGAGACAGAGTCTCACTTTGTTGCCCAGGCTAGAGTGAGTGCCGTGGCATCAGCCTGGCTCACAGCAACCTCAATCTCCTGGGCTCAGCGATCCTACTGCCTCAGCCTCCCGAGTAGCTGGGACTACAGGCATGCGCCACCATGCCCGGCTAATTTTTTTTTGTATATATATTTTTAGTTGGTCAATTAATTTCTTTCTATTTTTGGTAGAGACGGGGTCTCGCTCAGGCTGGTTTCGAACTCCTGACCTTGAGCGATCCGCCCGCCTCGGCCTCCCAAAGTGCTAGGATTACAGGCGTGAGCCACCGCGCCCGGCCATATTTCTACTTCTTTATCCTTTAAATTCATTATCAGATATATGACAGAAGAGCTTCACATTTCTAAATAATGTATTTGTGAAATGAGTAAAATAGAGGGGTCTATAATGTCAGAGAGAATGTGTAATATGTTGATGACCTTGCCTTGGTCCTAAATTTGGCTTTACGTAGATTTTGTATACCTTTATATTTATTATATAAAATTTAAATCTGCAAAAATTTTAAGCACACACGTGTTATTCATTGTGAAAAGCAGAGTAATTTTAGAAATAGAATAGATTCAGATAATAAAGAAAAGTGCCTTTTTTCTAGGTCTGACTTTTATTTAAAATCTGGAAAGAAAAGATTTATAGTGGAATGTCCTATATACAAATGGCATTGCATTTGAAAATACATTATTTTGAGGAGATTCTTAAGAAAGGATTTCAAAGTTAAAAAATAAGTTTTTTAAAGCAACATGAAATTTCATGAATTAAACAGTGTTTGAGGAGGAAGTATGCTTAAACCTTCCTAATTGTTAAATGAACAGAATTTACCTTCACAGATAATACTTCAAATGAGATTTAATAAATATGACTTACTAATGCTAAAATTAATTAACTTTTGAAAAACACGCAAAGAGTGGTGTCTAGATACAATGAGTCATTTACTGATAATTACTACTAAAGAGCATATAGAGGTGTATGGGAAATCTCTATTTTCCACTGAATTATGCTATGAACCTAAAACTGCTCTGTAAAAGAAAGCCATTCTTTTAAAAAAATAATACAGTTTCACTGCCCTAAAATTCCTCTGTGTTCTGCCTGTTTTCATCCCTCCCCTCCTTCCCCCATTTCCCAATCCTGTCAATAACAACTGAAGGACATCTTGGTTGCTTCCAAGTTTGGGAAATTATAAATAAAACTGGTATAACTATTTTAAAAAGAACATACAGGAAAAAATGCTAGAAACTGTCATGTCAATAACACTTCATTATATAATTTCTCTGATCTAAAGAGTCAGTAATGGAACTAGAACTCTCATTTGCCTTGCATAAAAATAGTGATTTAAGTGTTGATCAGTTAATACCAATGTGATGGTGAGTACATGTGGTGCTTATGTTTCCATTCTTGTGATGCTTCACATAGTAGAATGTGCTCCAGCTCTATCCAGGATAATAAAAGAAGTGACAGATCACCATTGTTTTTTGTGGCTAACTAGAACTTCATGGTATATATACACACACATATATATATATGTATATGTACCACATTTTATTAATCCACTCATGTATTGATGGACACTTGGGTTGTTTCCACATTTTTGCAATTATGAATTGTGCTGCTATAAACATTCAAGTGCAGATGTCTTTTTTATTGAATGTCTTTTGTTCTTTTGGGTAGATGCCCAGTAATGATCAACACTTAAGTGCACATATAGTAGTAACATCCATCAGGTGTTGGGCAGATGAGAGCAGGGAGAAGGGAGTGGGTATACACATACGTAATGGGTGTGGTTCACACCATCTAGGGGATGGACATGCTTGAAGCTCTGACTTGAGTGGGGAAAAGGTATTATATGAAACCTAAACATTTGTACCCCTGCAATATGCTGAAATTAAAAAACCATAAAAAACAGTGACTTATTCTATAACAGAGAAGCATAAAATGAAATTAGAGATATAGGGCCGGGCGTGGTGGCTCATGCCTGTAATCCTAGCACTCTGGGAGGCTGAGGCGGGCAGATTGCTAGAGGTCAGGAGTTCAAAACCAACCTGAGCAAGAACGAGACTCTGTCTCTACTAAAAATAGCAAGAAATTAATTGGCCAACTAATATATATAGAAAAAAATAGCCGGGCATGGTGGCGCATGCCTGTAGTCCCAGCTACTCGGGAGGCTGAGGCAGAAGGATTGCTTGAACCCAGGAGTTTGAGGTTGCTGTGAGCTAGGCAGATACCACAACACTCACTTTAGCCTGGGCAACAAAGCGAGACTCTGTCTCAAAAAAATAAAATAAAATAAATTAGAGATATGTAAGTGAACTGCTAATTGGAATTGGTTGGCCTGGTCGAGGTTTAATTATGAAGTACTAATATGGGTTTATAGAATTAGTCTCATTTATTCCTTGCACATCTGAGTATTTTCTGTGATATGGGTGTTCTGCAACATGAATTACACCAAAACTAATAAGTATGGTTTCTGTTCTAAAATGAATGGTGTTGGTTATTAAATATGAAATGTCTGATTTCCATTTTTCATCACGTGACAATATGGTGTAGAAATCGGTTACCTTTATGTTGTAACAGCAAAGAAAGGCAAGTTTCAAAATGATTTTTCTTCTGATGCTCATTTAATTCATGTGGAACCAATCCATCCAGCTTCTTTACTTGCCAATTTGTTTCAAGTGGTCCAATACTATTGGAACAGTAACATCAAACCTTGCTGCTAATTCACGTGTACGTTAAGATGGATTCGTTTCCACTACAACTTTTAGGTCATCCATTATCTACCTTGGTCTCAGGTCACCCATATGGCTCGTTTTCAAGATTAAAATCACCAGAATGGAACTTTTCAAACCATGGATGTACTATGTGTTCATTAACCACAGCCTTCCAAAACACTTCAGTAATATTTTGAGCCATCTGTGCTGCACTGGTTCCAGAATGGAACTCATATTCAAAAATAACTCGAATTTTTGACTTACCCATGGTTTCACAAAAATTGCTCTAAAAACACTGAAAGTTAATCACAAGCTAAAACATGCATTTCAAAGACTGAGGATGTACCTTCACCATAAAAATAAAACCAGAAGTGTCACTATGAAATGTCATAGATATCAACTGTCAAACTTGGATAAAGATGAAGTGCTGAAACACGGTCCAACCCGAGATATTCATCAAAAAAAGCTAATGGTGTCTGTTTGGTGGCCCAGCACTGGTATTATCAATACAACTTCATGAAACGTGATCAATCAATTACAGAGGATGTCTACTGCAACCAATTGGATGAAATGATGAGGATGCTTGGATTAAGGAGCCAAGATAGTTCACCAAAGATAGGCCAATCCTCTTGCAAGAAAACATTCAACCATATGTCACACAAACACTACTCAAACTACAGAAACTGTACTTGGAAACTCTATCATCCACCATATTCACCAACCTGGTACCAACTGAATAGCACTTCTTCCAGGCTTTGGACCACTTCATTCAAGAAAAAATATTCAATTCTCAACAAGCTGTGGAAAACACCTTTGCTGATTTCATTGCCACTGGCTCTCCAGCCTCCTTTGTTGCTGGCATAAACAAGCTACTATTAAGATGGCAAAACTGTGTCAATAGTTTAGATGTATACTTTGATTATTTGTACTACTTCTTGTTTGATATGTAATAAACTACATTTTTTATTTGAAATCAGACATTTTATATTTAATGACCTAACAGTAATTTGTAAGTGATCCCAAAGAAAGAAGAAAAATCCTTTGAATTACATTGAAAAATACAGCATAGAAAAGGCTGAAACCTTGGCAACGATAATTCTAAAAATAACTAATAAGGATCTTTACTCCCAGTTCCATTCGTTGCCTTATCCCCTTCATGTTCTGTAAAATCAGTAAACAGATCTCATAAACTAGGAATTCAAGGTTCCCTTATCACTTGGCTTCCAGTTGGCCTTTTTGAATGAGAGGATAGGAGGGTGAAAAGAAGGGAGAAAGCAGGGTATTTATCATCCATATCATCACCTTGTCATCCTCATCTGGCAGTTCCTGGATCTCCTTCAAGGCACCAGCTTCCATTCATGTGACTTGGCCCCTGAGCTCTCATAATATTGCCTCATCTTTTTGTCCATAATGTCTAGAATTGGTACAGCGTCCTGCTATGACTCATTTGGATTGCCTCACCACAGTTTCCCAATCATTTTTTCAGCTTTTCCATCACCTGTGTAAAAAGTGATATACATTAAAACAGAGCATTTTCTTTTGTTTTCCTGGTTAGACCCTGAGGATAAAAACATCACTGTTATAAAATGAATATTTGTGTGCCTCTAAAATTCACATGTTGAAATCCTAATCCCCAATATGTATGATGGTATTAGGTGGTGGGGCCTTTGGGAGGTTATGAGGTTATGAGGATGGAGCCCTCACAAATGTGATTAGTGCTCTGAAAGAAGAAAGAATAAATGAGAGAGTTCTTGCTCTCTCTCTCTGTCTCCTCCCCCTCCACCATGTGGGGATATAAGAAGAAGGTGCTTCGCAAACCAGGAAGAAAGCCCTAACCAGACACCAGATCTGCAGTCACCTTGATCTTGGACTTCCCAGCCTCCAAAACTATAAGAAATAAATTCCTGTTGTTTAATCCATCCAGTCTATGATAATTTGTTATAGTACTTCAAACTGACTAAGATAGCTATCAAGTATTTATGAGGTAACAGGCACCACGAAAATGCTTTATATATAATATTGCATATATTTCTTACAGCAATTGTAAATATAGGTATTACTAGTATTTTATTATTTGGCAGATGAGGAAACAAATTTAAAGTGTTTTAATAATTTTTACAACTTCATACAACTATAAGTAGTAGAGTTAGAATTTAAATTCCAGCTATCAGACTCTAAAGTTAATCTTCTCAACTACTAGAATACTGGGTAAAATTATCCTCATCACCTGACATGATGCCCAATAAAGATAAATCCAAGCTAACCAAATTACCAAATGATGAATCTGGTTCAAACAGATATTGATATCCAAGGGGGTAGGGCAAGGCACTATGGCTACAATTTATTAATATATTATGACAAAATTTACTGCCTTCATAGAACTTACAAACTATTCGAAAAATAAAAGATAATAAATAAACGAATAACAAAAATATAGCACTATGGCATCAACTAGAGATAAGTACTATGGTAGAAAGTTAAAAAAGGAAAAAGTATGAGAAATCTCAGAAAAGAATTTAGAATTTTAAATGAGGAAGTTCTATGTTGGAAATATTCTCTCAGCTATTTCTTTTCCTCTTTCTCTTGGTCCACATTCTGCCTCTCAGGATTGCCTCTTCCCTTTAGACTTGGATAATATATTATATCACAAGCTTTGAGATATGGCTTAATGAATGTCCAGCCAAGAGCTGGACATTGTCACACAGGAGTGAAATGAAGTCCTTGATAGGCTCAAAAAAGTAATGCAATTAAACATTAAATATTTTCAATTACTGTCTTTTCATTTTCAATGATAGCATATTTCTTCAATAAATATTTTCAGAAAACTCATGAAATAGGTTGTTCCTATATAAGAATTTTTAATATTTTATTAAATGTCAATTTAAAAAATATTATTGAAGACAGACATTGAAGATAAAATGAGAAGGCACAGACTATTAATTTATCCAATTAAAAACTGAAGATCCTTTCCACAATTTGAGATATTCCAAAGCACAATTATAGAGTTTCTAAGTTAAATATTGTAAATTATTAGAATTGTAATCATTTAATTTATTCTTTTTTTTTTTGTTTTTACAGGAATAAAGTTTGGTGTTTTCCTGTTTGCAATCTTTAGCATTAGTTTTATTTCATTTGCTAAAATCTTTGAATCTGAGATTTTCATGCAATTCATTCTTTTGATTAAATATATCATTTATTTTTAACATAAGGTAATAATTTAGTAATGATAGTTATTAAAAAGTTTTAGTGTTTATTAAAAAATATTTTAGTGTTCTGAAGTTGATTTACAAAGTAATTATTTACAGCTCAACTATTTCTAAAACACAAAGTATTAGTTAAAGACATAAGGCCATGTGTACTGCCATGCTGAGTTTTTATTTGTGGGTACATTCAACATCAGTTTTGCCATAAAATTTTTAGTTTATTTACCCCAGATATATATAGGAAAAATTATTCATTTTTATAATATCAAGCTTCTGTTTCCATTGGTAAACTATCCATCTTGTTTGGGTATAATTATGATTTATGTATACTCAAAAACCAATTCCAAGTACGTTTCTGCTCTATAGATTTCTTAATTTAGTGCAAATATTGTTTACATTACAAAACTTTGTTCTACAATAATTTGTTAAAATAGTTGTATCATTCATGTTGAATTTTAACTGAAATTCTAATATCATGTTAAATGTTTCACTTTTAACAAAATAAACTCCCAAATCTTTATTTCCAGTCAATGAATAGCAAAAAGAAACGTTTAATGACACTAACTTTTTTTTAAAACCACTGGACTATTTTAATTATTTGTGAAGTTTCTCTTGTACTAATGGAGCCAAGAAATTAATACCTATCACATTATCCTTTATGGTGCAGAAGAAAACTAGGATTCAATCATCAGGTTAATTAATATAGAACAGTAATTTGACTTAAGTCAAAATTCATACTTCACAAAAACATTTACAAATGCATAAATACACCCTTTACAGCTTTGGGTAGTGTTTTATTTAATAATCTAAATTTTGAGGTAGATGTTGAAACTATGACAGAAGCTAAAAATAAAACGTTTTGAGTTTTGCCACACCCATCCTGATTTATTGTAATATAATTATTTATAAAAATTATTTGTTAAAAGATGAAAAATCTGAGACAAATGCTAAACTACATGAATGCCAGGAAATTAGACAAAAATCTGAACTGTCCCAGGCAAACAAGAATATACTCATATCAAATAGCACATTACACTTGGTCATTTACACATAGTAAGGTGGAATTTGGAATAATGTACTTTAAAAGTTTGTCTTTAATTTTGTAAAATGTATAGTCACATTCTAAACTTAATCTAAAAGGTTTAGAATAATTTTCATGAAGCACTGAAGAGGATTTTACAAGCCTTAAAAACTTACTTTACACATTTGGATGCTTTTATTCAATAAAAGGAAGTATGCTATAATTTTTTTTAATCTACAGCTATCATAATATGTTATTTTATATTTCTTTTCCCTGAATAAGTTGACAAAAGTGCTATTGTTAAATATTGATCTTCATATAAGAACAAGTGTCTCATTTTCCCCTATGTTAAAAAATTAGGAATTATCATTTTTTTCTCATTGATTTACTTTATATAAAAAACTATTAGAACTAATAAGTGAATTCAATAAAGTTATAGGATAAAAAGTCAACATACCAAAATGAGTAGCATTTTGTATGCAAATAATAACCTAACTGAAAAAGAAATTAGGAAAACAATTTCATTTATGATAGTGTCAAAAAAATAAAATATTGAGAAATAAATGTAATTAAGGAGGTGAAAAATCTGTACACTAAAAATTATAAAACACTGATGAAATAAATTGAAGATGCAAGTAAATGGAAAAATATCTTGTGCTCATGAATCAGAAGAATTAACATGGTTAATATGTTCATACTACCCTAGGCAATGTACAGATTTGGCATAATCCCTATCAAAACCCCAATGGTATTCATCACAGAAATAAAAAGAAATCCTAAAATTTGTATGGAACCATAAAAAACCCCGAACACCAAAACAATTCTGAGAAAGGAAAACAAAGTTGGAAGCATCAAACTTCCTGATTTAAAATTACTGGATATGGCAAATCTATAGGGATCAAAACAGTATGGTACTGGCATAAAAACAGACACATAGACCAGTGGAACAGAAGAAAAAACCCAGAAATAGATCCAAATATATGCAATCAACTAAAATTTGACAAGGGCACCATGGGGAAAGGAATGTTTGTCTCTTCAATAAATGGTGCTAGGAAAACTGGATTTCCAAATGCAATAGAAAGAAATTGGACCCTTACCTTACACCATCCACAAAAATCTACTCAAATTGGAAAATAAGACATGAATATAAGACCAGGAACTATAAAACTCCTAGAAAAGAATGCAGGAGAAAATCTCCTGAATGTTGACTTTGGCAATGATAGTTTGGATAGCACACCAAAAGCTCAGACCACAAAAGCAAAAGTTAATAAATGGGACTACATCAAACTAAAAAGCTTCTACACAGTAAAGGAATCAAAGGAAACAATCAACAAAATGAAAAGAAAAACTATGAATTGGAGAAAAAAAATTTCAAAAAGTATGTTTGATAAAGCGTTAATATCCAAAATTTGTAAAGAATTCATATAACTCAATAGTGGAAGAACAACTAATCTTATCTAAAAGTGGGCAAAATACCTGAATATATATTTTCCTAAAGAAGACATAAAAATGGCCAAGTTATATGAAAAAGTGCTCAATATCATTAATCATCAGAAAAATGCAAATCAAAACCACTATGATATACCACATCACATCCATTAGGATAGCTATTTTTGAAACACTCAAAAAACAATAAATGTTGGTAAGGGTGTAAAAAGAAGGGAACTCTTGTGCATTGTTGGTGGGAATGTAGATTGGTATAGCCATTATGAAAAACACTATGGAAGTTTCTTAAGAAATTAAAAATGAAACTACCATATGATCTAGCATTCCCTCCTTTAGACATGTACCTGAAGGAAATGAAATCACCACCTTGTAAAGATATCTATACTCCCATGTTTATTGTAGCATTATTCTCAATAGCTAAGATATGGAGACAACCTAAGTGTTCATCAATGGATGAATGAATAAAGAAACTGTGGTACCTACAGTAGAATATTATTCACACCTAAAAAAGAAAGATCTTGCCATTTGCCACAACATGGATAAGCCTGGAAGATACTATGCTAAGGGAAATAAACAAGACACAGAAAGAAAAATAATACATGATATCACTTAAATGTGTAATCAAAAAAAAAATCAAATAGAGAGAACAAAACAAGTCTAGTGATCTAATGTGCAGCATGAGGACCACAGGTAATAAAATTGTATAGTCTATAGGAGTCATGCTAAATGAGAAGATTTTAGCTGCTGTTGCTACACAATTTTAAAAAAGGGTAACTAAGATGATGGGTATGTTAATTTGCTTCATGATAGTAATCTTTTTTCTCTTTAGTATCCCATAATAGCATGCTTTACACATTAAATAGACACAATAAAATTTATTCTAAAAAGTCAATGCATAATTATTTTTCAACATAGAAACTATAATTTAACTATTAAAATATTGCAAAGTAAATTTCTGTATAAATCATGTATTTTCTTGACCTTTACGTGTAGTGTAACAGGATTTAGGATGAATTTCATAACGTATGACGTGAGTTAAGTTATATACTTTATTTAGAAAATTTATGTAGACCCAAGATCAACAAGCAAAGTTTAAGGAGTCCCTGATTTTTGGGAAAATGTGATTGAGGAATTAATGAGATGTAGCTCATAAGACCATTATTTTATTGTGTAACCCAATATTGCTATATTAAAGACAGAAACAGGAGTTTTCAGGGGTTTGCCCTGAAGGAATATATGAACTCAATGGTTCACTTATTAGAGGCTGCTATCATGAGAAAGCTCTCAAATCTCCAGTAGGGATGTTTTCCAGAAAGGCTGCCCGATATCTCAAAATCTGTGGGCTTCCCTGTGTCTTGAAAGACAAGACAAGGCAAATATGGCCCATAGGATGAGTGCCAGATACAATGAGTGCCCTTTGCCCAGAGATGCGCCCTGGTGGTTATAAACAACCTGTTTTATAGACATGGGTTTCCTGCTCTCTCCTGACTGTCTACCTTTAAGTCCACAATTACTAATCAAAAAAATATGGGGTCACTATACCTCTTTTGTTATACTTTTATTAATTGGCAACTACCTCTTAAAACTTAAAAGTAGTTCCTAAAAGATTTTATACCTGTTTGTTCACCTAGATAGATTAAAAGCCCTTTAAAAAGACTTTTGACCCCAACTCACTACCTATATTCCCTATACAATCCCTGATATGCAAATATGTTACCCTAACAACTAATAATTGATGTCTATGATTATAAAAACATACATAAATCTAACCATATTGCTGGACATTCATAGAGATACATCCAATCTTCTAAATAACCCCACTATTATATCTAATCTTTTTATATAAAACTATAAACTATACATTAGTCTCTATATCTTCTTTTATTTTCTCTTTTTCCTATCAATTTCCTTATCCTCTGTAACGACCCCTATCTAAAGGACTTGGCTCCACACAAAAAAGTAGCTAATCTCCTCACAGACTTACCTCGACTACTCCCCAACACCTGATCATCCTATCAGTCCACAGAGATATGTGCTGAATCACTGGGGTCACTGAATCATTGAGTTCTCCCTACCATGAGTCTCCTTTTTTATATGACAAATATAGGGAAACAGCATTGTCATTGAGGGAATAAATGAATTGGTGGATTTGGAAACCATCTATTTACAAAGGCATTTGGAAATACTTATCTATTGAATCTGGAGATCTTGGATTTCAAGAAGTTCCTTTATTGAGGAGTGAAGTCCTAGTCCTATGGTAAGATGAATTTGATGAGGGAATCCTTGGTTCCAGCTAGCTATTGTACAGTCAACACAAAGTGAGCATCTAGATTCGCTTTCAGCAATTCTGCCCATGGAAGTCTTATAAAACCTCATGTGGAAATTATCTTTATTATTTGTTCATATGCCATTACCATGCACAAATGGTCATTTATGATTAATAAGTGCTACTTAATGCCATTACAAATTGTTTTTGAACTCTAAATATGGTACACATCTTAAGCTTCATGTTTGTGAGAATAATGAAGTCACCTGGTGCCAAGCAACTTTAACTGTCATTACCATTCCTGGATTTTAGGACTTTAATATGATGGACTTGAAGGAAGACATACTAAGGGCTGCAGGGTATGGCTGTGATTGCCTTGAACTACAGAAAAACTGCAAATTATTTGTATAAAAATTGCTGGTTTTCCTTTCTGGAACATATACTACTAGAGTCTTACTAGCTATCCTTTTTTAAGCTGTTACATATTAAATTGAATGAAGTCAAAAATGCCAATTACAGAATTGATTAGGATTCCAAAAAACTGAATTAGAAATCACTGAAATAGTTTAAAGACTGATAATTTAGTTTGGCAGTGTGCATAGAGAGACTGTAACCTTCAGATTGTCAATTGTTTTAGAGTGTATAAATTACAACTGTTTGCCTGGCTGTTAATTTTCTATTCAAAACCATCACAAATTAATCACATTCCCTAATTTACAATTTGAAAAAGATGACTTTTGACAAATGTGGGAAGCACATAAACTACCAGAAACACAATATGCTGCTTTTCAGGTTTCCCTAAAGCTTTGGTTTCAGATAATATTAAAACCTTTTACCCATATAAGTCAAAAAATGTAGAATGACAGATGGTAGAGATTTCAAAATGACAGAAAAACAAGATATCAGAGCACACAAGATTTTTATTCCCACTGATTCTGTTTCTGCTATTTAAATGTAAGATAATCATGGACAGGTATATAACCTCCCTGTGCCTCAGTTTTTACAATTGTAAAATGGGGGATAAAAGACAATCTCAAAGGTAGAACTGATGGAAATTATTATGCTCTACCACAATACTTTCAAGTATATCTGCCTGAATTCCAAGTTGATTACTATATTATATATTTATATATAATATATTTATTATATATTTATATATAATATATTTATTATATATTATATACTATATTATATATTTACTACTGGTTTTGGAGAATGGATTTAATCTTGATTTATTTCAAAAAAATTTAGAGTTAATAAATAAACAACTCATATTTAAATATCTTGAGGAAAAGCTTAAATCTGAATAAGTTTTAGGCAAAGACTTCAGGCCTTATCAGAGACATGATATGCTATCATAAAAGTTGAAAAGGGCAAAGCCTGTATGCATTGATTTTCAAATATAAAGTCAATTTTTTTTTCAGTAAGTGTTTTAGAGCTAATTTATTTTAGCAAACACTGGGAAGTATTCATCTAATTATTTTTTAAAAGAATCCCATCTTTATTGACAAGTGTTGTGAAGCTTATACAATCATTTAGAAAAAGAATATTTTATTTTCACTCATTAATGTAAATCTATGCTTTAAACCAGAGAAACTATACATTTACACTTATACTTTTTTGTGTTTTTTAAAATTACTTTCGAGAGGATTTTTTTGAACAGGGAAATAATGCTTGTTTTTCAAAAAACATGAATCCATCTAAAGCAGATGTTATTTTTTTCTGCCGTGTCAATTTAGGAAATGTTGTCAGTATATCCATAAGCCCAATTCTTGACCACAAAGAATATCTTTCACTTGTTGAAGTGTAAAATATCCAGAAAGCAGGAACAAAGGCATCTTCTGGTAGAGCTGCACAGCATGTTCAGAAAAAGTATTGAGCATTCTCTGAACAGTGTATTATGGGACATACAAACATTGCCTAAGCTTAGACTTGATATACCAAACTTGATATACTAAAAATTTAAGTGTACATAGTGTGCAATTCTTCACATATTCCAGTAAATTCTAGGACAATGATAATGAAGATAAGAGAGACTTCTTTATACAAAAATCCAACAATGGCCATAAGGCAAGTGACTATATTAGTTTCAGATTGCTGTTTTAACAAATCAGCACAAACATAGTGGCTTAAAACAGTGGAAAAATATTATTTTACAATTTAAAAGTTTAAAATGGGTCTCATGGGGCTAAAATGGTGATGTCAGCAGGGCTACATTTATTCTGGAGGCTCTAGGGGAGACATAGTTTCCCTGCCTTTACCAGCTGTGGAGGCTGCCTCCATTTCTAGACTTGTGGCCCCTTTAATAAAAGTCAGCAATTGAGTCACTCAGACCTCTGTTTCTGTTCTCACAGCTCCTTCCCTGATTCTGCCTCTCCTTCATCCCTTTTCATTCATAAAGATTCCTGTGATCACATTGGGTCCACCCAGATAATCTAGGACAATCTCCCCATCTCAAGATCCTTTACTTAACCACAATCGCTTATTCCTGTTTGCCAAGTCAGGTAACATATTCACAGGTTCAAGGGTTTAGACATGGACATCTTTGGAGGGCCATTTTTCTACCTCCAACAGCAACCTTTTTGTTCACATTCAAGAAAAAAAAAAAAAACACGATCAAAATCTTTCTTTGAGTTAACAATCATAATTCTCAATTTCCTGAACACCAACAGTAATGATTTAGATTTTGAGAGTATTGAGAGATTTACTTGCCAGATGATTGAATAATGTAAATAGCACCAGCAACTGAGTTTAAGAAATAGAGGGCATTATTTTAGAGTTTTTATTGCATATGGCTTACACAGACACAGAATGATTTTGTCTCACAGCTACTATATCCATCAACTCAATTTTATCACTTTGTTTTTCTAAACAAGGAAATGTTTTATAAATCATATACATCTGTCATCTTATTTGTTGCTGTAAGAGACTTCATGTGTTAAGAACAAGTGTTTAGAGTTCAAAGTGATGTATTTTCTCTTTTTAATAACTTGTCTCCGCCTGGTGTTTTCTCACCTTGCAGCAAAATTTTAGAGGTTGCAATGTTCTCCAATGAGCTATTCTATTATAAATCCGAAGAGGTTTACCACATAAAGAAAAGCATCTGTTTCGTTGATAATTCACTGAGTCTATTCTTCACATCAGATAAATGCTATTTGACCATGTGAGATCTAATAAAAGCTGGTGCCAAATTTGTTAAATTCCCCCTCTGCTGCATCCGTGCATGGGCCATTAAACACCTTCAGCATATCATGCATGCCGGACATTAGAGCCAGACCTGGATCATCTAAATCAATTTGTAATTTATGTAGTTCAGTTATGGATTTTCACTGCTAATGCTTCGTAATATGACCCAAGTATTCTCTTATTTAACTCTGATAAAGTACAATTTTATTCAGACCGAGAACAATTGCTTTTATTTTTTCTGTCAACTTCATTACGGTTTTGAGTCTCACTTTGCTTGTATTCAAATCAATTCACATAAATCACGCTTACAAATAATTTGGGGCTCTCAATAAGCACAGTGTGATCAGCAAACTTGTGCTGCAACAGAATAGTGAATACTCTGTAATGCAGCTGCCTGAGTAATCTGTCCATCCTGGGAGACATCGATACAGGAGAAAAGCATGAGGAAATTATTTTGATATCTCCATAATTAAATTGGTTTGTGAGGATCTAGATGGATCTGACTTACTCTGAATTCCATTCTAGGATGAGTTTTAAAGCAAGATTTTGATTTTATTCAGATATTAAAATGGGACCTTTCATAAGAACTCAGAGGAAAGAAACTCATTTGGCAGCTAACTGTTCTTCCAGAGATTATTGTGCAAGACTAGTCTAAAGAATAAATTACTGATGTGAAAGCAATGTGTTGCTACAGGACACGCTATTTTAAGTTACTCAGGTGTGGTTATCAAGTATCCCCTGTCACAGGTGATACTGTAGTCACCAGTGAACTAGAACTGGGCCAAGACTCACCACATGAAACGTGGTGCTAGTGATAGCCAGCAAGAAGCTCATGATGTCCTAAAACTAAGAAGGCTCAACACCACAGCAATCCAGGAAGGGACTCAGTTCTTTGCTGATGCTGTGATGTCAACTGGTGCATAAAGAAGTCTCTAGCATAAGAGAAGCTGGGCAGAACACTAGGCTAAAGGCCACTTCTTTGAAGTTGATCAATAAAGGAGGTAGCTGAAGACTAATCCACTAGAGGCTTATTTGGAAGGGATACTAGAAAAAGAACATCCAGAAAGAGGAAAAGTAAAAGACAAAAGAAGGGGGGAAGAATGAGGCAAGTTCTTGTTTTGAATTAAAATAATGTACTAATAATAATTAGCTTTATTTAGTTAGAATTTATAGATAAATCAATTAAATGATTTTACATAAAACATTACTTTTGGATTGAGCCAACGGACATTAGGTGTCCAAGATTGCCAGCCACTGGAGGAAGTAAAAAAAAGTGCTACAATGCTTGCCTCAGTTCTGTCCTATCGCTCTTACATCTACTTTGCCAGCTAGAGTTTCCCACAGTAACTGTTTCTGCCTATTCTTCGATTTTGAAATATGATCCTACATTATCTTCCGCTAGTCACTGGCCCTACTTTGGGTTTGCATTTTTGGGTTCGGGATTCACGGACTCATTTTTTCATCACCAAGTTGGAGAGTTCAGGTGGTCCCTTAGTTTGGGGGCCTCAACAACCATTTTTTTGCTCTTGGTTGACAGCATACCATACAAATCACCTGTACTCCCCAGCTCAAATCACCCTTGATGTGATGTTTTCAGTGTTGCCCATAAACCATCTGCATCAAACTATTCTGGTGGGTGTTTATTGAAAACACAGACTCCCAAGCCCCACTTTGAGAATATGGGAAAGTACATTTGCAACAAGAGATCTCAGAAGATGGGTTTGCACAATACATTTTGACAACCACTGTGTTAGCACTTCAAAATTACTAAAAAGGGACAAATCTCTATTCCTTCTTTTCATCACTCTCAGTTGTTTATCTGACTTAACTCATGTAGAAATAAGTTAAGAGAAATGTTGTGAGCAGCCACTTTGTAAATGAAAGTAAAAAATAAGAATCAAAATGAGATTTTATATGCACAGATATATAATGTTATTAAATATTTAATGATATTTCTTAGACTAACCCAGCACACTGCTGAAAACAGCAGATGTCATGCTATGTTACTCATCATTAAGGTACAGATTAATTATGTATAAATAAAAAATAGATTTCCAGGGTAACTTTCTTTCCTAACACAACCACCCATTACCAATCTAAGTTTGCCTCAGAGTAGTAAAATGTAAGAAGTTTCAGTGACATCCTGTTGTGATGCATTACAGGCATTTTGAGGGGATTAATACAGCTGTAATCTAATAGCAAATATTTTCAGACTATGTAGAAGTTTCTCACTATAAGTAATCCTTATCAAAACTATTAACCAACACATGATGAAGCTATATCTATTGAGTAAATGGCTTTTACTTTATAAACTTCTTTGAGTTTTCTGTGTTTATTAAATAATCTACTTATCTTCCCAGTGCTTTTCAAAATAATCAAAGTTACAAAATCAGATAAAAGATTCATGTCAACCTTTTATGGAGAGAAAAGGATCTTGGTTGACCTATGAGGCACTGTGAATTAATTCTAGCTTTTCAAAATAAGTTACTAAAGTTATGGTTTGTCGGTGGAAGTATAAGAGTGGTTTGAGAAATTGCTGCAACATTTGAACTCAGACGTGAATGCAATCACTGAAAAAACTTAACAATTTAATTATACATTTATATATATAGCAGACATAACCAAAACCCATGCCAGCTATTTTTGTCCAAAATAACAATTTGAATTTTTTCATGTAGCACTTTCTCAATATATGCAAATTACTCAAATATGCTCTTTTGTTTTCTCAAGAACATTTACTAATACTTAGGAGATAAAGATTATAAATATGATTGTACTAATGGGTTGAATGCCTTGAAGTGTAAATTACCCCCAAGTGGCCAAGGTGCTGATTCAGCATTAGGGAATGCACAAGGGAAAAAAGTGGGAAATGACAACCTAATGCTTCATATATTTGATGGCAATGGGAAAGGGAATTGCAGCCACTGTGGTAAGTCTTTAAAATTAAATTAAAAGACGTCTGCACCAGAATTCTCAATATTTCAAGACAGATAATCAGAAAAGAACCAAAAACTCTTACATTTTATGTTATAAAGGATTTATGAGTGGCAATATAGTAAGGTGATACAAATTTTGCCAAATTATTTTCACCCTCATAGCATGGCTATGCTACTTCACATAATAATATAAACATTTATAGAGAGCTTTCATTGCTCAAGATATGAACTATAGATTTAGTCGTCACCCTGAACTTATGAGGAAAACTCTTTTGTGTTTCAAACTTCATAAATGAGACAAAGGAGAAGAAAAAAAGAGCAAAGCTGGGAATTCACTTAAGATGATTATAATGCAGCCTGCATCTTTAAACACCATGCTCTTTTGCCTGATCAACTGTGGATTGCTTGCAATTATACATGGGAAGTATTTTATATGTAGGATATAGCAATTTTCAAACTCTTCCACATAGGACAACTGCTTAAATATATGGTTTAATATTGATATTGTTGAAACTGTCCTTAAATAACAGCATTGTTACATTGTCCATTGTATATAATAAACTTTTTATTTATTTATTTATTTTTTATTTCATCGTATTATATGGGTACAAATGTTTAGGTTACACATGTTGTGTGTTGCCTCTCCCCAGCCCCCGAGACAGAGTTTCAAGCATGTCCATTCCCCAGATAGTAGTACACATCGCACTCATTATGTATGTATATACCCATCCCCTCCTGCCCCCTCCCATCTGCCCAATGCCTGATAAATGTTATTCCTGTATGTCCACTTAGGGGTTAATCAGTTAATACCAATTGCTGGTGAGTACATGTGGTGCTTAACATTGTACAGAATAAACTTTAAAGAGATATTTATGCAGTTCTGTCTCTTATTCATGCCATTTCTTTGTCTTTAAAACTTTGTGTCACACAATAAAATCACCAATAGTGAAAGCCTTATTCTGATCAAATTTCTCTGAAATGATTGAACATGATGATTTTTAACATATATAATTTTTTATTGATTTTTCAAGAATTGCATCTTGAGTTATAAAATTTAATCAAAAGAGATTCCTTAAAATATGTTTTCAAAATATTTTAATTTTATGGTAAACAGAATTATGGTTTCCTTATTACTCCTTCATGGAATTTGGGAAAATAGTTCAATTATTTTGTAGTTCTAAGAAAAGATTTGGTCATATAGTCCATATTTAACAAATACTTGATTGATAAATTGAATTAGCTTATTTCTGAGTTTTGTCCCTTAGTAAATTTTACTATTATGCTATATTAAATAATTCTTAATGGTAACTTAAAAATGATCTTTGCTTGAATTGAAAAGATTTTTTTCCTAAATACATCAAGTAATTCATTGTTTTGCAAATTTTACACTTGATACTACACTTGATATTAGCCAAAAGGCTGAGAAGCGATGCAAATTTTAAAACTAACAAGTCCCTTTTCCCAATTATTTAATTAAGTCATTAGATGTGTGACTTCAGAGATTCCAATGAATTCTTCACTTTCCTATCACTAAATCTTTTTTATTGTTTTAAATTCTGTAGCTTCTTGTGAGAATTAGTAGCTGATGCAATGTGAGTAATGAATTTCAACTTGGACAACAGACTTCCTATTCTTTTTTTTTTTTTGCCTTTTTAAAAAATTTCGGCATATTATGGGGGTATAGATTTTAAGGTTTCAATAAATGCCCATTCCCTCCCTCCCCCCACAAGTCTGAGTCTATTCTAACCCACTCTCTGTTCAAAGAAGTCATCTCATCTTAAAGAGTTCTTATGTGTTTCGTGGTGCTTTTCAGATTCAGTTTTCTCTCATCCTCTCTGGTTGATTTCAGATTTTAACTTTGCCAACTGCCAGTTTTGCCTTTATCAACTCTTACTCCAGTTAGATTTTCAGCCACTGATATCCGTTGCACTTTTACCTATATTAAGCTCTGCTCTTGCCTACCTTGGAATGTTTTGTTTGTTTGTATGGTTGTTTGTTTATCAAGCAGAAACTGAAAAGCCTGGAAACCAATCTCGTGCTATTGATGCTGAGTGAGCTGCTGTATACAGGTTCCACCATAAAAGTTTGTGGGTGAATGAGCTGGTATCATTCAGAAATGCATGAGGTGATGTCAGTGGCTCTCTTTCATGTATCATCATGATACTTTTGTGTCATGTACTCATCATGGCACTGAAAAAGTTATTTACTCTTGGGCTGGGTGTGGTGGCTCACGCCTGTAATCCTAGTACTCTGGGAGGCCAAGGCTGGGAGGATTGCTCAAGGTCAGGAATTCAAGACCAGCCTGAGCAAAAGTGAGACCCCCATCTTTACTAAAAATAGAAATAAATTAGCTGAATAACTAAAAATATATAGAAAAAATTAGCCAGGCATGGTGGTACATGCCTGTAATCCTAGCTCCTCAGGAGGCTGAGGCAGAAGGATTGCCTGAGTCCAGGAGTTTGAGGTTATTGTGAGCTAACCTGATGCCAAGGCACTCTAGCTCAGGTGACAGAGTGAAACTCTGTCTCAAAAAAAAACAAAAAAACAAAAAAAACATATATATATATATATATTTACTCTTTTTCCTTTTCTTAATCTTCTACTTTCTTTTTCCTAATTTTGTTTTCATTCTTTTTTTTCTTCTTCCCCAAACTACACTTTTCCCCCAGTAGTCAGGGCTAAAAATTTTCTGATCTTGCTTTAAGAATAGATTCTATCATTAAATGCTCTGCCTTCCTATTTTGAGTAATCAAATAGAGATTTTCAATTTTTCATTCAAATTGTTGAAAAGTAAAACATGCATCTTTCAGTTTTTTATATATCCTTTGATTTCCAGTGGCATAGCCAATGTTAAGGCATTTGGCATTCATGGAAAGCTAGTATTTTCCTTTGAGCCATGGGTACCATCCAAGTTACTTAAGAAAAGAGTATATGACATTTTTGAAACATAAAAAAAAAGAGAGAAAAAGAACAAGTAAAAAGATTAAAACAACAACAGCAATCCACTGTTGCCTCCACAACATCAAAGCAGGCTCATTTCTTCATAGTCTTAAAAAAAAATTGTTTTGGTTTTATGAAGACATATTTGATTGAGGTGGCTCTATTTTTTTAAAAAGGGATTTAAGATTATATAAATGTGATTATTATCCTGAGAAGTGTCTCTAAATTCCACATTTAAAATCATGGAAGTTGTGACTACTGATATAATGTTCTATTCAAATAGGAATATATGCCAGTTAAAACATTCTCCTGCCCTTGAAATTATGTTTGATAATCTCACATATGTGGCTGACAAAGGAACTTTGGAAGTTTTGCAATAACTGTATGGGTCTCAATAAAAGAAAAAGAAATCTCTTCCCTTTTTTTTTCCCCTCTTAAAATGTTTTTCTATATTCCAGATGTTTGTGATTTTGTCTGTTCATGTATTTCCCCCTAGGGAAAGTAGTTTTCTTTATGTATGCAATATCATTTTTAAGGTCTTTTAGCTTGCCTTCTCCATTGGTCATAGCCATCTTACATCAATGTGGCATTAGAGTTTCTAATTGCAATATGTAGGCTATTAAAATGAAGCAATGAGGGAGAACTGGTTCCAAGTCCAGGAGAAGTGGTAAAAATTATATGCAACTAATCCTTTTGCTACTTGAAGTGACTATAAAAGATAATGGATATGCCAGCAGACAATTAGATCAGCAGTGCAAAGAAAAGGAAATGCAATACAGAAAAGAACTTCAATATAAAGCAATTGTTAAAAAGGAAAAAAATAAATCCCTGAGATTGGCTCTTTGGGAACATTCCCCCAGACATCCAAGTTTGCCTTGAATGTATTTATTTTCAAATTTTGTCCAACTGGTGATTAAATCTACAAGTGTACAAATTATTTGGAATGTTTTTAAAACTATGACCATTTGATAAAAAAAGCGGCCCTGAAACAGTCAAACCTCTAAACAATAGAAACTACATAATTAAAATATTCTATCCTTTGCCATGATACTGAGTATTCCAGAATTTACATGAACTCTCCTTTTATTTGTCTGTGTGCTTTGGAAATCCCAGTTACAAACTGAATATAGAAGCAGTTACAAAATGATAAAGAGGAAACAAAAGAGATTGCTTCTTTTGCAGTATCTTAACTTCATTATCTTAAATGCTTAGAAAATCCGGTCTCAGCCACCTTTATATTAGGAGAAAACTAAAAACAGCTTACAACTAAAACTCATGATTTCAGAATTTTGCATTTAGGGAAGAATTTAGAGAGCCATTTCTATGGTCACCCTCTGCCTATGGAGCATTTTGGTGACTCTCCCTACATTTGTCTACAATCCCCATGTGATAAATAAGGCTGAATTTAACAACATGAAGAATTTTGTTTCACACATTGCTAAGTAGGTAAAGTATTCCATAAGTGAATTGGATTGCTAGCTTATGTTTCCTGAATGAAAGAGTGGATGATGGATGATGGATGATGAAATGGACTGAAAATTTGAAAGTAAGTGTGTATAATGGAGAAACTTGGAACGTGGCTGTGTTTCTCACCAAGTGTAATTGCCTGAGGATAATACAGAAATTGCCTTTTGCTTGATAGTATAAATTTTAAATCAATCTCTTTCAGTTACTCAGAAGAAGAGAGGCTGGTCTGGCTCCTGCCACAGCTCTTATGTTTGTTATTAACTTTGCTCACAGAATTTATGATTTATTTATTTTTTAATAACCAACTTACACAGCAGACATTGATGGATCAGTTATGATTTAGGTTTCAGGAGATTTTCAGCCCATATTTTATAGAAAATTACATATCCTTTGAAATGTCATATTATTTTCAAAACCTTCCACACATATTAGCTACAACAATTAACCACATTTAGAAAATCTAAATAAAAAACAGATTGTGATAATATCCACCTTTGTGCAGAAAATATAATAACCATAAACCAAAAGTTGTGTGATTTATACAATATGAATACAATGTAAGAGGTTTCTGTATTGTACACCTACCTAAATTCTCCTTCCCCTGCTAAGTATTTCATTTTCCTTGGTTAATTTCCTTGATACGCTCAAAGTTAGACTTGCCCTCTGTAGATCTCAACCAATGGAGGCCCAGAACTTCCTCCTGACATGACTCAACCTCTAACACCATCTCCTCTTTCCCTGAACTCCATCAATTTCTGTTCAGAATCATCAGGCCTAAAGTAATTGTAATCTTTATCTCTTTTTATATCAATCACCACAGGAATCTCAGGTTTCCAAGTTATTACTCAGTCCTCAGAAACCAATTCCTAGAATGCTCTATATCCCCTTTTCTACCCATCGTTTTCCCCTCCCCAACTCCTAAAACCTTTCTCCTTTGTTCGCTACAACTCACTATATTATCAAACTTTTACTAGCATTCCTATCACTTTCCTTATCTAATGCACTTCGGCTTCTCACACAACTCATTTAATTGGTATTTGTCTCCTCTTTTACCTCCTCTGGGCCTAGAGATGTAGTAGACATTCCAGTTATACTAATTGTCAATTTCAACATATTCTCTTCTCTGCCTCTTTAAAGATCCTCAGTCCAAATGACTCAAGTCATTCTACTCATTCCTTGAAGGTTAGACACCTGAGTCACTATTACTTGTCTTCAAAATTACTCCTTCACAATTTTTGGTGATTGCAAATTCAAAAAATAATTGTCTCCATACACTGGCCTCTTAATTACCAAAATAATCTTGTTCTAACTCTCCCACAATTGCTCACTTCCATATCCATACTATAAACTTTGTCATCAGTAATCAAGGTTACCCATCCATAATCTCAATTTCAAACCTACCACTCTCCAATCATCACTGCTTACCTTTTCAGCTCAAGCTTTCTACTCTTTCTCTCTATTCTTCCACCCCACGAAGAATTACAATTCATTTTTCTTACTGAATTTTCACAAGTACTCACACCACTCATGTTATTATTATCCTATTTCTACAGTTTGAAATTCATGATCAACACTTAAAATTCCTCCTTTGCATATCCTCTCAACTCTCTTGCCACTTGCCCATTTATCCCATTTTTAAAACCCCTTGTCCCTAATGAAACTCAATTCTCTATTATAGTTCTCTTCTTTGTCTATGACTGGAGAAAAGTGTATGGCTGTGCAAACAGATCTCACTTGTTGATATTTAAGAGCTTAACTTTAAATGGTCTATAATGCTGCCTGAACAATCCCTAGGTCATTTACTGTCTTACTGATAAGTATGTCATTCATTCCTTTATCTCTTTGAATCTTACAAGACTTGTCTTAGTCCATTTGGACTGCTATAATAAAATACCATAAACTGGATGGCTTATAAACAGCAGCAATGTATTTTTCACAGTTCAGGGCCTGGGAAGTTCAACCTCAAGATACCAGCAAATTTGGTGTCTGGTGAAGGCCAACTTTGTAGTTTGTAGATTACATCTTCTTGATGTGTCCTCATATGGTGGAAGGGGACACTAAGTTCCTTTGGGCTCCCTAATATTATGAAAAGCACTGATCTTATTCCTGGGAACTCCACTCTCCTGATCTAATTACTGTTTTAAAACTCTACCTCCTAATACTATCACCTTGAAGGTTATGATTTCAACACATAAGTTTTCGGGGACACAAACATTCAGACCACAGCACCACCCCATGTTCACTCAATGGAAAATATAAATTCTCATTTCACTAAGAAGATAAGAGTAATTAAAATAATTTTCACAAATTCTCATCATTGTATTTACCTGCCTATCTGCATCTGCTTTCTCTTCTGTTGCTGTGAATGAACTGAACGTTGTCCTTCAAAAAGGCTTACTTCCCAGTGGTGAACCACATCCCACCATCTCTTGCCTGCTCAAGAGTTGCTCCTGCAAATATCCTGTTTGTATCTCCTGAATTATCATTTGTTTTCATCTCTCTACCATAGCTTTTCCTTTATTATATTAATATCAATATTTCTCCCATTTTAAAAATTATTTGATTCCCACCATTTCTGTCTTCCATATTATAGTTAATTTATTTACTCCCTTAATTTTCTATCTTTACTTCTCCCCTAAAACCACTAAAAACTGGATCCCTGCCCTATAAATATAGTGAAAGTACTCTACTCTTGCTGAAGTCACCAATGATCCTATGTTGCTAAATCCAAAGGTCATTTTTTCCCAATTCTCATTGTGTTTAAACTTCCAGGAACATGGGATGCAATGAATCACTTCTTTATAAAAAAATACTTTCTTCTCTTCTTCTCATTCCCTAGATAACATAATCTCTGGGTTTTCACCCATCTCACTAGCCATTCTTCTCATTTTTGTTGCTAGTTTCTTTTTATTTCTTTGATCTCTTAAGCTGGAGTGACGCAGAGCTCTGTTCTTATACCTCTTCTCTTCATTTTTGACAATATACTCACTCGATCCAGTATCAAGTCTCATCTACATATTGATAACCCTCAAATTTATGTCTCAGTCCCTACCTTTTCCATCAACTTCAGACTCATATAGTCTAATGATATCTTGAATTTTGAATTAGCTCCCCACATTAAACATCTACAAAACTGAGCTTCTGACAGTTTCTGTAAATCTGATGCCATTCAAAACTTTCCCTATGTCTATTAATAACAGCATTCTTTCCTGTTATTAAAAACAAAAACTTTATTTTCATCTTTGATTTTCTTTTCTCTAATATCCTGCATCCAATTTATTTTGAAATCATGTACACATTATTCTCATAAAAATATCCCAAATCTAACCACTTTTCACCCCTCCCACTACTGCATCATGTACAAGTCATCATTTTTCTTACATGGATATTTGAAATAACTTCCTAACAAGTGTCTTTGATTCAATCCTCAACTTGTTTCAATCTATTTTGCCAGTAGCTAGAGTTTTCATTTTAAAATAGATGGTATATTATATCCCTGTACTGCCCCAAATTCTCTAATAGTTTCCAATTTTCCTCAGAGTACCTAGCCTACAAGGCCTCACTCTATCTAATACCATCACCAGAGTTCAACACTCCTCCCTCAGTAATCAATAGAACAAGATGACAGAAAATCAGTAAGGATACAGAAGACCTGAACAACACTATTGACCAACTTGACCTATTTGACATACATAGAACACCTCAGCCAACAAAGCAGAATATTCATTATTTCAAGTTCACACTGAATAGTCAGTCACTAAGATAGTCCATATTTTAGACCATAAAACAAACCTTAAGAAATTTAAAAGAACTGAAGTAATATAAAGTATGTTCTCAGATAATATTAATAGTAGATTTCAACCAGAAATCAATAATAAAAAGAAATCTGGAAAATCTCCAAATATTTGGAAATTAAACAACATATTTCCAAGTAACCCATAGGACTAAGAGGAAATCACATAGCAGATTAGAAAATATTTTGAATTGCATGAAAAAACAGCATATACAATTTTGTGGGATGCTGCTAAAGGAAAGCTTAAAGGGAAACTTTCAGAATTAAATGTTTATATGAGAAAAGAAAAATGGTATCCAATCAATGATCTAAGCTCCTACCTTAAGAAAATAGAAAAAGAAGAAAAATCCAACCCCAAATAAATCAGAGGGAAGGGCATGATCAAGAACAGAAATCATTGAAAAGGAGAAGGAAAAAAAAGGAAAAGAATAATATAAAAAACATGAAAGCAAAAGATGGTTCTTTAAAAATATCAATAAAATCAACAAGCTCCTAGAAAAGCTGGTAAGGAAATGAGAAGACAAAGGTTACAAATATCAGGAATGAAAGAGGGGCTACCACTACAGACTTCAGAGGTATTCATAGGATACAACAGAATGCTCTGAAAAATTATCTGCTAATAAATTTGACTAAGTAGATGAAATAGTCCAACCTCTTGAATGACACAAACTGCCCATAGTCATTCAAAAAGAAACAGCTAATCCAAATTGTCCTACATCACTGGAAGAAGTTCAATTTATAGTTAAAATCCTCCAGTCCCTCCAGTTAAAATCCCCAGCCAGTAAGGCTACTCTGGCACAGTATAGACAGAGAACAATGGCATGGAATAGTGATTCCAGAAGTAGAGTCACATATAGATGGAAAATTAGCTTTCGACAAAGATACAAAGGGAATTCAATGGAGAAAATGTAGTCTTTTAACAAAGGACACTTAAAAAATTTGGATATCAATAACTAAAAGAAAAGAACAGAGGGATGGAGGGAAAGAAGGAGAAAGGGATAGCAAAAGAACAAGAGCCTTAAACCATACCTTCTTGCATCATGTACAAAAATTAACTCAAAATGGACCAAAGGTATAATAGTACAGTCTAAAAGCTTCTAAAATAAAACATAGGAGAAAATAGTTCTACTCTTTGGCTGAGTAATGATTTCTTAGCTAAGGAAACAAAATCACAATCCATTCAAAAATTGATAAATTGGACTCTATCAAAATTAATACATTTTACTCTCAAAAAGACACTTTAAGAGTTCCAAAGAACTCTCTGATTTTATTAATAAGAAAATAAAGAACTCCATATTTTTAAAGTGTGTAAAATAATTCAATAGACATTTCTCTAAGAGAAGATGACAAATATTATATAAAAAAATGTTCAACATCCTTAGTCACTAGGGAAATGAAAGCTAAATGATATGCCATTATTCACCTATTACAAGAGCTAAATTTTTTAAAAAATGGCGATAACAAATGATAGTAAATCTGCAGAGCAATTGGAACTCCTGCATATTAATGGTGGGAGTACAAAGTGGTGCAACAACTTTGGAAAACTGCTTGGTATTTCTCTTAAAATAAAACATACTTAATAAATGGCCTAATAACCCCACTCCTAGGATTTCATCCTAGTTGAAATAAAAACCTGCATTCATACAAAAACCTATACAAAAATATTTTTAGCACCTTTATTCATAATTTTCCAAAGATATGAACAATAAAATTATCTCTCAAATGGGGAATGTATAAACAAACTGATACCTCTATACAACAGAATTCAACCCAGATATGAAAACAATAAATTACTGATTCATGAAACAACATGGATGGACCTCAAATGTACTATGCCAACTGAGGTAAGCCAGTTTTGAAAAACTACATATTGTAAAATTAATTTATATGATATTCTGGAACAGGCAAAATAATAGAGACACAATACAGATTAATGATTACTAGGACCTGGTGATTGAGGGGCAAGTTGATTAGAACAGAGCACAGGGAAATTTTAAGGGGGTGACTAGACTATTCTATACCTGGATTTTGATGGTGGTTATAAGATTTTATGCATTTATCGGGACTCAAAGTACTGTCTACTAAAAAACAGTAAATTTTATTGCAAATAAATGATATAAAAATTTTAAAAGGAAGATATACAAATGACCAACATAAACACTGGCTCAACATCATTGGTAATCAGCTTATACAAATTAGAACCACATTGCAATAACACTTTATACACACTAGATTAGGTAAAAATTAAAAATGGACAACAGCAAACTTCGCTGAGAATGTGGAGCAATTGGAACTCAGACATTACTGAAAAACGAAAAGTTATTTGGCTGCTTCTCATAAAGCTTAAATAATACCTTAACTCTATATCTGAGTAATTACACTCCTAAATATTTACCCAGGAAAAAGGAAAACGTGTACAAAAAATGTACATGAGTATTGGTACCTGTGCATTAACAGAGGATGTGTAAATTATAGATCATTAATTAGTGGATAATCCTTTGATAATAAAAATGAATGGACTACTTGTACATGCGATACCAAGAATTTCAAAAACATAGACATGAAAGAAAGAAGTTAGACAAAAGTTGTGTATATTGTATTATTCTATTTATATGAAGTTAAATACAACAAATCTAATTTATACAGTAATTCAAAGTTTGCGTATGAGGTAGAGATTGACTGAGATGAGACACAAGAGGACTTTCTAGAGTAATGGAATTGTTCCATATTGTGATTGAGTTGTTACATGAGTGTATACTTGGGTTAAGACTCATGAAATTATACATTTCACAGTAATTAAATTTTATCTCAATTAAAAAAAAAAAAGAAAAAGAAAAGGCTCACTTGGAAGCTGTAGCAATTCCTAAAAATCTTTAGGAAGCTTTCCCCAACACTCGGCCTGCAGCCATAAATGGCTGGTTCTCAAGAGCTTCCTGGGAAGCCAGTGTAAATCTCTTGCCTGCCAGTTCATCTGACTGCACCACTCTCTTACCTCCAGACAAAATAGCTTCCCCTTCACTTCTGACTGCTATGTATGCCTCACGCAACTTCTCTTACTTGCAATTCTAACCTGAAATGACAAAAGGAAAGGAATTTCGTTAATAGAAAGGAGTAACCGTAATGCCACATTTAAAACAGGCACTCCAGTACTGGGGAAACATGGTGCAAATGAAAGAAAATTCACTGAAGCTATTTGTGAAAAATTATGGAGCCAAAACAAGCAATTAGCTTCTTTAAATATTTTTTAATAAGCATCTTTTTCTGGTATTATTATATTCTAGGTAATCAATAATCCCCTTTTTATTTTTTATAATCAATTATATAATAGAAAGACTTAACTCCCTTTTCAAATTCCACTAAAATGGCAGAAAAATGCATATTTTTACATAAAAGTATTTAACTCCAGAGATTAGAAGAATAAGAGATGTCGTCAGACTTTTAGATGTTAGAAATTGATTAGTTAGTAGTATGATAACTGTGAGAGCAGATACAACAGAAATCTAAGTATCTCAGGGCTCAGAACATGGTATTCCCAAAATATAGCTCTTTGGTATAATGAGTGTTTAATGCTGCAGGAAACTGAGAAAAACACAGAAGCAGAAAGGTAACTTTCTGACCTTCTTCTACCTTTCTCCCCTGAAGCATGTTCATAAAAGAATTCTCTGAATTAGCTCCCCTGACAGTAGGTCATAAAATCTTCATTCCAGAGGGGTCCTGCCCCATACCTGGAGGCCAAGAAGAATCTGAACAAACAGGCCTTGCTAAGTTTGCCCCAGTTTATTACTATTAGATCATATCTTTTTTTTCTCTAATTATACTTCTCCATGATTGTCCATAAAAAATGCACAGTTTTCCCTGGGTCTTTGAGTCTTCATTTCGGAAGGCTCCTGTGTTTCATAAAACTTATATTAAGTAAATTTATATGGTTTTCTCTTGTTAATCTGTCTTTTGTTATAGGGGTGTCAGCCATAAACCTTGCTATGGTTAAGGAAAATGTATTACTTTTACTCCCTGCAAGCCCCAAAGAAGCAAGTTGATGTGTTCAACAGAATTCTACAAAGTTCAGGAAGTGGAAGCCCTCTCTGAAGGCAGGAGAGCAGGAGAGCTGATACTGGGAGGTCTATCTGAAAAACTGCATAGGAAGTTAGACTGTCAGACGTCCTCCTCTATTTGTTTCAACTGGAAGATTACCCTCACACGCACTGGTGTTAAAGACTTTGTTTATTCTCTGGAGAAATTTAATCAGAAAGGCTCTGGACCAAGAAAAGAAAGGAATAGATGGAGGATAGAGGGAAAGTATTAGGTCTTTTTTTTAAATTTATTTATTTATTTTTTTTATTTCAGCATATTATGGGGATACAAATGTTAAGGTTACATATATTGCCCATGCCCCCCTCCCACCCACCGGATAAATGTTATTCCTATATGTCCACTTAAGTGTTGATCTGTTAATACCAATTTGCTGGTGAGTACATGTGGTGCTTGTTTTTCCATTCTTGAGATACATCTTAGTAGAATGGGTTCCAGTTCTATCCAGGAAAATACAAGAGGTGCTATATCACCATTGTTTCTTAAAGCTGAATAGTACTCCATGGTATCATATACCACATTTTATTAATCCAATTATGTATTGATGGGCACCTGGGTTGTTTCCACACCTTTGCGATTGTGAACTGTACTGCTATAAACATTCGAGTGCAGGTGCCCCATTTGTAGAGTGTCATTTGATCTTTACTATTCAAAGTATGGTTCATGGACTAGCAGTATTGATACCCCGTGAGACCTTATAAGAAATTCAGAAACTCAGATTCTATACTGGACATATGAAATGAGAATCTATATTTTACCATATATGTGTATGCATATTGCTCAAGAAGCAATGATCTGTGGTATTAATTCTTAAAATGTGCGATTTAGGCCAGTTCAAGAACAAAGATCTACAGATGCTACGTTTCAGGAAAGTGTCTGTAGAAGAGATAGCTAGCTGGCAGCAGAATCAATGCTCCCTCTTCCACAGCTTAGTATTGTCATTGGGAATTAGTTGCCTAGGTTGACACTGTGTTTCCCAGCCCACTCCACACTATCCGTGTAGAACTATTCTGGCCACTCTAGTTTGAGCAAATGTGTGTCCAGTTCCAGGCCCAGGGTTTAAAAAGTAATGTATTTTCTTCCCCTTTTGCCACATGGGTACTACAACATCCTGAGGATATCACAGTCACAAGATGAAGAAAGTCTGTGTTTTTGATCTCTGCAGAAAACTTTCACCCATTAACCAGAGAAGCAAATAATAAAAAAAAATTCTGTCATGTGTAAGCCTTTACATATTCAGGGTCTATTTGTTATAGAATCTAGCCATCCTTTATCCAATGCAAATATCTGGGTAGGTATCTGATCAACTCATGGTGAAGTTCAGCAATCTCAGTTGGTAAACTGAGTTCTGTATAAAGTTTCCAATACCCACTTTAGTGCCGGACCCTTAAATATAAATGGACAGCAGACATGACCAAGTATCCCAGGAAACCCCCAAAGCTTCCAAAAGACAAATTATAGGCATATAAGTAAACAGGCAAATGGAAAAAAAGTGATTATTAACACCACCAAGAATAGCAAAAATTATACAAGAAAGAATAAGTATCCGAATACAGATTGCATGATTTATATCAACCATTTTTACAAAGTCCAAATAATGTAGACAGCAAACACTGGTTTGATAAATGATTGTACTATAACTATAGTGGGCAGAAGAATGAGGAAGGAGAGTGTGGAGAAGTAGGGGATACAAGAGAGATAATAATATTGCATGGCTACATTTAAAAAATCAGCAAATAGCAATATAACTGCCTGTGTATATATATAGAAGTAAGTACAGGAAGATGCAGTTAGAGTTGGAAATGTGGGGGGTCTACAGACTCTGTGGTGAGAAGAGGTAGAAAGAGTGAAGGCAGTTTGGAGGTTCTAAGATTTACCAGGCATTTTAACTTTTTAAATAATGCACATATATAACTGAGAAAAATAAAATTAAATGAAAAAAGCAATGTGAGTTATTTTGCTTTTCTTCTTATTTAACTCAACATAGTAGCATTGTACTTTACTTGAATCAGTTAATTCTACAACTCTGAATTTTTTTTTTTTTTTGCTATCCCATTCTACCAACCACAAGAGTTTGTCACTTTGCTCAATTTGAAGATGAGGGTCTATATTTTATTGAAAGGCTCGTTTGCTAAATTTGCATAAGCATGCATAAACTAAAGATAGACATCGAATGAGGAGTCTTCACTTATTCTATTAAAAGTATTATTTTACTGTAAATATTTTATAAGTTGCCTCTAAACTAATGCATTTGATTGTCTAGTTAAATCACTAAAAATATCAAATAATGAAACTGCCTTTATTAATATACTGTGACTCTTAGAAGAGGTTAGGAGGAGATAAGAAATTAAATAAGAATAAAATCTTACCTTATCAAACCCTGTGCTGTTAAATCATTCATGTCATTTTGAACCACTATAAATAATCTTTAATGGTGAAGCTTCAAATCTAAATTAAAATATAGTATTTACATGAAATATCAGGTATAAAACACCAATGGTGCTTCCCTCAGTTTCTCCTTAGAAATTATTGCTCAATTCCTTACAAAACATAAACCTTCTCCATGTATAAATACCAGGCCAATACTGCATGACAGGCATGATTAAGTCCATAATAGAATAGGCTGAGCCAGAAGACTTCAATCCTAGAATAGCTTAATTCCATCCTAAAAGTGAAATTTCAAGTCAAAATACTGATCATAATTAATAGATTTGTTATTGAATAGCTAAGATTTTTTTAAATCTGTGATTACTTTACATTTATGACAATGTTTTTCACCAAAATTACCAGCAATATACAAAATGCTCCTGCTAGTGTGGAATACAAGTTTCCAAAAGATTTATTGCCACAATGTGTTGATGCATTGTTTCATTACTGTGACTCCTGCCATAGATTATAAAAAGAAACAATTATTTCTCAACTTCAGTCTGATCACAGAGACTAGACACAGATAGAGGATCAGAGATAGAAAGCAAGCTGAGACTGATTCACTTCACCCTTGTATTTCTAGAGACTGCAGCTTCAAAAAACAAAATCATCCCATGCAGTAATTATATTTTGTCACTTTACATAATAATACAGCTTGTAGTCTACTTCTGTTTTCAAAATCACCTGGAGATTGCAAATTGTTCTTGCAATTATCTGATTTTCTGTCTGACTAAAACAGTGTTTCTCAACTGAATTTCTCAACTGAGGCTGATCACCCTGGGGAGACTTCAATCTTTGCATGGGGATGTGAAAGTCAACCCAAAGAAAAGAGTGCTATATTTCTCTACTTACTAATTGTTTTCACTAATGGCTGAGAAAGCCAAAGCATTTAATTAGGAATTTGGGTACTTTTTTTAATGAAGTATATCATTTCTCTTCCATATGGTGTCATCAAAAGATGTGTTTCAATTGCATTCAGTGGAAGATGTAATTTATTTTGATTGGCAGGTTAATAATTTTATATATTATATGTATAATTAATAATTTTCTTTTATGTTTTTTAAAATAGGAAAAATATAAAGATTTTAAGAATTCCAAAATAAATAAGGGTTTTACTTGCTTTCAACATATCCTTTGCATACTCATTAAAAAATTACAATATTCCAATTTCTCTGACTTGATAAATCATTATTAATCCTTCTAATTTGTGATATGCCCCCTCATAAGCAGGGAATATTAAAATACTGCAGAATATTTTTCATGCTAACAATTTTAGAATGAGATCACGGAAAAGTTATTTGTTGTTGGCATTCTGGTCCCTGACGAGATGGGATGTACAATTAGAAGTAACAGTGCCACTGAAGAGTAGATTTTCTCCAAGACCATGTTGTACATATGTGACAAATTCTTGCAGCTTAATAGTATCTATTCCTCAGAACTGGTGTGAACAATTCTTTACTATTTGCAAGTGAAATATTCATAGAAATAATGCACATATTACATTTTATCTGTACCCTGTTTAACTAGCTATAAGTCTAGTTTTAAATCCTTTTTGATATATTGTCTTTCTAATTTAAAGAATTCTGTTAATATTACCTGTATATTATATTTTTCTATAATGAATATTTTTGTATTTAGATATGCAAAATTATCTTTCATTATTAATTCTACTTGGTTTCCAAAGATAATCTAAAAGTAGAGAAATATATAATAAAAATAAAAATAATATAATCATATAACCATTGTTGGCATTTTTATGTATTTCCTACTACTAACTTTTATATCCTATTTTTGTAAAGAAAGTAATTATATCTTTCATTTTATATTTTTCTTTTTGTTCTGCTTAATGTTATTTTCTGCTAATTTTCTATGCATGCAATTCAAAAGCATATCATGACATGCTAAAGCCTTCCTAGCCATGCTGTGAGAATACTAAACAGATAATGCAGCGTCTTACCTTGGCCAAAGACATATTAACTGAAAAGACTAAAAATTAAGAGACAAGAGAGTCTTTATTATGCCTTAGTCTAATGAAATGCATTTGTTTCTATAGAGGAGTAAATAAATCAGAGAAATTAAAGTGACATCACATTGAAATGACAGAGTTTGCTGAACTAAACAAAAGTAATTATATTCATAGATCAGGTAGAAAATTAATAAATGAATAACATATGTCTCATTTAATACAATAGCAGTTGGTGAGAGCTATGGCAAGTGGGATAATATTTACACCGCCTATAGCCAATTAAATAGAATTTGTTATACCAAACAAAAAGTTATGTTTATGATAATCTCTCAGCAGGTCTCTAGTTTATAACCTCCAGATAGCTAATGTTATGTCCTAATTGTGCTTGAAGAAAATTTCAGAACATCAGACCTCGTTGTGTGTAATTATAATAACACTGTTCTTAGACAAATATTAAAAAGTTTCAATCATTTAAGTCTTTTGCAATGCCTGTGGCTTCCATTTTCATAAATTCTTTCAGATGGTATCTTCTACTTAACAAGATACGTTTATTTACACATCTGCTACATAACTGCTCAGACACACTCAGTAATCACCACATGCTGGAAAGTTCTGTACAATCTCAAATGTTCTCTATGTTCCTCCCCTAGCTGTGGAGCCCTGTAAGACTTAGTTTCGCCTACAATCTTTCCTCAGACTGTATGTCATTTGAGCGGTATGCGCTGGGACTATTCACGGGCTAGACATGCCATTCATTTGGCTCTCACTATTAAAATGCAATGCTATAAACTATTCTTCACCCAGAAAACACTGCCACAGCTTAAAAACAAGCCAAGAACTGGTTCATAGGAAAATTTATAGACTATTTGGAAATCACACTAACAAAAATGTCTCAATGAACAGAAGTAGAATTTGTTTAAAATGACAAATGGAAATCTTAGTTTCAACTTTGCCATTTATATGCATTTTTAACCTGAATCCCCAGAATATTTTAATCTGCCCAAGGACATATTTTTCTATGAGAATTTACTTACATGCGTGTTTTTGTTGATGACCGTGAGAGAACTTTATATATACTATTGAATAAAAATCATAAACTTTGGTATGAAACAGACCTTGATTAAAATCCCATTCAACTAGTTATTATAAATAACCTCAGAAACTCTTGCAACATATCCATTAAAATGATGAAAATAATTCCTGCTAGAAATAGTTGTTTTGAATATTTGAAATAAGTGTCCAGTTCAATAGTTAGGCTCATTTCTGCACCTCCTTCACCGTAAAATGGGTCCCTTTTCAGATACTATGCTTGTGTTAGAATCCATTCCCCTACAACAGATATAAGCCCCTAGATAATGGTGCTGACTGACGCTCTGTGGTGGGAAAGCTGAACATAACCCATAGATACCAATGGGTATCTATCCTTGGAAGGACGAACAGTTGGCTCTTCAAGGATGGAAGGGATATTATATAATGTCAATTTGGCACCAAGTAGTTGGTTAGACTCATCAAAGAGGAGTGCCATATTGTGGGCTTCATGTTTGGTTATTATGAATTTGTATATTCAGAGGGAGAAGTAAGTAGCCAGATCATTATTAGCATGTGAAAGCTCATGCTGACAGGTTCATTAGTATCCTCTCTCTGCCACTGTAGCCACTTTATTCATGTGCTCATTGTGCCATGTCTGAAATGGCTGATGAAGAAGACTGAGTCATCTTGACTACTTGGTTGTTCAGTGCCTCTTTCTGAGCATGGTGGATGGTGGATGCTTTCTGATGGGTTTCATATGTTACACAAACTCTTCCCAATTTATGCCTAGCCTTATACGTTCATCCACTTCACATGCTTCTACCCCAGAACTCTTTGTCTTCAATCTTATAGTCCCTTCTCTTCCAGGCCCCTGAATAGACAACCAGACCAATGATCACCACCCAGGAATATCTGTTTCCCTCTCCATTGCCTCTCAGAGTCAATCATGAAAGTGGCAGTACTGCAGCTACCATTCCCTTGCGTCTTATACCTACTTACTGAGCCAAACTCATCTATAAACCAAACTCAGGCTTCTGTCTCCTCTTTCACCTGGTCCTATAGAACCCTATCCCCACCCCACACAGAAATAGATACAGGTGAAGAAGGGGACCATTGGCAAGAACTGTGAGAGATATGAAGGTCTTTTCCACCTGCTGAAAGGCTTACACATGCCCTCTGGTCCTGCTTATACTTGACCCTGGATACACCATTTCCAGCTTACAGTAAACTGCTGGAAGGTCTGCCCAGTACTATGACTTGACAGGTCTGACAGAATCCATCTCATAACAGCCATAATGAATTGATATCTCATGATAGATTGTTCAATCTCTATTAGGACCTAGTAACACACCAAAAGCAATTTCAGAAAGGGTGTGAAGTTATTTGCTGCAGATGGTGTGGCTTTGCTACAGAATCTGAAGGGCCTGTATTTTGTTCCACTTAAGCTTCCCATATATTTCATATTATATCTTTTCCTACCGGTGACACCTCCAACACCATATATTCCAGGCAATCAGACCCAAGTGGTGGAGAAGATTGCATCGTGACCTGGATCTGATACAGCAACCTTTCTGGCTCTGAGCACCACTCAAAGCTGGCAGCTTTTCCTGCCACTCAGTCAATGGGCTGGAGCAGTATTCTTAGATATAGAATGTGTTGTGTTGTCTTAGGAACCCAAAGTGGCCTTGTACTCTGCTTTTTTTCTGCTATGGTATGCAAGATGTAGCTACCACTGGGACTATTACTCCATTGGACTCTATCATTCAAAGCCCCTTCATACTCAAGGATGTAAACAAGACTGGGTTTGTGGCTACCTGTCCAGCCATCCTTCACAGACAGCTTGCAGAAGATAGCCAGCACTGAACTTTTTAGTTATAACCACTATATTTTTGATGGCCTTGGTGAATGGTGTGACCTCTGGGAGCTCTCATGGAGCAAACCTTATAGTTCATTGGACTCTGAATATGTATTCAATTCCAGCATGCTCACTCCCTTCAGCCTCTTTATTCTTTCCTCAAGAATCTACCAAGGCAACTGTATATAAGCAAGTTTATATAATATAATTTACTCTTATGAAGTGATCCAGAATAATTCTTCTTTGTATTGAGACCTTCTAAAATCAGATGCAAATAACTACTTTGTTCTAAACAGAGTAAAATCAGCAAACTTTAGAAATTCCCTAAAGGTCAGGAGGGTAATAACCACTGAATTTCTGTCAGACCCTTGAATTTACAGTGTTATAATTACACCACAGACTGGCAACAGACAAAATATGCAATATTTTAATAATCTTCAAATTTTCTCTGAAAAATAATTCATATTTTAGCATTTCTTAAATCATTAATTCTATTAAAGTGAAATATGCTTTGGTAAGATCTAAACCTTACCAGAATTTTTATTCAAGTGGACAGTATGAGTCTACAAAGAAAGACATTAATTTCAAAAATTAGTTTTATAATGCGAACAGAGACTCAGGGTTTATGAGTGACTGCAGCTCAAAAATGAATATTTGTTAATCATTCTTGAACTAAAATGTCCTGGGATTTTTAAGAGTATGAAGACTCAGTCTTTTTTGACATGTCAAAGTGGGAAAATCACATGCTTTATGGCTAGACTAACCTGTTATTTAAACTAACTTTGGCAAGCCATTGAAATTCTCTGACAATCATACTGTTTTTGCAAGGATTCAAATTAAATGAGATAATTTATGAAAGGCACCAGTAGAATTTGTAGTCCTGAGGTCCTGACTTTATTATTAGCTCACATAAAATTGAGATTGAGTTCTGTCATACTGCTCACACCAGAACAGATGCAAAGTAACTCTAAATTAAACCTAATCTGAATGGATTTAATCTATAAAACTCAAAGTTCATCTTATCTGCAAGCCAATTCCAAAGGGAAAGACCCCCAATATAACACTGTAACAAATGTTAAATGATTTATGAAAAATTTTAAATGAAAATATTCCCACCTGGGACAAGAAAAGATATGTCTAGTCAGAATCTCTTATGCATGTTTTTTACAACAGGAGTATATTTATAGCATAGACTATATAAATGATGATCACTAGGGTTATGTAGTATATAATCTACACAACTGTACCTAATGGCTCTGTTTGCTTCTAGAATCCTCAGAGGTCTTGACATAATTCACATTGGCTGTTTACCTTGATTTACTTACGAAAATAATTTTGTGGTATCTCCAACGTAACTTTTAAATTAGTATGGATTTATGAATTTCTTCTAGTAATTTTCCCAGATGATACATTATATTTCTTGAAAATTAATGGAAATTCTTTCAAAACATTTAGAAACTCATTCTTATAAAATACACAGTGTTTGTCAAAATGTTTCTGAAATATAGACATTATTTACTCAAATTAGTTTAAACATGTCTTCTTTCCACCATCAGGAAAAAATAGCTCCATTTATAAGAGAATGTGATGCTTTTCAAACTTTGGTAATATATAGACCCTAGTAAAATAAAATAAAATATAAAGGACTCATCAATAGTTGATGAAAATTATTTTTATTATTCCATTTTAAACATATGCATGCATATAAATTCAATATATAATCACTTATAGCTCCCATACAAAAATGAACCTAAAACTGGCTTACAAATTAAGCACAAATAAAAGTACAGTACTATAAAAATTCAAATAAATGTGATTATTGACCAGTTTGCTGACTATTCATCTCATGTTCTCTTGCTTTTCTCTTGCCTATATTGTTTTCAACTAACCACAACCTTGCCCCCAGAATTTGTCTCTATTTGAACAATTGCTAAACTTTCATTTATAGCTTTTTGTGATGCCATTTGGTTTTCCCTTGTCTTCAATTCATCATTTACCTCATTTTGACATTAAACCTAATTCTGTGCTTTTCTCCTTGGTCAGAGACAATTAATGTATCTGACATGAATAGGATTTAAATAAAATCTTCAAACATGGGCATGAAGACAAGAAAAGAAAACATATAAAGAAAGGTAAATGCATTTTAACCTGATTTTTTATTGGTCCCATTCACTACTTAATTGCTATTAGATTAGATAAGATTTCTTTTAGAAACTTGCAACATAGACTTGAAGTGTATATTCACATTATGTGTGATAATTAGTAATATATACTCAGAAAATTAATCTGGTGCATTATAATTTGGTAATAGAAGTAAACATTGTATATTTCTGAATTACCGTTTGTTTATTAAACAGAGAACAAAAGAAATTTGTTTTGTTCTCTGCAGAGAACTGCAGAAATTTAATATCCTCTATTTTGTCTAGCTTCCATCCCTTATCTCGAATCCAATGATATGCATGCCTATATAATAGCTTTGCTTTCACGTATAAAATGTAAGTTTACATACAAAATGGTTTATACATATTTATTTCCAGTTTTCCAGATCTTTATATTTTTTGAGAACTGGTTTAGATATTAGAATTGCTGTGTTTCTAAATGTATACACTAGAAAAAGATTAATCACTCAAAAAGTGAGGATATTTTCTTTTGTCTTTTTGTCTTTTTTACTTTATGAAAATTGAGAACAATGAGTACTCTAATCATAGCATATTTACACTTTCAAATATTGCATTTGATTACATCCTTCTGCTTAAACAAAAAGGAAACAATTGAAGGTAGTTAGAAGCATTTTCCATAATAGGTTTCTATTATAAGATGAGCTAAACCTCTCAGTGGTGAACATTAGTGTTTCTGAATTACAATATTGCAAGGCTATTAATTCTGCCTCAGGGGAGAGGAGTTCATAGAAATATTTTAATAGTAAAGGCTGAATTTTTATCCAAGTGATGTCTTTTCTGATCAAATGGCCAATCACAAACAGTTAGCCATTGATATGGAATCTATTAACATGTGGAAATATGCACACAAACTCAAGAGTATAGATTTAAGCTTATCCTTTTCCTAGTAGGAAGATTATAAGAAATAGAATGTATAGTAAATTGACTTCTTAGCAGGTCAATGTATTGAAGGTAAGACTGCATTAATGAAGACTAGTATAATGATCATTTTGTCTAATAGATACACTTGAACTATTCCTCCTTTCAGTTAAATAGCTGTTCTCTTTGATACTTTCTTCATGATTGGAAAGCCAGCTCAAAATACTGTTCTGGATTGGATTTAACATAAATTAACTAGATGACAAACATAACTTGATAAATTTATCTAGTCTTTTAGAAACAACTTTTCAAATTTGCAAAAGAGTCATTTAAGAAAGAGGGTTCCTTTCAAAGTGGAAATATCAAAGGTTACAGAATATGTTTAAATTTAAAAAGGTGAAATGTGGGAAAAATTAAGACTGTAGAGTATAGATAAGTTAGAGAATAACTACTCTGTTTAAAAATTGCCACATTGTTACCATAAACATGACTTTAAAACTTATTAAAAACCTCAAGGAAAATTCGATTTCTGAAGGATGGACAGAAACTCAAATTTCCCCTTATTCCTAAAACATTAGCAGTCAAAACACTTTTCACATTGACAATGCCAAGCCCCAGCAATATGATGACTCTTGTTTTAGGTTTAGATATCAAACTGTGACCATCATCTGTCCTTAAAGCTCATTGAAATGCACCAGATAATATAGCACAGAGCAAATGGACAGAGGGAGATTCCTTTCATCTCTTCCAAAACCTGTCAACTACATGTTCTTTTCCCTGGCTATGTCTGAAAGATTTTAACAATCAAATGGATTCCTGATATCCATATTTTTTTCCTGTATGCAATTCTGTATTTTAATACTAACTCAGCTGAGATTTTAGGACTACTCACAAAATTAAAATTAAAAAAAAATCTCCAACCATACGTGCATTAGCCACATACTTTTTATACTTGTTTTTTCAGAATTCAAAGAAAATTTGCTTTTACCTCCCATTTGCAATTATGGAACAAATTTAAGAATAAATTTCTATTTTCGTATCATGCTTTTGTGCCTTTTAGGCTTTCTGTGGTGGAGATGTGTGGTTGGAAATAAGTAGAAAAAAATATGTTTTAAAAAGGAAATTGCTCATTTAATTATAAAAAGCCCAACAGCGTTTTTTTTTTAAATAGAGTATTTGATTTTTAGAGTTAACAGAATGACATGGTTTCAGACATAGTTCATCATCTATATTTGCTCTTTGAAATAATATGTCCTTTCACTTTAATTTTAATACCAGCTATATAAATAAGTTAACATGAAACTTATTCTAAGTGAGAAATTCTCCCTGATTCAAAACTAATAAAAATGATTAAAGAATGTTATCATTACCGAATAAAATTGTCTAAAATGAAGCTAGTCCTTTAGTAATCCTTTTCTTTGAGCCAGAGACCAAATGCTTTCTGACCCAAAGAGATCACTTCTTCAGAGATAAAGTTAAAGATGACACAGAACTCTTTTTTCCATAGTTCAAGAGAAAACATGGACATCAATAAAGATTTATGGTATATTAAAAGTGAAGCAAAATCTTCAACATTTTTTGTCTTTTTAGACCATCTAGCCTAAAGATTCATAACCAGATTCATGAGCTTTAGGCAGCAGCAGCTACATAATTTGTGGAATCCAGTACACAATGAAAACATGGGAAAACAAGTTTATTGAGACCAACAATTAAAAAAAGAAAAGAAAATGTAAAGCTATTTGTTTAAAAATTAAGAATTCCAAGACAGTAATAGTAGTGCATTAAAGCAGCTAAGAGGTCATTCTAAGCATGGACCTTGTGTGGCTGCACAGGTCACATGGCATGAAGCCAGACCTGGTTACTTGTATATGAAATTCCACATGTATATAATAATCTCCAGCTTTCATCAGATCCTCAAAGAACCTGTGCCCCACAAAAGGGGAGTGGACAGGGAATAAGTTGAAATAAGTCTGAGTCAACTACTCTCTCATTATACTTCGAGGCCCATACAATGTTAATCTCAAAAGAGACCTAGTACCCAGGTCTCTTTCTTCTACTACATTGTTAGTTGTAGATTTGGGTATTTTTTGTTATTGTTTTTTATTTTTAATATGCCATGCTATTTTCTTTTACAAATGCTGGATGTAAAAATGTAAATGAAGAGTTCTCTTAAAGCAAAAATGATGTGAAATGCCATAAAAATGTTTATTCTTAAAAATATTAACTTTAGAGCCACTTGAGATATAAAGCACAAAAGGAATGAAAGTTTTTTGGTTAGTTTTATCTCACAGCTCTGTGCAGGACATTCACAAGTCAAGGTTTTCTGCTAGATTATGAAAGAAAGAAATATCAGTACAAGATGATGGTTCTGTTTTTAGAATGGCACAAACTAATACATGAAGAAAAAGGGAAAATGAAAAGAAGATCAAAATTCAGCTTTAAATAAATTTTAGTTTTTCTAACTAGCTAGAAAAGTCAAAATCTTTTCTGGCAACCAGAACATCATGACAATAGATTTTTGTTCTTATGGACTATCAAGGGACTTAACTAAATAACAAAATTAATATCCAGTTCAGATAATAACACAATTTTTTAAAAAACACTTGGAAAACAGAGTGAATAAGGCCAATATATCTTAAATTCAGAGTGTATAAATTGTGTGGAAATTTGTGTAGAATTTAATATATAAAATGACACGGTTCTTTTTTATGGAGAAATTTGAGATTTGTTATTTAAAAGGCAAATATATATGTTGTTTTAATAATAAAGTATAAATGATAATATCCTCAGAATATATAAGTAAAATTTTAAAAATTTAGTGAATCTTCTTAAATTTTGATCATGTGACTGAAATGATGTTCAATAGGCTGATGATTCTGTCTATATCCATGTCTTCCGGCCTCTTTAGAGTCTCAGTGATCAATTGACCTTTCCTTTCAAATTTGTACAGCTCTTCATCCCCTACTCTCTTTTCAGAGTCTCAGCTGAGTTTACAATAATAATGAAACATCTGCAAATTCTGGAGTTTTGAGTTCTTCTGACCTTGAGAATAATTTTACCTGTTGCAGGTACCAGAGCACATCAACTTCCTAAAGTTTGCTAGTTCTCTAAGATTATTGTGAAAACCCTTGCTTTTCTCCCTAGTAATATACATTTTAATAAGGAATTTCTGAAATTAATTAATTAACCATAATAGTTTTAATACAAATTATTTAATTTTTATTTAATTTTTTAATTTAATTTAATTTTTTAATTTATTTTTTATTGTAATTATTTAATACAAATTATTTAATACAAGTTATTATACAAATGGAGGCTGGCTGAAGATTGATATGAACAGGAGACTTACAAATCCTCTCCGAAATCACCAAATTTTGGCCAACTCTGTAAGAGTTGCCTGTGTAAATCTTTCTAACTTTGTATACTCATGTAACAGGCAGTAAATAATTGTAGGAAGAGACCTATCTCTGTAGCAAAAAAGTTCACTTAGTCATTTTAGGTTCAGAATATTTGTGAAGCTTAAAGTTAGTACAGTATTTTCTGTAAAAATTAGGCAATATTAAAAATAGTAATTCATCATAAATATTTAATGTATAAATGTGTATACATTATACACAAAACTGTGGCACAATGATAAACTGCTGTTTTTAATTCACAATAAATTATGAACACTATAGTCCTTAAATAATGGGCCACAGAAGTGTTTAAGACTCAAACACTACTAACCCTAAGACCCTGTGCCTGCTTAATTGCACACGTACTTTCATATACACACAAATTGTTTAAATAAGCTATCATGAGATTAGCAGATTTGAAGCTTATCCCTGAATTCCTAGGAAAATTGGAATAAAGACCTGATTGGTAGCATCATTTTTATTTGCTGTATAATATTCTCCGTATGGATGAAGTATAATATTATTAGATAATCCAACATAGTTATACATTAGGTTGTTCCTAAATTCTAATAATATTAAATAATACTGTGGTGTATATTTTTGCATACATATCTTTGCTTACTGATCCAATTATATTTTTGAATATAATATTAAAAGTGGAATTACTCAATCAAAGGATGAACACATTTTTAGGTTTTAATATTCATTCTCAAATGGTGAACCAGAGTTTGTTTTAATTAAATTCACATAGGCAGTGACATAGAGTAACCATTTTCTTTCTTAGATATCATTCCTTTTCATCTAATGGATACGATAAATAAAAAGTGTTTCAGTATTGCTTTAGTTTACATTTTCTTTAGATTTAATGATGTTAAACTTGCCTTTTATATCTTTATTGGCCATTTTCATTTCTTCTTTCCTTGAAATTCTGTATGTTTTCTGCCAGTTTTTATTGGTGTTTTTGATTTTTAATTACATATTAAGCACTCTTTGGGAAAGAATATTAACCCTTTGTCTGTTATATATGTTTAAAATATTTTCCAATTTGCCATTTACATTTTAATTTGGTTTATAACCACAGATTTTAAATGTTATGGTCATATCCATTATATTTTCACTTTTTTGAATGGTAGTCATGTCTAGAATTTTTCCTCTTTTATAAAATTATATATATTTTTTTCCTTTAATGTTTTGATTGGTTTTATATAATTTAAAATAAATTTATATTTTATTATAAAGATAGTACATGTTCATTGTAATACTTCATAAATTACAGAAAACTATAAAGAAAGAAAAAAAAAAAGCATCTACAGCTTGACTACCAGAGCTTAACAGAGATAGCACAATGGTTATGAACTTTGGAATTAAAACCTACCTCTATTCTAAACCCCTATCCGCTCCCCCCCCCGCGCCACACCCACACTTCTTTTTTTGTAGGTTATTTTTTTTTTTAATCAAATAATATGCTATGGGCTATTCTTATTTTGGGATCAGCATTACACTGATTTGATTGTTATAATGTAAATATATATTTTAACATCTATTAGTATAGGCAAGAACCTTTTGTTTTTTTCTTTTAAAGAACTATTTCTGGTTATTTTCACTCATTTCTATTTCCATGGAAATTTATGAATTTTTTGACAAATTGAAAAAAAAATATTTGCAGTTGACTTAAACACATATATTTATTTGTGGGACAATTGATTTATATCTTACAGTATCTTATTCCCATCAAGAAACACATAATGTTTCTTTGTCTCTTTAATTCAGTCTTCTTTTATGACCCACAGTAAAATTGTATACTTATCTACCTAGCACACCTCTGCCACCTGCTGCAGTCGTCTCCTAATGAGCATTTTCAAATGATTGAGAAGACTGAGATTTGCCCCACCAACAGTCATACACAGCCTGCACCTTCAGCTCCAGCCACCATGTGTGGGATGTTTATGTCACTTCAGAATTTCAGTTAATTGTGGGAAGCAGAGAGAGAGCTCCTGGAAAAGACAGCCTCCAGGCAGGGAGCTTCAGGACTATGCCAAATAGCTTCCTGGCATTTGGAATGGCAGCGTGATTTTAGCTGGGATTCTGCCTTATGCTCTGATGGGTTCATCTTCCTTCAGTGTGAGCTCCCAGCAGTGGTGTCTGTCCTTTCAAATCAAATATAATATTTCAACAGCCACTAATTCTAAATGCTATTTGTGCTGGTTTTATTGTGCATAAATATGCATTAATAAAGTGCTGGTAGAAAGTTCCAGTTTGTAAGAAATTAGAGAGGATTATGCTAAACTTGGAGTTTGGAAACTTATTTGCACTGAATATAGATCTATCATTTACTACAGAGTTCGTTCCTAAGTGAGTCATTAACCCTCTGAGCTTCAGTTTTAATTTGCATAAATGAACAATACTGTCTTTCAAGGTTTTGCTCAAACCTTCATCTCTTTCTCTGAAGCTTTTGTAAATTATCCCTTCTCTTAGCCTTCTATTTCTTTTTTTAACTGAATGTCATTGTACACTTGGGCACTTGTCAAATACAGTTCAGATTTTCATCTTATTTATGTGTGTGTTCTCTGTCTCCCAAATTAAATAGCAAAATTGAAAATAACACCTGTGCTCTTTTCTTCTCTTATATTTACTAGCTCAGCACCTTGCACACAGAATGATCTAAATAAATATTTGTTAGATCTATCAAACTCCTCCATTTCCTCATCTTTTTATGTAGTTAATTATTGACTATTGTCACTCTGCTACTCTCCACAAACACTTAACTGGTGCCATATTAATAGAACAAAAACACCCGTATTTTTATTTTAGTTTCAACTACTAAAATATGCTATACTTTTCAGATAATTTTATATTTTCAAGTGTTTAATACAGAAATCGGCTTTGTTAATCTCTGGACATAAGGAACAAAATGGACAGCTAAATATTAGAAGAATATTTTTAAACATGCTAGTTTACAAAATAATTTATACTAGACTTAACTACACACTGACAATTTACTTGTAGGAAAAACATTAATAAAGAAGGCATACTTTTCATATGCTACAACTTCAGTGTTTTCTACAGCAAAACAAATGACTAAAAAAGAGTTATTTTTATTATTATTGCTGAATGTCTTAGTATTACCCATTAATTGGTTCAATTTTCTCTCTACCATTAGTATGTAAAACACACATTAAATATGTCTTCAAAAAATATCTTGTTTAATTAACTTAGTTGGTCTAGTCACTCATAAGTGCCAAGCATCAAAATACCTAATGAATGGTTAGCACAAATTAGCTGCTTTTCTTTTTTTAAAACAGCTTTATTGAGAAATAATTAACATATCATAAAGTTTACCTATTAAAAGTATACAGTCCAGTGGTTTTAGTATATTCACAGTTTTGCAACCATCCTAAAAATCTAATTTTAGAACACTTTTATCGCTCAAAAAATGTATACCCATTAGCAGATACTTCATCCTGCCTGTTATAAGCATTTTATGTAAATGAAATCATAAAATATGTGGTCTTTTGTAGATAGATTCTTTCACTTAGCATAATATTTTCAGAGTTCATCCATGTTGTATCATGTTTCAGTACTCTATTACTTTTTATGGCTGAATAGTATTACATTGTAGGGATATGCTATATTTTGTTTATCCATTCACCAGTTAATGGACATTTAGTATTCTTTACAATTTTGGGCTATTATAAATAATATTGCTGTGAATAGCTGTGTCTAAATATTGTATGGACATATGTTTTATTTATCTTGACAGTATACCTAGGAGTAGAATTTCTGGATCATATGATAACTCTATATTTACTATTTTGAGAAACTACCAGACTACGTTCCAAAGCATCTGAACCATTTTGCATTCCCACCAGCAATATATAAGTGTTCCTATTGCCTCACATACTTGGTAGAACATGTTGTTGTCTATTTTACTATTATTATTACCATAACAAACCCAGTAGGTATGAAGTGAAATGATATTTCATTGCAGGTTTTGATTTGCAATTCCAAAATGACAAATGTTGTTGAGCTGAAATAAGGTTAACTCTGGATCACTTGAATTATATACAAATTTGTTGATCAATTTAGCAATTTCTGCAAGAAGCCAGCTAGAATTCTAATAGAGATTATATTCAATAAGTAGATCCAATTAGGGATAATTTCTATCTTAATATTTATTAAGTCTTCTGATCTATAAACATACAATGTCTTTCCATTTATTTAGAATTCCTAAATTTCTTTCAACATTTTTTTCTAATTTTCAGTGTAAAGATTTTCACTACTTTTGTTAAATTCACTCCTGGGTATTTTATTTTTGTTTTTATTTTTGTAAACATAACTATGTCTTTAATTTTATTTTCTGATTGTTCATTGTCATTATGTAGAAATACAATTGATTTTTATATTGATCTTGTATTTTGTCATCTTGATTCACTTATTTATTATATAATAGTATTTTGGGGGATGTGGATTCATTATGATTTTCTACATATAAAGTCATCTGTCAACAGAGATAGTTTTACTTCTTCCTTTTAAATATAGATACTTTTTACTTCTTTTTCTTTTTTTCCTAATTGTTCTGTCTAGAACTACCAGTATAATGTTGATTAGAAGTGACAAGAGTAGATATCCTTGTCTTAGTCCTGATTTCAGGAGGAAAGCACCTAGTCTTTCTCTATACATGATAGGATAAATTCCTAAGACAAATAATCTATGACATGCTTTGTGTCATGGTTGTAATATATTTTGATATTGCAGACACTATTAAAACTAATCTATAAAAATCATTGTCCAAATCATAATCATAATCATTTGGGATTTATTTTAACAAAATAAAATATCTTTCCAGGAAGAAGGTAGGATTTTTATATGAAATTTTCTTTGTAAGAAGTGTAACAGTGCAGTTGTTTTGCGGGCTTTAGTCACATCAGCCATTACTAATCAATGAATACAAAGAGGAGAGCTTAAACATCCATATCACAAATGTTCTGTCACACAAGCCCTAACAAGCTTTATTCAACTTCTACATTATCCGTCTTCCCTAAATAAAATCTTTCCTGCAGTAGACTATGTTCAAGTGAAATGCAAATATTTTTGGGGGGGGTGCACAATAGGAGTATCAAAGAATATATTCTGCTTTAGACTTTGCATTTTCTCTTAGAAAAAAATATATAACTGAATGTGCTTTAAATAGTCTTATTTTTCTTCTTCCTCATTCCTACCTGATCTATGACATTTTTTCAATTACCACTGCTCTTTTCCCTCAAATCTATTAAAAAAAACTCATTAAGTCAGTGTTTTTCAGTGTCTTTATAGACCCTGTTCTATAGTTTGAATAAAGACTTCTTTCTCTATTTATTAATAATTTTGGTGCAATTTTTGCTTTGACAGTACTTTTTAAATAATTATTAAATATTATAATCAACATTTTATTAACATTTGTGTTATGTTTGTTTATAAACATTTGTGTTTGAAACTCAACATTTATTGAGGGCTTTGGGCTGTCTTTTTTGGGAAAAGTTTTCGTTTGAGAAAGAAGAGAGCAAAGGAAGGTCAGACTAAGTCAGAGTTGCAATGGCCACCAAATAAACCCTATCTTTCTCTAATTACCTACCCCTTGCAGGTAATGCAAAGGCATGGCCATATGAATAACATTCATACAATTAAGTGAGAGCAGAAGTGATGTGTGTCACTGAAAAGCTAATGCAAACATGATGCTCTCTTTTTTCTCCTAACCAAAGAGGCTGTAGGTTCAGTTTCTCCATTAGTCAATATTACTGGGTAGCCATGTGGAAGGTGGTTCATGTCCAGATCCACAGAGAGCATTGGAAACAAGAAATAAGAAGAGGCTCTTTGTTACTGCAGCATTACAAGGCCTTTCTTTCTTTCTTTCTTTCTTTCTTTCTTTCTTTCTTTCTTTCTTTCTTTCTTTCTTTCTTTCTTTCTTTCTTTCTTTCTTTCTTTTAAATTTTAGAATAGTAAGGGGGTACAAATTCTTTGGTTACATAAATTTCTTTTGTACCACCCAAGTCAGAGGTACAAGGTGCCTATCCCCCAGATATCGTGCACAGCATCCACTAATTGTTAATTTACCCATCCCCCCCTCCCCCTCCCACCTGCCTGACACTCGATGAATGTTACTTCCATATGCGCATATAAGTTTTGATTGATTAGTACATCAACTTAATGGTGAGTTCACGTGGTGTTTGTTTTCCCATTCTTATGATACTTCAATTCTTGTGATACAATTAATTATTATATTGATTTGGAGTCATTACTATTTCAGTCAAGAAAGGCCTTGTGAAGGTTTATAGCAGTACAATTCACAATTGCAAAAATGTGGAAACAACCCAAGTGCCCATCAATATATGAGTAGATTAATAAAATGTGGTATATGTATGCCGTGGAGTACTACTCAGCTATAAAAAGAAATGGTGAACTAGCACCTCTTGTGTTATCCTGGATGAAGCTGCAGCCCATTCTTCGAAGTGAAGTATCACAAGAATGGAAAAATAAGCACCACATGTACTCACCATCAAATTGGTACTAACTGATCAACACTTATGTGCACACATGGAAGTAATATTTACCAGATGCTGGGCAGGTGGGAGGAGGGTGGAGTTGATGGATAAATTCACAACTAATGGGTGTAGAGTACATTGTCTGGGGGATGGGCACACTTGTAGCTCTGGCTTGGGCAGTGCAATTGCAATATATGAAACCAAAATGTTTGTACCCCCACAATATTCTGAAATGTAAATTTAAAAAAATACTGGTTGGATGAAAAAATATATAGTAATTGTTAGACTAAAAAAAAAAAGTCTTAGAGATAGGACTGAGATTCCCATCAATGCATCTAGCTCAAAGACTTATCTCTGAGTGATGTGAAGTAGTGTCTACGTTAGATCAAGATGTGACTGTGCTTGGGTTGGAAACATAAAAATACAAGTTGACTTTCTCACGCATTCAAATACAATAATAAAGCTTATACAAAATAATTATAAAAATCATTACTCGTAGAAGAAGGAAGAATGGGGGACGCAGTGGGACTGTGTGAGATGTAGTGATGTAGTCTATTTAATCTACAGAGAAATGGAGAACATAATAGTGAGAGAGGCAGTAGTTCCCCCAGACTATCGTACTGGTTCCTTTGCGTCTCCACACATGCTGTGGTGCAGTCCCCATATTCATGTTGCACCCACACTGGGCAGGCATTGCAAGGGATCCCAAGTCATGAGAGAGGAAAATTATCAGAATTATCTCCATAACCATGCTATATGGAAGGAAAAACTATTATCCAGTGTCCCCTGCAGACCTTGAGTCTATCTTTATCCTCTTTGTCCACATCTGATTTGAGCATTTGAGGACTACGCATGCTTGGTAGGCTGAGGAGGTGTTCCTTTCCTTAATCTAAAATGTTCCAAAATCTAAGAGTAATTTTGAATCTTAGGTAGTCTTAAGATTTTTACTCTAAGGTGTAATACCTATCAAAAACTAGCCTTCTTATTATATTTGATTCCAATTAGTTCATGTGCAGAACAGCTTTTCTAAGATAAGTTTCAGAGTCACTATATTTCTTGGCTGTCCATTCATTTAAATGGGAATATTTGAGACTGTGGGCTTTTCTTTACCCCGATCATATTTTTACCCTAAGTCATTTTGTTCAGATGAAAGTCTTCACTGGCTCCATATCCTTTGTCTGATTTTCCCCCTGAGGCAATTAAGTGAGTTTAAAGATATTATTGGATTTTTATTTCTTGAGTTTCCTCAATTTTAATTTTTATTGTTGGAGATTCAGAAACAGTGACTTTCTCAATCCTTAAAGAACCCATACTTTGTGAACTGTACCCATTCTACTCTCTGTTTGCTTACAAACAGCTGTTTGTTTGTAAAAATAGTTTGCTTACAGCAAACTATTACTACTATACTATATACTATAGTATACTATATACTATAGTATAGTATATAGTACTATATACTACTACTACTATAAATAGTTTGCTTACAGCAAACTATTACAAAAATAGTTCACTTACAGCAAACTATTACTCGAACCCACTGTCTTCTTATAATATCTTACCGAACAAACCCATTTATAACTACAAAAAAATTCCAAATTTTTCAATCTCTCTTATCCTGAAGTCACAAATTTTTATTAATTTTTTTTTTGAATTTTGTTTTGTTTCGTTTTAGGCTTACATTCTGTTTCCCCAAAGCCTTCAGGGGTTTGCCAATTGCAAGACTATGTGCATTTTGCCAAGTATTTTACTACTATATAATAGGGATCACCATCATTTTTAGGCTTTGATATCAGGTTCCTGCTGCTCATATTTTAGGGTTTTGTTACAAAGGCACCCCGATTTTGGTTGCAATATCAATATTTGTCAGAGTAGACTCAATTACTCTGCACTAACAACCCTCAATCTCAGTGGCTTGTAACAAGTTCATTCCCCTCTCCCATAAAATTTGGTGTCTCTCCAACCAGCTCTAGAGTAAAACTCTCCTCCATAAGTCCACTCAGGGTAACAGAGATCCTACCATCTGAGCCGTGCTATCTGGAGTCATATGTGGCTCTCTTCACTTCTGTTCATAGCCTACTGGCCATTACAATTCACAGTGTCCTGCCCAATTGCAGGGGCTGAAAAATGTAAAGGGACAAATGAAATAGTTGGTGAGCCTACTATAGGCTGGCGAAATAGTTGGTGAGCCAACTAGCCTACTAGTTGGTAAGCTTCTGACAGTATTACATTCTCAATTTCTCAATGAATTAAATGGATTGCATAATGCCAGCTTTGTCCTCTCAGCAATATGAAACTGTGACATGTTTTCACACCTTCAGAGCTGGTGATGTGGTTGGTAGTTGTCAATTAGAGCTTTTTCCTGTGCAAAGCTAAGAGACCTTTTTAGAATTGAATGCGTGACTTTGCTTTCATAAGCACTAAGCTTCATTGCCATGGAAATTACATTAGGGAAATAAGTATGGAATCTAAGGCTAGCTGTGTTGTGTTCAGTACAATTGAGAAAAAGAATTTGGGAGGAATTTTTATACGAATTTAAATATTACATAGTTTAATATTATGCAGCCCTCAAGCTTAAAATCTATTTTATGTGTATGAATCTTAAGAGAAAATGATCAAAGGATAGCTAACATGCACATTGAAGAAGCACTATAAAAAATCCATGAATAAAATTCAAAGACTATTTCTGTTTTGAAAGTCAAAAATATTTAGGTTTAATAAGGCTCAGTGAATCAAAAAGTGATAGGATAATAAAGTGTTGACTTAGCCTAAGAAATGACTTTAAAAAATACAGCGTGCTAAAAAAAAATTAAAATGTAATCTTAGATATTAATATATTTCAATGTACTGCTTTTTATGACTGACAACAAATCCATATGCCATTTAAATATGTATATGTTTTCAAAGAAATACTTAAATTTTTAAGGCTTATGACATTGAAAATGCAATTAAGCTACCTATAAATTAATTAGCAAATTTCTTGTCCCTGCTGTGGAGGCCAGGATATAAAATACAATTTTCAACTTGGCATAGCATGTACATCAAAGAGTCTACCTTCAGGGTATTTTAGTGCTCCCCCAAAAATGAAAAATAGATTCATCAGCAATTTTACCTTGCAGTAAGCCTTATCACTAAACAGGTCCATCCATCTGAAAGAAGGAAAATGACTTTAATATTAAAATGTTTTTAAGCTATACTGTCTGGTCCATGAAAAATAATACGATTTTTATAATGAACTTCTCTATTTGCAGCTAACTGTACAAAATCTTTTTTCCTTAATGAGCAAAACTTCACAATCATGACCAATACAAACCTTAGGAAAAAATTAACTGATACTTTTAAAAAGTACTATTTTAAATATTTGCTACTTGATACTTCGCTACCAATCTAAATGCTGGAAACAATCATTATCTCTACTAAAGAGAATTGCACTTTTTTAGGCAAAAATTAAAGTGACTCTGCAAAATAAATTAAGCATAATCTCTTATTGCACACGCTATAATTGCTGCTTATAATGAAATTGGACATTATTTTGGTCATTAGAGTGGAAATTTGGAGCTGTATTAGGATTCCTTACAAAAAAATAAGTAATTTTATATCTAAGTACACCATAGAAATAAATATGCAGAAGAAAAATATTAATATATTTAGAATGTAGTTGTAGAGTAAATCCATATTTAAAAAAAAATGCATCATGAGAGCACAAGATAAAATTCTTTGGCCACAGTTAACTTATGAAGCTGAGAAGCAAATGGGCACACCACCTGGGGCTCATTACTAGCTTTGCTTTTGGCTCTGAGATGTAGTTCCAAGGGCAGAGCTTTCTGTTAAATTCAGAGTCAAACAATTGAACCTAAGTATAGTTGGGGCAAGAGAGGGAGCAGATGCCTGGAGGACAGGAGGGAATACAGAATTCTGTTACACATTCTACTCCCCTCTAGATGCTTAATGTTGGGCCAAGAAACCTGCCAACTTGTGATCCTGATGGTCAGAACTTCAGCCAGTTCTCCTTGGGGTTCCAGGTCTAGTGAATGCCAGGGTTCATTAAATGTTCATTACTAGCCCCAATCTAGTGGTTATTTGGTTTCTTTATTCAGTACAATTGAAATGATGCACTACATTTGGAGAAAATTGAACTGCTTCTCTATATGTTTGCTCATAGCTTGAGTGTCCTCAAAGACAGAGCCATAGACCAAGGTTTGCAAGGCAAGTAATGTGACCGCAGGAAGCTGGGAGTGAAAAGAGTTTAGTAGGAAAATAAAAAAAAAAACAGCAAAAGAAAATATGCTGCCTTGTTTCATTACTCAGCAGGCCAGGATACCAGTATTTGATCCTGCAGGATGTTTTTGAGGTTTGTGAAATGCATGTCAGAACTTGCAGCCCAGGGGACAACAGAAAAGAGCATTTTTCCATTAGCTTCTGTCCCCTGCTGATCAAGGATGACACCACGGGCATTGACACCCAGCTCCCAGTTGTCTATCTGTGAGTGTCCATAAGGTCCCTCCAGGAGTTTCAAGCTGTGTCCTTGAAGCAGAAAGCTAGAGAAAGCCCTTGCACAAAATGAGACACTGTCAAATTGCATCTGTGTGAGATGGAGGGACAACTTCAAGGATCAGGGCAACACAGCAATGGCCGTAGCAAAAAGTGCAGCTAAGAGGATTTTGAGTGATGTGAGAGAGGTCCCCACAGACCGGTCTAAATAAAAACTAGAGCAGAATTAAAGCACTGGGAATAGGAATGGAAGAAAAAGAGAGAAAAAGAGATTATAGGGCTATTTCCTAAATACTACTTAATTACTTTGCCACCAACTCTTGTGTTATCTCCTACATGTATGATGGGCAATGGTCAGCCTAGCCTGGAAGAACACTTATATATCACTCTTATACATTCAGTTGGTTCAAAGATTATATCTTAATACTTTTCCTCAAACAGAAACTTTTTTTAAAAACAGCTTTATTGAGATATAATTGATATATCATACAATAGCTACAAAGAAAAAACACCATAGTTAAGAAGCATTATTAAGGAACAAAGCATTCTTTGTTCTGGCTAATTGAAAACTGAAACACAAATGCTGTGAAATACCATGGGGTGGTAATTCTCCCTCCCTGTTTGGTAGAGAGAGCATTGAAACTTGAGGTTAGAAGCTGTAGGTCTGAAAGTTAAATCTGTCACTATGTTATTGTATAACCTTGGACAAATTTCTTGAGTCCAGATGTCTTCATATCTAAAACTCAACTAGGAAAACTTGTTTGCAAATCTTACTTGTTGAATATAGGGTCGAACAAGATGATATGTTAGAAAATATTGTCCCCCTGGGCCTTTTTTCTTAGTCTTTATGCCTTCCCATGATTCAGAGGTTTCAGAGACCATCCCAGATTGATCCTTAGTCTAAAACTAACTGAGAACACCAGATCCAGTTCTCTCCATCCCTGCTACATCTTAAGAGCCTATAGGCAACTTCAGTAATTCCCTTGCAATCATAAAACTTTTGCATCCATGTTGGTCATTCCTAACTTGCCCAACCTATACCCATAACAATCAGTCCTTTGATTCTGCAATTGCACTTCTCAACTTTTAGGTAATTATATCCCTGATTATTCTTCTTTCTCTAATTTAGAATACTCTGTTGTTGAAATTTGTCTCTAGCTCTTTAAAAGAATCTGTATTATCATATTTACTCCAATATTCTGTTTAGACTTTAGCTGACAATAATCCTCTCAACAGACTAAGTACAGAAAATTCAGATTTATTTCCATAAAACTAATCTATATACTTCTTGAGTATGTAGAATTCCTTCGAGAATTCAAAATGCTAATTATGTCATTATAATAAGATATCAGAAACTGCCTCTGAAATTTTATTTTGGATAGTTATAATTATATATTTGATCTTAAATTATTAAGTTTTAGAAATACAGAACTTTTGAAATCAAGCATTTATAATCTATAACTTTCCTATCAATCTCCACTAACAACACAATTTCAAAGAGACTTCATAAAAAAATGTGCAGTTAAAGTTGTCTCTGAGGATTTTGTTTCCAAAATAGAATAAGCCAGAGGGAAAAAAAGTCTTTTCCTATAACTTAACAAAGGCAAAAAACCAGAAATCTTTATAACTTCTGAGCAATGTATTTTAGAAATAAATTCTAATTAGAAATATTAAGAAGCTAGGGGTGATTATAAAAGACAAAAAGGACACTTAATATGGGAATTGAACTTATTTGAGTAGCTCAAGTTGAAAACATAAACTTAAAGTTGACTTTGTACTAAAAGAATAAGCTAATATGCTGGGATAGAAAGCAGAAAGTTCCAGAAGTGTTTAAGTTAAGCAACAGTTCTGGTTATATTTACATGCCCTGCATAACCATCAGACTACTGTACTTGTGATGGCACTAACATGAAAAATGAACTATTCACCCATGTGGATTCTATGCAGTGAGGACTTAGTCTCTGCTTTCTTATTCTCATCTTCTCCTCACTGTTCTCTGAGAGGTGACAATGCAAATCCAATTGCAGAACATTAATTGGGCTTTGTTTGTAACTGGAGCCATGTTTTGCACATATGTTATGGCCCCTCTCTACTCCTTCTAAGGCCCTGTCCTTGTGCTTAGCCCTCTTTATTCCTTTCCTCTCATATAAACATCTAACAAATAGTGACACCCATCATATGGATTTGAACTCTTGGGTAGGAAAAATGCATGTCTGTCTTAGTCAGCTTGGGTTGTTATGACAAGATACCATAGTGACTTAAATGACAGAAATTAATTTCTCACAGGTCTGGAGGCTGGCAAAGTCCAAGATCAGGACACTGGAAGACTCAGTGTTCTGGCACTTTTCCCTCATAATTATACCTGATCTATTGTTTTTTGATCTAATTTTTTTTCTTCTTTCTCAGACAATATGGTGACTGATGTCCCTAGTCAGCCATTGTCCTCCTTCTTTTCAGAAGTTCTGTATATTTACTTAAATTTCAATAGGTTTAGGGGGTACAAATATTTTTTGTTACATGGATGAACTGCATGATGCTGAAGTCAGGCACTAAAAGTGTGCCATTACCAGAATAGTGTACATTGTACCTGATAAATGCATTTTTATCCCTCACCCTCCTCCCCACCTCCTGCCTCCTTAGTTTTCAGTGTCCACTACATGTCTCTCTTTTCTGTTGCTAAAGTCCCACTCCATTAATGATGGAAGAGCAGATACTAAATGTTGTTGGAAAGGAAAGGAAAGGATGAAGAAAGGAAGGAGGAAAGGAAGGAGGGAGGGAGGGAGGAAGGAACTATTCAGCAGAAGAAAATAGCTCTTACTCCTATTAGCTTTAGTACTTTCTTTGCAGATCAAGTTCTGTAAATCAGATCATTGTTTTTGTTAGGTCAGGCTGAGCACCACAAAATATTTTTTTTCTTTAGTGGTACATTTGGAGCCACATTATTTATCTATTCTAAATTTTTAATATTAACATTCTGAATATCAATAAGTAATTTGCCTTTATTTAGGGACAAATGCTATCTCTAGAGGAAATAGTTCAGAACAGAGATTGACTCTGCTTCTGTTTTTAATGTGAATTTACGAGTTTAAATAATCACAAATGGAACTTTGATAAATTCCTTTTACAGACATAAACAATTTGTGACTATTAAAATAAATGTTATAGAATTAATAGCCTATCTCTAATAAAGAAATTTCTGTTTTCATTTAAACATCTAAGAATGTCTTCCTATTTATTATCAATATATTTATTAAAGTTTCCTGAGTTTATTTTCATTAAAGTAACTTTTTTTCATTACCAAAACTCATTTCTATGTAACTCTGTTGGCTTCTGAAGTAGTTTATACTCTTAGTGAAGACCCTCGTGAGTAACCGTCTACAGCACAAAACCATTCTGTCACCCAGTATGTTCAATAAGACATATGACTAGAATATCAATCATGCACAAAATCAGTGTTCAGATCTATTAGCAAAACCAGTTCGGCAACTTTTCCCACAATACATGTCTCCAGACAACACTTTATCTAAATAGCAAATATTTGCTGTAACTGATTGGTATTTACATAATCCAAGAAGCATTGGATTCTCAGATTCTATTTTGTTTTCTGGAGCACATATAAATTAGGTAAATCAGCATTAAGATGACACAAGGCTAGTCATGAATGAAAATAACAAAATTAGAGACAGCAATACTTTGTAACAACTTAAACATCAGCTTCAAATGCAGCCTTTTCCTCGCTCCTATTCATAAAACCTCTGTCCACTCCTGTTTTAAACTGTTTTCTTTAGAACTTCATTATGTTCCTTGGGAGACTATTTCACACTCTATTAGTTACAGTCAATTTCATCGCATCACTTCAAGTACAAACGCCCACAGTTCTTTGCACCTCTTGAAACCACATCTCTTCCTTCTTGGTATTTAATAACCTGTGGCCTGGCATTTGAATTAGAGAATAATCCTACTCCTTTTGGCAATATGGTCTTAAGAGGAGAACACGCTATTTATCAATATCAAATTTTATGTCATATAAAGATTGGTTGTGTATTTATTTTGTATCAGGAAAATTAGCCAAAACTTGGAAATGAGACAAATAATGTGGGTTACACATCTTTTCAGTATCATACATTATTATTATTATACATTATTGATCATTAAAAGTCACAGATGTAAGTTACTTGTTAATTTTCAGATTTAGTAATATGGTCCAATAAAGATAAAAACAATTTCTCTTTGAGGACAGATAACCCCAAATATTATATTGATAAATTACTAGACATTAAAGAGTTTTATATCCAACTTAACAATCTTATCCTAAATTTTCTTTGACAAATTCCCCGCAAATACCTTAATTTCTTAAGTAATATTTAAACCAGTCATAACATCTTACTGTTCCCTTCACTATTGAGTTAAATAAAATATTTGATACATTTATTTTATATTTGCCTGAGAGTCATGATTTCACTGTTTTTAAAAATTATATATATTTTAACCTATGCAATGATTAAAATATTTCCAGGTAACATGAGCAGTAATTTAAAAACACAAAACCTGTCCAGATTCCTACTAAGAAAATAAAACACTGTATGTACTAAGGCTATATCATTATATTAGTTTTGTGGTGGGAAGAGCTTGATTGAACTTGTCTTTATCATACATCTTTTCTTCCTGAGTCATTATCCTTCAAGCTCTTTACAGCTGACAACATGTTAGATGAGTGATTTTTCTTTAAATCTGACATTTAAGCAAGATGATTTAATGTAGCATCATTAAATGCATTTACATTCTTAAAACCTCATAAAAATTATTTTACACAATAATTTATGTACATTTTATTTAAATGTGTATCACATATCAATACAACCTACATGTTATTTAATAAAACCCTCAAATGTAATATTCAATAATTTTTAAATATCATTTCCTTAGATAGACATTTGGAAGCACACATATTGAGCTGTTTTCAGTTTTTTTATTAAGAAAATTATACTGGTCCTCACTTCCACAAAAAGATGTGTTTCTAATACACCATCAAAATATAAATTGTTATATAGTAGTTTGATTATGTGCCATTATATTTGTCTGTTCAAAAATGTTATTGTTTTGTGGTAAAGAACATAGAAATGTAAAAAAATATATATAAAGTATGTGTTAGCAGGTGGAATGAGCTGAAAAGGGAAATATAAAGCAGAAAAAAAGTGATACTCCACAAACTATATTAAGCCAATAATTACTTTTGATACTTGCCACAAAATAGTAAATATAAAAGTGTACTCACCTGTATAAGCAAACATGAACTATTGAAAGAAATTGAAAAGTATCTCCCTGAACTCATCAGAGTAAAATTTAAAATCTCTATCCATATTGTTAGGAATGTACAGCAATGCAAAGCTTATTTTGCCAAGAAATTGTTGCGTCAAGTGTTCAAAATTTGTTCATTTATTGGTTGATGACTTGAATATTTTCTTTAGATTTCTTAACTGAGCTTTTGTGCATTTGGATTATTTATTTGAAATGGAAAAATTAAAGAAAGAGCATTTATTTGATTTTTGCCTGGGTACCACTTCAGAGAACTCATTTCCAGATGCCTGGAGATATAAAATATACTAAAGAATACTATCTTAAGTCCATTTCAGAGATAGATGGATCAGAAGTAAATAAAAGCCATTTTCTTCAGCCACCTTCCCAATAACAACTCATCAGCACACAAGAATGAGGCTCAAAATTATAGAGTGTTTAGAAATAAAGCTTCAAATAAGGCTCTCAACTCAGTCCCAAATCCTCAGATCTATTGTTTTCCTGTGACTAAAAAAATCTAGCAAGCTGGTTTAATTGCTTTCTAGGCCCTGAATTATCTATGTCGATGATTTAGTACAGAAATAGTGATATTCTTCTCTAAGCAACATAAATACAGCTAAATAAGATTTTTCCTAGGATACTTGAAAATCTTCTTTCTTCTGTGTGCCACCAATATCAGTGATACCATGAATTGTCTAACAGTAGTAGATATCAGTAACAGGATCAATTTTATTTAAAATGTGATTGTAAAAAATATAAAGAGATATTGAAGTTTGACTCAGTGGAAAACTGTATAAAACAAGAAAATAACTAAAGCCTCAAAGTTTATTTTTAATATATATTTTTAGTGAAGAATAGCATACAAAAAGAATTACAGAATTCAATTCATATGTGCAGAATTCAAATAGCTATCACACAATATACATACAAATGTGATTACCACGAAAGTCAAGAAAAATACCATGGTAATCACCCCAGAAGCCTCTCTCATGCCTTTTACAATAACTGCCCTTCCTTCATCCCAGAAGATAACCATCACTGTGAATTCTAATAGTTGATTAATTTTTCCTGTTTTTAAACCTTAAGTGAATGAAACATATAGTAGGTATCTTTTGGCTGGTTTCTTTCACTCAATATATGTTTGTGGAATTGATTTATGCAGTTGATTCATCAGTAGTCATTTCATATTTATTGTCATATAGCATTCAAAGATATGGGTATGTCACACCTTATTTATCCATTCTGCTATTAATGGACATTTGGGAGGTTTTCACTTTGGGGCTAATAAAAATAATGCTGCTCTGAGCAAATACAAATAGGACTACATCAAACTTAACTTTTGTGCATCAAAAGAAACAACAGAGTGAAAAAATAACCTACAGAATCAGAGAAAATATTTGCAAACCATACATCTGATAAGAGATTAATATCTAGAATGTATAAGAAAATTATCCAACTTGTTAACAACAACAACAAAAATAACTTAATTAAAATGGCAAAGGATGTGAATAGGCAATTCTCCAAAGGATATACAAATGGTTAATAAACATATGAAAAGAATTTCAACATCACAAATCATGGAAGAAACACAAATCAAAACAACAACAAGATTATCATGTCACACCCATGAAGATGTCCATTACCAAAAGAATAGACAATAGCAAGTGTTGGTGAGGAGATGGGTCAATTTGAGCCCTTGTGCACTGTTGGTAGGATTGTAAAATGGTTCAGTCACTATGGACAACAATATAAAAGTTACTCAAAAAAAGTAAAATTAGAATTACCATATGATCCAGTAATCCCATTTCTGGGTATATACCAACAGAATTCAAAGCAAGATCTCAAAGACATATTTGTACACCCATAACCATTATAACATTATTCGCAATAGCCAAAAGGTGGCGATACAAAAGCCCATTGGCAGATGGACAAAGAAAATGTCATATATACATACAATAGAATATTGTTCGGTCTTATAAAAGAAAGAAATCCTGTCATATGCTATAACATGGACAAACCTTGAGGACATTATCTTACATAAATTAAGGCAGTAACAAAAGAAAAAATACCATATGGTTTCACTCATGTGAAGTTTTTCAATTTAGTCAAAAATCATAGAAACAGAAAGTAAAAAGGTGGTTGGTTGTCAAGAGTCGGGGAGGGGCGGATGTAGTAGAAGATATTAGTGTTTAGTGCATATAGTTTCAGATGACAAGTTATGGAGATCAGTTGCACAACAATGTTAACATACTTAACACTATCGAACTGTACACTAAAAAATGGTTAAGATAATAAATTTAATGTTATATGTTTTACCACAATATATAAAAAGATAATGCTGCTCTGAACATTTCTGCACATGCCCTTTGGTGCAGATGTGTACACATTTCTGTTGGGAATATAGTTTGGAATGGAATTCTTAGGTAATAAGGTGTATATATGTTAAACTTAAGAAGATACTGCTAAGTAGTCTTCAAAAGTGATTTAATAATTTATTGTCTCATCAAAATAGGATTGTTCCACATCACTGTGAGCACTTGGTATTATTAGTATTTTTTTTAATTTTAGCCATTATGGTTGCTATGTAGGATATTGTACTGAAGTTGCAGTTCTTTGATGAGTAATGAGGAACATTTTAAAAATATTTATTAGCCATTTGTTAGCCATTTATTAGCCAAAATATTTATTAGCCATTAAAACATCATCTTTTGTGAAGAGCTTGTTCAGTTCTCTCATACATTTTTCTGTTGGACCATCTGCCTCATTTGGAGGAGATCATTATATATATTGAACATTAATTTCTAACCATCATATACATTGCAAATATAACCACCTACTCAAAAGCTTAACTTCACTCTTAATGTCTTTTGATAAATAGAAATTATGAATTTTAATGAAATCATATTACTAATAAATTTTAGGGTTATTTTTATTGCTAGTGCTACTTACATCCTATTTTATAATCTTTCATTAAGAAGCTTTATTGTTTACTATTTATATTTAGACATACAGTCCACTTGGAATTAAATTTTGTCTATTGGGTCAAGTAGTGAAAGAGAATTTTTCCCTTATTTTTTGTATATAAACTCAACCACGCAATATTTGCTGAATAAACCAGCCCCTTACTATTTTGTGGTTATATTTTTATTATAAATCAAGAGTCATTGTACATGTGTATACCTATTCCTGTACCCTATTCTATTAGACTATTTGTCTATCAATGTGCCAATTATGCATTTAGTGTTATAATAAATATTTATATTTACATTTGCTCTATTTTAAGATGATTCTGGCTATTCTTGGTGTTTAAAATTTTAATACAATAAATTTAGTCATGTAAATTTGCATAAAAACTAAATTAGAATTTTGGTTGCTATTTCACAGAATCTTTATGTTTCCCACCAAACCAGTGTTTTTAGCAGGCAAGGCTAAACATTGATTTTATTGAAAAAGAACCAACCAGAAACCTAAGGGAGTATGTATTACTATTCTCATACCTTATTCAAACTATGAGTTCAAATAACAGGCAGTAAGTGTCAAAAAGAGATACCACCTCAGACCCTTTGGTCCCCTTACTCTCTGGTAATAATAAATATTCATGCCCATCACCTTGATTTGTTCCCCACCTCTCCTTAGTGAACAATAAAACTGGGACACAGTTCAGAGAGCACCATCAGATGTAGCAGATCTAGATTCGGGTCCCAAATCTGTCATTTTGAGCTTTATAACTTGACAATTCATTGAATCTCACTGGATTTTATTTCTCTCAAGAGTAAAATTAACCAGGTAAATTCCATTATTCCTAAGACCATTTCCTTCTGAAAAAAAAAAAAATTCTATTCTTTTAAAGAATCTTTGGCTTTGCCTTAAAGATTTCTGCTTTTAAAAGTTGATGAATAGGGAGTTCCACTTTTCCTTAGGATATGGATACACACAAAGGAACAATGTTCCTAGCCTAACAACAAATAAAAAGCTGGATAAATTACAATACGTGGGCACATAGGAGGTGACTGACTACACCTGGGGAACAGGCTCAAGTCACCGAACCAACAAAACACTGGAAAGATTTCCAGTCCAAAAGATGGCGGATGGTGGTTAGTGATAAACTGCCATCATTTACACTTATCTATTCATGGCCTTTTAACTTGCTAATTGGAAACGATATCCAATTAATCTCAATGGAATACACATATATCTTAAAAATAAGGATAAAAAAGTGGTCGTCCTTTTTCAGGCATATGGAAACACATCTGTAGAAAAATCTAATGAGTATTAAAGGAAATAAAATTAAAGGCAAATGTATTTTTAATAAATTATGTTATATAGATATTAGGTTATTCAAAGACATGTACAAATTTGGAATTAAATGTTTTTGAAATGTACATTCATTTTTTTCTGTGATTGAGGTGATCTTATATTTTAAAGAACATCATTTTGACAAGACTGTATGAAAACATTGATGTAAACTTGTTAAAAAACTACATAGAGAGGTCTTATGCAGAGCAATCATTGACTATATTTGCTGTAACTTTAGCATTCTTTTTGTATAACTGTATTGGTTACATTTACATTTGTTCTATTTTAAGATGACTCTGGCTATTCTTGGTGTTTAAAATTTTGGATTACACACAAGGCTTTGAAGAAGTGCATATAAATATACTGTAATAGTTGTTTGAAGGTTCTGTTAAATATCACTGTGCTTACTAAATCATGCATCACCATTGTTATGATTTGCTGTAATAAAGTTATGCTATGACAATTTTTTGGAACACTGCAGCATATGGTGCCAGATGCCAAGGGCATACTAATTAATGAGAAAATTAGAACATAGATATTACTTCACAATAATGTGTCTGGACCCAAAACTTAAAGTGTAACTCAGAAAGTAATTTGAAATTTTAAGGTTAATGCCACATAAAACTTAATAATGACCCTTAATAGCAATATACAAACCAAATGCATATGGTCTTTTGAACAAAGAGAATATAGAAAGTGTGCCATTTATACAATTATTTGATCTTTTCCTTTCAGGTAAGAATTATGCAGAGAAAAAGCAGAACCTCAAAAGGTTATGAAGGTAGTAAGTGGCAGAATCCAGGACCCCAACCTCCAAATCCAGAATTCCTCCCTGCTCCTCTACTATTTGATATAGAGAAGGGGTAAAATGAGTTGGGTTTATTTAATAGAGCATGGCATATTCAAGGAACTATTTTATGTTCAAGCTTAATGTGGTTCTACTTAAGCATAACTAACACATCACCTTAAAGATAAATGCCTCAAAATTTTTACCTAATTGTTCTCAAATTTTAAGCTCAGGTATGCATTTGGCAAGCTGCACTTTTGCTAATAGCAGTTGGAAGATGGTTACCTGAAAGCTCGGGAAGGCAACTTTAGCTACCTTCCCTCCCTTAGGACACAATACTAGAGGAAACTTGATTAAATAAGTTTGGAGTAAATAACCTGTGTTGTAAAATATAAACCATTAAAAATAAAAGTAAGCACTGCAACTATGCTCTTTAACCTATACTTCATAAGTCTTTTAAGCCAATGCTTTGCAATTGGAAAGCACAAAACTTTTCCCACTTTGAAAACTGGAAACAAACAAACAAAAAAAGCCATGAGAAAACATTAAGTCCATCTATATTAGTTTGTAGGAGAACCCCTCCCTGTAGTTTGCAGACAGACTCGAACCCCCAGCTGTCAATTTCAACTCGCATTTTATCCACTCCTTCGATTCCCTTCCAAAGACATTAAACCAACAATTTCAGGAAAATACAAGATATTTTCATGGGAATGCTGAAATCACCAATGCTGCCCACTAGAGAACAACAAAATGCTCTCAGAAAATTGGTTGCGGAGACAGGTTCAGAAGGATTATTCTGAGAACTATGTTGCAAATTGAAAGAATAAAGCCTAAGAGATCTTCATTGAAGTGGTATTAAAGTATGTTTAATATACAAATCCAATAGCATTAATAGAAATAGAACCATGTCGTCCTTGTTAAAAATATGAAAATCATTAGCAGATTTCATTGATTCATCAATGACCCTATACAAAGCAGCTTGAACCTTAAAAAGAACACATAATTTTGAACAGGCATTCCTGATAAAACTGACTCTCTTCTGAATACATTTTTATCATCTCAACTACATAGGAATTTTTCTTTCCCTATCTCTCTTCTCTACATCTTATTTTTTCTCTCATATTTTGTGTAAAATATAATAGGTTATTTTATAAAATGTCTTAAATGCCTACTAATCCATCATCTGGCTAGTTTGAATTAATTTTTAAAAAAAACTGAATTATGTATTTCAAGAATGTAGTGTTATTACATTTTGGTATTAAAAAATCTAATTAACTTCAAACTACAACAACAAAATCTATACATGCAAAAATCTGTAGGAATGCTCTGTGAGGGCAGATATTTAAAAAACAGCTAGCTCCAATTCTGGTCTTCTCATCTAAAAGGAAATAATATGAGCTTCATAACCAGGAGCCAGATTCGTGTAGCTTATTTTAAGTCTCCAAGACTTAATATATATATTGTGGAATTGCATAGTTATTTTTGTTGCCATTAAATTCAAAAATTTCATAATAGTTTTCTCTTAGTCTAAGGGTTGCACAATTGTTCCTTGTATTCCAAGATGACAAATAATATAACTATCCATATCATAATAATAAAAGAAATTTTCATCATATAATTGTACACTTTTCTTTCTTATATATAAAAAAACTTCTGGCATTTTTGATTTTAAATAGCAGTCCTCAAAATAAAATATTTGTATAGATTCTGGAACAATCCTACAAATGCTGACTACAGGTAAATTATTCATAAGGTTAAGGTTTAAAGAACTGGAAATAATCATTCTAAGGAAAATACAAGTGATTCACAACACCTTAAAATATATGGTGGGTGTATTACCCAGAAATTGCATTGAGCCAATAGTAAAAGAGACTGTCCTCCCTTCCAAAACAATGCCTTAAACAAGATAGTGTTCATTTTTCTCTTATATACACAAAGTTTAGCAGTAAGCAGTCAAGATCTAGTGTGGTAACTCCTCAATATAAGCTGGGGTCCAATCTCCTTCTATCTTTACACTCCCCCATCCTTAGCACTTGGCGTCTACCCTGAAGTTTACCTCACAGATGGTTTTGGAACTTGAACCATTCTATCCACAGCCCATGCAGGAGGAAGAATAAAGTGAACTTTCTCAGATGCTACATTGCAATTTTACTTGCATGTCATGCAAACTCTATTTATGCAAGAGAAACTAATAGTTGTAGTTAATTACTGGGCACACTGCCATCCTCAACGATATGGGATTCCTGTTACTGAGAAAAGAGAGAATAGATGGTTGGTAGGCAACTAGCAACCTCTTAAGCTCTTACACTAAATTGTTGCCAATTATTGAGCTTCGTTGTAAATAAGATAAATAGATAAAGAGAGACATTAGATATTTCATTTACTTTAAGGGAATCTATAGAATCTCCTTTCTAGAGACCTTAAAATTAAGAGATCTTTTCACAAATATGAAATTTCTCTAATTAAATTTATTTCCTCAGACATTTAGTATAGTATTAAATGAATACATTACACATACAAAAGAATTACTCTCTACTGGGTAAGATAGTAAATTACATATAAGAGAGAATAGAATAAGGATAAATAGCAATAAGCAATCATCTTTGATGGATCAAAGGAAAAAAATGTGTTCTACCTGAAGGGATTAAAAAAAAAACAAACTTTCACAATGACAATGGACTTGGCGGTAGATATTTATATATAAATTCAATAAATACCTATGGAAAATGTAGTAGTCTATTATGAATGTCTCTTCTTAACTCCTGCCCATTTCTTAACCAACTGTAATGAGCTCTCCACTTTTCATCATTCTACTCACAGTGATCTTGCTAATTCTATTCATTTCAACACATATTCATTGAAACACTCGAGGAGTATCTAAATTAAAGTCCAACAGATATTTCTGTTTATATTCACTCTCTCCTCATATGTGATACTTTAATTATCTTATATTTTTATTCTTCCATTTTATAATTATTTATTGAATGTCTGATCTTTGTTGGGTCTCAGTAATGAGAACCCACTGCACTCTCCCTGCACCCACGCTCCTCCCTGCCACAAAACACATAACAGAATACAACATTTCCACCATCTTGAATTTTTAAAATACCCTTTTTTGAATCTTCTTGAAACTATTTCTTCATTTGGTTTGTATCGTCTCACGGGGTTTAGTCAATGAGATTAACTGTGTAAACTCTCAGATAACGCTTATATTTCAAGGTTCGATAAAAAGCAGCTATTAAGTTAGAATGAACAGACTTGCTTACTAAAATGAAGAAAAGATTCTTTCAGTCAGAAAGGGATGTTAATGATGACTAGACTGATCACTGAGAAGTAATTAAGTTTGGTGTTTATGATGTCTTTCATAATCTTTGAAATAGCAGCAAGGACAAAACACATGATTTTTAAAACTTAAGATCAGGTCTCTATGGATGATAGACTAGAGATGAGAACTTTGAAATTCAAATGTTTTGATGCCTAAAAGTCTAGGGGCAGAAGTGAATAAAGTTCGCAAGTATGTGTTGGACAATTCACTTATTATATATGATTGTATATTCTATTCTAGTTACCACTTTGTTTTGATGGTACTCACTAATTCACTGACTAAAATCCATGCCTGACTTGGAGACTAGAGTGACTTTTTTTTCTTCATTTTCCTTTTTCCTTTTTTTTTTTTCTTTAGTATGAAAAATTTTGGTCATATCCAGAAGTACAGCAAGTCATATAAGGAACCCCAAAGTATCCATTAACCAAGATTCAATAATTAGCAGCTGGGACAATCTTTTTTAATCCATATCCAATATCATACTAACCCTCATCATATTATTTCAAAGCAAATCACAAACATAATATCTGTAATTTATTATTTTTCTGTAGAAAATAGAAATTTTTTAAAAAATGTAACCACAATGTCATTGAAAAATTTAAAAACTCACAAGAATTTATTTTTCTTAATTCAATAAATGTAGGGGATACAAGTGTTTTTTGTTACGTGGATGAAATGGATAAATTATATAATGCTGAAGTCTGGACTTTCAGTGTACCAATTACCAGAATAGTGTACATTGTGCCCAATAAATAGATTTTTATCCCTTCACCCTCTCCTTCCCCTTCATAGTTTCCAATGTACATTACATTACTTATGACTATATATAACCATCGTTTAGCTTCCAATTATAAGTGAGAATGTGATATTTCTATTACTGAGATATGTAACTAAGGATAATGGTCTCCAGTTCCATCCAAGTTGCTGCAAAAGACATTATTTCATTCCTTTTTATGGCTGAATAGTCCTCCATGATACTTCCTGAATTCTTTAAGGAATCTCCATACTGTTTTCAATAAAGATTGTATTAATTTACATTCCTACCAACAAATGTATAAGCATTCCCTCTCCACCAATCTGCTCCAACATCCATTGTCTTTTTATTTTTTTAATAATAGCCATTCTAACAGGGTTAAGATGGTATCTCATTGTGGTTTTAATTTCCATTTCTCTGATGATGAGTGATATTGAACATTTTTTCATATTTTTGTGGCTATTCGTATAACTTCTTTTGAAAAAAAATCTGTTCATGTGTTTTGCCTGTTTTTGATGGAGTTGTTTTTTCTGGCTGATTTGTTTGAGTTCTTTGTATATTCTAGATACTGGTTTTTTGTCGGATATCTATTTTGAAAATATTCTCCAGTTCCGTAGGTTGTCTATTTACTCTATAACTGTATAATGAGTTATTTCCTTTGCTGCATGAAAACATTAGGTTTATTAAGTCCCATTTATTTTTTTTGTTGTTGCTATATTTTGTTATAGTCTTAGTCATAAATTGGCCTGGGCCAATGTCCAGAAGAGTTTTTCTAGAATTTTTATGATTTAAGGTCCAATATTTACATCTTAATCCCTCTTGAGTTAATCTTTTTATGTGGTAACAGATAGAGATTCAGTTTCATTTTCTACATGTGGCTATCCAGTTTCTCCAGCACCATTTATTGAATAGGGCATCAGTTTGTCTGCTTTGTTAAAAATCAGTTGGATCTAACTACATGGTTTTATTTCTGGATTATACCAATACCATGCTGTTTTGGTTATTATGCCTTTGTCGTATAATTTGAAATCAGGTAACGTAATGCCTCTGGATTTGTTCTTTTTGTTTAGGATTGTTTTGGCTTCAGGGCTCTTCTTTTGGTTCCATATGAGGTTTAGGATTGTTTTCTCTAAATGTGTGAAAAATGACATTGGCATTTTGATGGTTAATTGCATTAAAACCGTAAATCACCTTGGATAGTATAGTCATTTTAACAATATTAATCCTTCCAATCCATGAGCATGGGATGTTTTTCCATTTGTTTGTGTCATCAGTAATTCCATTTATTGGTGTTCTGTAGTTCACATAGAGATTTTATACCTCCTTGGCTAAGTATATTTCTAGATAATTTATTTTCTTTGCAGCTCTTGTAAATAGTACTGAGTTCTTGATTTGAGTTTCAGCTTGAGTGTTATTAGTGTACAGAAATTCTATTCTATATGCCAACAGTAAATGGTCGTGAAAAGAAACCAAGAAAGTAATCATTTATAGTAGCTGCAAATAAAATAAAATACCTTGAAATAAACTTAACCAAAGAAGTGAAAGAGCTCTATAATTAAAACCATAAAGCATTGATAAAACAAATTAAAGAGGACATAAAAAATGGAAAGATATCCTATGCCTGTGGATTAGAAGAATCAATATTGTTAAATGTTCATACTATCCAAAGCAATCTATACATTCAATGAAATCTCCATCAAAATACCAATGACATTCTTCACAGAAATAGAAAACAATAATCCAAAAATGTATATGGAATCACAAAAGACCCAGAGTAGCCAAAGTCATCTTGGGCCAAGAGAACAAAAATAGAGGAATCACACTACCTGACTTCAAATTATACTGCAGAGCTGTAATAACCAAAACATTATGGTACTGAAATTAAAGCAGATATATAAATCAATGGTATAGAATAGAGCACCCAGGAACAAATCCACACATCTATAGTGAACCTTTCTTTTACAAAGTTGCCAAGAACATACAGTAGGGAAAGGATAGTCTCTTTATTAAATGGTGCTGGAAAACCAGGATATCCAATGCAGAAGAGTGAAATGAAATTAGACCCTTATCTCTCACCATATACAAAAATCAAATCTCTTTTGTTTGTGTTTATCTGAGATTTATTTATTCTTTTACAACTTCTATTGTATGAATCTTGTTCTGGACATTGTTATCTTCTTTCTTATAATTGTGGATGGAATTTCATTTTAATCATTTTATCTTGCTTATATTTTAGCAAGATAGGCTTTGCTACACTAATAATAGAGGAGGATGGGCCAGAATAGCTTCTCAATATTTATGATTCTTGGGTTCTTAGTATTGTAAGGGGTTCAAAAATATAGTATGAGTACTTTTGAGATCTGTTTCCTTTGTTCCCTTGTTCCATCTTTACTGGACATTTTCTTTTCTTTGCTCCTATCTTTTTTAAGTCAGATTCTAGTTCCAGAAGCATTTCTATACTGCAGGGCTTAGTACTGGAAAAGAGCATTAGTTGGTTAGTATAAGAGTTTACTTGCACAGACTAAGTCCATTAACACCCAAGACTTTCTGTAGTCCTTCTATATGTGTTTCTGAATTAAAGCCTCAGTACCCCTTCTTAGGTGACACTATTTTCCTGAATTTAGTTTATTGAACTGCCCAGGCTAATGGGGATTGTGGGGTGTATGTTCTGTCTAGAAGTCCCTTTTAACCCTGTGCTTCTTTTTTACCTTTAAAAAGTACTTTTTTTTAATCCCTTCATATTATGGGAATACAAATATTGTTAGGGTTACATATCTTGCCCCGTCCCCCATCCCCCACCTCGCTATGCCAGAGCGTCTAGCCTGTCCAGCCTCCACCCTTCTCCTTCTCCCCCCTTCCACCTAAGTCCCTTTTTACCCTGTGCTAGCACAACTGCTAGCAGAAAATGTGAATTATTGTTCTTGACATGTTGGGCAACACATTTACATTTCAGATTCTTAGGACTGAAACATAATTTTTTATAGATAACAATTTTTAAAAATTTTTCTAGCCTAATTTTTCTTTTGGGGGCCTTTGGTTGGAGGGGATGGTGGTGTTAAAGCTATACCACTGCTGCTATATCTTACCCAAAATGCTCTGAGTTATTTATTTTGTGTGCATATCTGTATATACGTAAATTCTGCCATATCAACATGCCCATCTGACTTTATAGTCCTTTTTTATTTCCTTCACAGTTTTCCTGTCACTAACATCTGAGTATATATTAAAGTATACATTAAAGGTGAGGTGCTGGAGAAAGGTAATCAGGTTTAATAATGAAAAGGTCAGCGGAATTAATAAGAGAATTCATCACTTCGGTATCTATAATTTCACATCTTCCATAGTATATACAATGTATCAAAAGAAAAAATATACAAATATAGTATTTTGGCCATTAAACACGGAGAATATGGCAATGGAAGAAATTAGTATTTTTACTTAATATCCAAGAGCACATCAGGTTAACTATCAAAAATACACCAGGGTCTCCTGATCCCCATGGATTTTTTTTATGATTTCTGAATACATATATTTTAATTTTATTGTTAATTGACACATAGTAATTATACATATTAATGGGGTACTATGTGAGTTTTTGATACATGTGTTCATTGTGTAATAATGAAATTGGAGTAATTAGCATATTCATTACATCAAACATCTATCAATTCATTGTGGTAAAAACATTCAAATTCCTGTCTTCTGGCTTTCTCAAAATATACAATACATTATTGTTACCTATAGTCACCCTATTATGCAATAAGATACCAGAACTTATTGTTTCTTGAAGCAATGATTAGGTAGGCCAATTTGTGCTTAAAACCAAAATAACCCTACTCTTAAAATGTCCATTAGTTTAAAAATACAGTATATTTTGTACAGTATAGTATAGTATAGTATACAGTATAGTTTGTATTTTATTTCCTGATAAAATTTCATCTGAAGGAAGCAGTCACAAAACATTAAATATTACATTGTACTTTTTTAATAGTACAGTTACTACTAATAATCTCTATAGTATTTCACAATATAATGTTTTATTTATGATCCCCAAAACCAGGTTAGAGGTAAGCAAATTCTTTAATTTAAAAAGCATGGAAAACAAACTTTAAAATAAACATAGCTCATAAAGAGATGTGACATTTCCATTATTGAAAATATTTTCTTGATTTATAGAATCATTCTGAAGGAGGGTCACAAACAACACTTTCCTTTATAGGCACCTTTGCAAAAAAAGTTAAAGCCTGTATAAAGCAGTTCAGAATGTCCTTAGTCTGAAGAAAGGAAAATGTGTTTACACTCTGATATCTTTGCCATCTCTCTCAACTGTGTTTTGTTCTTGTTCATTATTTATGCTTTATAAGTACTACAAACTGAATTTCTTTCCTTCACTACCCCACTCTTTGCGGCGAGTGGGATAGCCCTGTGGAGCAGAGGCTTGATAACCTAATCAGATTAATAAATCTGATAGGAGTGGGTTTAATTTGCATTATTAAGACAAATGATTGGAAATCTATTACATGTAATGACCAACTATGATTATGATCAAGTTTTTGATCAGTATTCTAGCTATAGTTCACCTAAATCAGAAGAGAAAAAAATACATCTGAGAGATTCTACAATCCATCATATGCTGGTGTTTCTATTTGTAGCTTTCCAAATAGGTCTAGAAAATAAAATGAGAAGAAATTGAAGCTTTTCTGGTGTCCCCAGTCATCCCTAATGGAAACAGGATGTAGTGGTTTAGAATTTTCATGAAAGATATAAATAGAAAAAGCTCAATGATTCCACTTAATGTTTTCCTGGAGTTCTTTAATCAGTATCATCTTTTGATGATAAGAACAATAAATATATGTTGGCTACATTTAATAGTAATCCCCAAACATAGCTAGATCTTAATTAAAAAATCAGTTTCAGAATTTATAATTTAGATAATATCCTTTTATTTATTTAAAACTTTTCAAAACATTGCCTTATAATTACTGCGTCAAAACAAACTTATAAGGTAATAGAATTATCTATAACACAAAGATGTGGAAACTGAGGCACTACACAGTCACATGACCTTGAGCAGTAAACAGCTTAGAGAAAATGCAGCTCAAGTCTGTCCCCTCCACCACATTGCTGACTGATACGAGTAATTGCTGATCCACACACATGGAGGAACAAAGGCACATACATGGGACCTTCAAGCCTCAGTGGAGGTCTGTGACCTTCTGCCCATCTAGATGAAATTGGATGCTTTTGTCTCTTTATAATATTATCTATAAATCCCTCATGTTTTCTGATTAAATTATGATAGATAGATAGAAAAAATAATCCATTCTATTTTTCTGTTCCTCAAAACAACATTTTATGAGTCTGGAGAATTAGGAAGTGTTTAGCAACTGAATGTTTTGGCAGACAGAAGATTGGAAATAGACTAAATTACCTAATCAGCGGAGTTGGGGCTTGCAGGCTCAACATTAAAGTTTTAATGACAGGGTCTCACTGGGGTCACTCCTCTGATTATAGGATGTTTTCCTAATCCATTATCCAGCTTACCTTTAATTCCAAATAGAACTGAGAATCATGTTCTGATGAATTCTTTTGTTTAGCTTCCTTTCTAGCTACCCACAAGACCAGAAATAGGAGACGTTCTTGTACTATTTTGCTCAAAAATCTATAAGTAAAATAAGATTGCCTGGCCAAGTCACGTATCCCATGCCCATAAGTATGGGCTTTTCATGAGATCACCATTCCTATCTTGAAAATCCAGTCATGTCATTTAGATATTTATCAAAACTATGCCAATGTGTCAGAGCACATAAATGAAAGTAATTAAAATCTTCTGTACCTGTTATTTTGTTTGTTTGCATGGGATTCAGAAAAGAAGTAACTCTGAAAGAAGATCTTGGAGGAAATGTTATGTGATATGGCTGAGAAGTGACATATGAATAGCATCTCTATTTGTGACTTCTGGAGAAGATAAGCTTTTATGTAGTGAAAAGGCTTTAGGATGCTCATCTCAGTCCAGTCACACTGAGAAATAGAGAGATATTCTATCTTTTTCCAGTGCTTGAAGTTTCAGGCCAAATGACATCAAGCATAGAAGCCTGTATATAACAGTATGTAGATACTCTGTAACTGTAGCCAACTGATCAGCCCTGGAAACAATACTGTAAGCTATGGAGGAGATGGGAGCAGAGAGAAGATGAGCCAATTTTAAGAACAACAAGTTGATTGTAAATTTTAAAACTTATGAAGACAAAGTTTACATTTCCACTTTTACTTAGTTACTTTTTCTGTCATATTTTTTCTTGAATACACTCAAGCTACAATTAAAATTTAGCGGTTAATAAGAAGGACTTCATTGGTCATTGCGTGGGCTGGAAAATTTGGTACCTGTTGTTATACATACAGGGCATGGTAGAGTCTGGCATAACATTTTCTATTTGGTACATCTGTATTGGTTAAGCCTCCCTTTTTCAGGCTGTGCCCCCTGATATTCCTGATTATCAAGGCCTGGTGGTACAATGACCATGTGTCACCTTCCTCTCAACTACCTCCTCTGCTGCTCCTATCAAAATGTGTCCACCATTCCTTAGAGTTAGTCTCTCTACAGCGACAACAGGCTGCTCTGAGAACGAATTCTCTCTTAACAGACTAAACAGAGAAAACTATTGTGGACATCTTGCTATGTCTCAGGTATTACTTCTGCTTTTAGGTCAAGAATGTTCTATCTAGGTTGTATAAAACCCTGGAAACACATGAAGATGTACGTAAAGACATAGACAACTTTAAGGTATTTAAATTCAGATGCTATTTCCTAAAACTAATACTTCTGAAAAAGACTTTGCAATTAGACTTCATGCCATATTTCCCTTTTTTTTTATTTTTGGCACATTATGGGGGTACAGATTTTAAGGTTTCAATAAATGCCCTTTCTCCCCCCTCCCCCCACAAGTCTGAGTTTCCAGCATGACCATCCCTCAGATGGTGCACATCTCGCTCATTATGTAGGTCCCTTTGGACTTTCCTTTTACGGTAGTACTTCCTCCACCTTGCAAGTAAGCGAGAAAGAAAGAAAGAATAAGATAAAGAAAGGTAGGAAGGAGGAGAGTGAGGGATGGAGGGTGGGAGGGAGGAAATTATCTCTTAATCTTATATCCAAATTTTTTCTATAGGTACCCATTTGATTTCCTTCTGTGATATCACAGAACACAACATAATAGAAGAGTTAAGTTCTTGAACTTAGACCCTATTAGATTCTAATCTCAATTCATTCACATATAAATTGTGTGACTTTATGCTAGTTACTAGAAGTATGCAAACAAAGATGCAAGGAGTAAAAGTTGGCAAGAGTTTAAGAATAATCACTCTTCAGTTCTCCAAGTCCACGTTCTCTTTTCTAAAATTGATCCGCCTAAGACAACACCACAATTAGGATGTCATTCAATTTCTTTTTTCCAACATTTCTCATGCATTTCTCCTGAGGGAAAATTCTGCACATGAAAAATGAAAGAAACTTTGATAAGAAATATTAAAAGAAATGGAGCCTTATTTCATCTAGGGTGCAACATAATCAAGACAGAGTTTAAACTTTATCCATTTATTCATCTTAGAATTCAGAAGCAAGATGATTGTCACAAGGAAACATATTAACATGTTTATTTAAATTGAAAAATGAAGTCAGACTTTTTCTTACAAGAAGTAATTCTAATTTGACTGATTAGTTTGACATAGAGGACTGGCTTTTCAAATTAGGATTTATGGTGCATATTTCCCATAAATCAAATGAACTAATAAGTTAAGTAACTCCAAAGCCTCAATAATAGGTTAGTCAAAAATTTAAAAACAAAGCACTTTTATTAAAACTATTTTACTAGCAATATGTTAAAATTAACAACATTTATATTTTTTGCATCCTTTTCTGAGTATATTCATTTAAACAAGTTACCTCTAGATTAAGAAGTAAAATGCACAATTAAGGTGTTAACCATTTTTGGTGAAGTCTTTTGATATTCTTTCCAGAAATTGAGGAAGACGGCAATTCTACTGCCAGGGTGATATTCGTAAGTCAGATGACAGTATACTAGTCTTCATCAAATATCCAAGACATAATTGACCCATCAACTGATACAACATCAAAAATGACAGTAATGGAGGGAGCACAATATTCTTTAGCTTAAAATTTAAAAGGAATTCAAGAAAATATGTGATATGTCTATAATAAAATTTTGAATTTATGTAGAAAATATTTTTCAATGTTAACGTCCATGAAAAAATGAAAAACAGGAATAGAATTGATTTTCAACTCTGACTTATTTTGACATTAAGAAAGAATCATTGTTGGACACATGAACTGTATGAAAAATATAGCCTCTTTTTTTCTTTTTTTCTTTTTTTTTTTTAACAATGCTATGACTGTGCTATAGCCTCTTTTTTTTATATAGGTGTATATATAATAAAAATTTTACTTTATTCATTTAATAATCACTTATCAAATGTCTTATGTATTTTTATTGCTTTAATCAATTGTGTATTCATTATAATTACAAATGTGATTAAATCCAGGAGAAAAGTTTTAGTACTTAAAACCCTTGAGTCATATAAAGTAAAAATAAGTGTTTTATTTATAAATATCATTTTCATAAAGTAAAGTAAGAAATAATTTTTCTGAATTGGTAATCAATAAAAGAGATAGGGGCCTAAAATATATTAGTTTAGCATAAAATTCTCTACAGCAAGTGAAATGTAAATAAAGTTAAAGAATAAGAGATATGATATAATGTTTCTAAGGATCAGAGAAGAGCTTGCTAATGTGATTTTTAAATGGTTAGTTGTGCATATAAATTGCTGTGGTATTTAGATTCTACTGAAATCTAAAATGTAATGGTTTTATATATTTTTTTATTTTTAAAATGACAACATTTAAATTATGCTAGAAATTGCATTCTTTACTTCTTTTTACATTTATGACAAAAATTTTAATATCAATTGTAAAATGTGTAAAGGGACCTGGACTTTTTCAAAATACTTGTTGGGGGTACATAAGTAGGTATGTGAACACATCTGATCTAAAAATAATGTACATTTTCATAAAGGCTTTCTGATCTTCCTGAAGAATTCATTTCCTTTAGTCGTCTATCTTATTTATCTCTCAATCTTTAACATCTAACAGAATGCCTGATAGGCATTTGGTGCTCAAAAATATTTTCCAGGAGAAATAAATAACTGGAAATATATATATTCCAGGAGAAATAAATAACATTATAAGTTAGTCCTAAGCAAATTTGGAATTTCAGCAAATTATTTTTTGAATTATATTTATACCATTTACACATCACTTTATTGCTCAGCATTGGCTTCTAGGATATGACTTGAAAATATATAGTTTAATCTAACACAGCTTAATGTGTCACTCATCCCAGGGACAGTTGCATTCTTCAAGGGAAACACTGAATTTCAATATCAATTTAATTCATTAAATAACTCTCAAACCCCTACTACATAACATTCATTTTGTTAGAGGCTGATATGACAGTAAACAAGAGAGTCATGGCCTTGCCTTCATTGAAATGACATTTTTGCAGAGAGGACAGATGTTAAACCACTAATGGCAAGTGCGATGAGAATCCAAAAGGAAAATACAAGCATGTATGGAAGCATCGAGGCAAGAAGTGTAACCTAGCTCCTAAGATCAGATATAAGCACTCCAGTGAAGATATATTTTACAATAAAGTAGAAAATGCACACACACATATATATATAAACACTATTACATATGTTAGTAAAATAACATGTGAAATGTATGTGTGTGCAGGGGTAAATAAATATTGAGGACTTACAATGTTCAAAACCATATATTAGAGCCTTCTGGAAATAAAACATCAAATGTGTTTGAAACTGTCTTGTATAACAAGTTGCACTAACATCTAAGAGAGAAATTATAGTTTATAAACTTTCTCTCTCAATGGAACACACAGCCACAGTTTCTGAGACTTTTTAAAATTCCCATATTTACCTAAAGCATATAAATATAGCTTCGATGAATATGAACATTTATTTAAAATTGTGAAACATCCAAAGCTCCCCTTTAGTTCAGTAATCTTCCCTTTTCTCCCTTTAATAGTTATTGCAGAGTTTCTATCCATGCTCAACAGGGCAATTGTATAAAGCCCAGAGCCATTGAAGTGAAACAGATCCAGCTTTGATTTCCTGTTTCATCAATCCTAAATAATACCACTTAATTCACAGGGTTATTTTATATCTTAAGGGAAATAATGAATGTTAACATGCTCAGCATATAGTTGAATACATGTGAAATCTATCACATTTTAGATGTCTTTCAATATTAACATAGACTATTTTATACCATTACCTGACCCTTAATCGATATGCTTTTGGCTTCTAATCCTGAAGTACAAGAGCAGAATTAAAAGTCTTGCCTCACATTAAAAAAGATGATGTCACAACTCAGTGTATAGGTAGTAGGTAGAGGAGATTTGGAGAAGTGCAGACAATCTAAACTGGAATTTCTAAATTCAAATCATAAAGACTTTTGTTTGTTCTACCACTTTAGGACACCAAATTTGCATGCATGATAGAGATATTCAGATTGCTTCCCTAATAGTATTCACACAATCCCCCATACATATATACAAAATTGAGAGTGCACAGAGTTCAAACATTTGTTTTCAGTCTCACTGACCAATTTTCCACAAGTTTCTCTAATTTTTTTATGGCCTTGAGCAATTGAGATAGTTTTATTTTCTTTTTCTTTCCTGGTTTATTAGTTATTTTTGATCACCTGAAATAGCTCTGGGGAAAAAAATGGTAGGGAGAACCTTATTTCTGGTAGTAAAGTTTCCTTCTAACTAAAATGAAACCTATTGCTCAAGTCCCAGAGATAGCACAAACACCAAAACTTAATTCCTGAGGTGACTCAATGCAGCAGCTAATTCATTTTTAGACCTGTGGTAGTACAATGTAAGGAAGCTTGCCAGAAACTTAAAGTGACCCTCAAAACACTCTGCATGTTTGATCCGGAAAAAGTATGGCCTTTCTTAGGAGATTTCAGTTGCTTTCACCTTATGCTTTTTATTTATATAATTACTCAGAGGACAGAAATAGTGAGATAATTTTTAATCATGGCAAAGAGTAGCAAAGGCATTACAAAGCAAATTATTTATGCAATGGTAAAGTGGCTTGAATTTATGGAGAAATAGCTGGTGGATAGAGATATTATTTTTCTGAAGTATCCACTGAAGCCCATCTGTCTGGTGATGTCTTAATTCTCAACCTTGTTATCAAAGGCTCACAGCAAAGGTCATCAAACAAACAAACAAGCCATTTGTTAGAGATAGATACTAGGAAAATTGTGCATGAGTCACATCATTGTTCTTTCCCTGTCCAGAAGAGTGAATGTATAAATTCTACTAAAAATTATACATTAAACAATAAAGTCACTCATCACAGAAAATGTTTTACTTCCTTTTCCCAATTTCTATTAAGCTTATTCATCTCTTACTGAGTATTTCATTTCAAAGTAACAAAGTCCCTTGAAAAGAAATGACAAAATGATAAAGATCTATTTTTATGACAAAGGGAAAGCCATTCGGATGTGTTATATTCATTTTCTAAGCAATGCTGTTTTTTAGTACATAGTGGATAAAAATCACATAGAAGAAGAAGCTGTAAAAAGAGAAGCTTTAATTGTGGGGCACACAGATTCCTAGCTAAACAGAGTTCCTTTGTTTGGAGTGATTTAACACTCTTTCATGCGCAATTCAGAAATTAGTCTCCTGAGTATGAGAACTCAAGGCATTTATGGCTCTTACAGGGTCTATTCCTTTGGGGTGTATTGACAAATGGTCCCTGCTGATAAAGAGTTATGCAATAAGATTTTCTGCCGATCTCTAATGTCAGAAAACCTGTGATATCACAGCCAGAAAACAAGAGAAAACACAAAGAGGGAAAGTACTTATTTTTGCCCATAGGAGAGCAGGCTACTGAGAACTTGATTAAGTTGTTCCTGCCACAATTAATATTGCATAATATGAGTGAGAAATAATTATTTTAAAGAAGTTTCAAAAAAATTGAAGCCTCCAAATATAGCCCACAGAACTGTATAGGATAATATGCCAAGAGCTATCTGCAAAAGATAATGACATTCATTCATTCAGTCAGTCTTCATTCATTTACACATCAATTTACTGAGTACTAGATATGTGTTCAGCTACTCCAGGAACCAGGATATATCAGTGAAAAACACATGCAAGCTTCTAGCTATCAATGCAGCTTACACATTCTTGGAAGATGTCTTGGTCGGTTCTGGACGCTGTAAGAAAATACCTTGGACTAGGTAATTTATAAACAACATTAAATCTTAAAGCTTGAGAATAATCTTCTTTGACTCTATGTATTACTTTCTGGACACACTAGAGCAGGAGTTTGGTCCCCAAGGCTGCAGGTGGCTCTGTCCCATGGTTTTGCCAAGTTGAAGTCTGGTGCCTTTGCTCTCCCAGGCTGAAGTTGCACTCTCTTGGCTCTACTGTCTTGGGGTTTTGGAGACTGCTGCACTCCCACTGCTACCCTACACATTGCCAGAGTAGGGGATCTCTGCAGTAGCGCCACCTTGTGGAAGTTCTCTGCCTGGGCCCCAGCGCTCTCTATGGCATCCTTTGAAATCTAGTGGAGGCAGTCAAATCCCCTCAGCTCTTGTACTACACCTTAGAAGAGTTTTGGACGCTGTCAAGGTTTATCATCTGGGCCCTCTAGAGGGGTAGCCACTGTGGCCCATACCATACAAAAGCTCACTGTAGCCACACCGGGGTGGCTGAGAAGCACTGCATACAAATTCAGGGAACAGAGACTTGAGGCAGTGCTTGGCAGTTGGCCCCAAGGTCCTACAGGCACCCTGGGCCCCTCCTTTGAAAAAATTCTGCTTTCAAGTTTCTGGAATTCCGGGGCTGTTATGGGAGTGGAAGCTCCAAAGATCTTCAAAGGCCTTCAGGGTCACTCCTCCACTGTCTTAATGAAAAGCACAGGCAGATCCGTAACATCTCCTTATCCAAGCCCTTGGTGTGCTCTCCCAGACACACTTTCTCATTTCTTACAACAGAGACAGGTTGAGAAAGCTGATGATTTTTTAAATCTTTAAGTATTGCTTCCCTTTTGATTATAAATTCAGTCTTTAAATCATTTTTGTCTTCTTGCATTTTACTATAAGAAGTCAAGTCTCCTCTAACACTTTGCTTAGAGATTTTTTCTGCTAAGTAACTGATTTCATCTCTCACAAGTTCCTCCTTCCCAAAACACTAGGACACAAACACAATTTAGCCAAGTTTTGGTTTTTTTGTTTGTTTGTTTGGTCACTTTATAATAAAGATTGCCTTTCTTCCAATTTCCAATAACGCATTTCATTTCCATCTGAGACCTCATCAGAATGGCCTCTACCATCCATATTTGCACCACATTCTGTTAAAGGCCTCTTAGGTGAACTCTAAAAATGTGGTTTTCTCAACAGCTGTTCTGTTTTTCTGAGCCCTCACCAGAATGGCCCTTTACAGTCTGTTCACAGCAATAAAGGCTTTTTCTAGCACCACTTCAAAACTCTTCCAGCCTTTACCCATTCCCCAGTCCAAAACCACTTCCATATTTTTAGGTATTTGTTATAGCAACACCCCCCTCGTCTCAGTGCCAACTACTATCTTTGTCCATTTGGGCTGCTATAACTACAAACCTCAGACTGAGTAATTTATAAACAACAGAAATGTATTGTTCACAGCTCTGAAAGCTTGGAAGTCCAAAATCAAGGTGCCAACAGATTCGATGTCTGGTGAGGGCTGCTTTATAGATAGTGCCTTCTTGCTCCATCCTTAACACAGTAGAACGAAAAGTGACAAACAAGCTCCACCAGGCCTCTTTTATAAGGACATTAATCCTATTGTGAAGATGGAGCCCTCATGACCTAATTATCTTCCAAAGGCCCCACATATTAATACCACACTGGAGATTGTAGTTCAACATATGAATTTTGGGGAGACACATTCAGATCATGGCAGAGGGGAAGGAGAGATAAATAAATAAAGTAAATGTATTGATAACTAAGTGAATAGAATAATTTCAGATAGTTATGTTTTTAGACTATAAAAACAATAAGAAAAGAGAATGAAAATGAAAGGATCTGGGAGCACTTTCTGAGCCTGAAACGGGAGTAATCACATCTTCCATGACACAGGAAGATAGTGAGTGGGAGAAATCTAGGTGAGCAAACAGCAGCTAAGTGTGTTTGAGACAAAGAATTAGTATGGCAGGAGTATAGAGAGTGAGGAGAAGTAAGAAAGAGGTGAGGTTGGAGAGATAGGTAGGATGCAAATGGTCAGTGACTAAAAGATGATAAGGAAATTTGATTTTAAGTCTAGTGGTACATAATTTCAGAATCATAAAAAGAAGAATGATGTGATTTTATTTATACTTTAAAAAGAGTAGCTTAGCTAGAGAATGAAAAATGAATGTAGCCAAGTAATAGAAGCAATGAGAGAAGTTTGGAGGAACCAAACCAGGTGAGAAAGGATAAAGGCTCTAATAGAGCGATAGCAGTGGATATGGGCAGAAGTATGGTAATTCGTGGAGGCTGAGACATGTACTAAGAGATTATGTGGAGAAGAAAAAAGCTTGATCAATGAGTGACACTAGGTTTTTAGTTTGTGTAAATGGGTGAGTGGTGAATTCATTGTCTGAGATAGAAAAGCCATTTGTATTGGATAGAAATTAGAGATTTCCTTTGTCAATATTAACTTTGACATGCATATTTGACAACCAAGCAGAGATTTCAAGTAAGAAATTGGTTACACCAGTGTAGAGCTCAAAGAAAAGTATGAATTAGAAATACAAATGTGAAAGTCATAGGTGTATAGTTGCTATTTAAAGCCATGTAACTGGATAATGATGTAAGGAAGGATAAAGAGGACCAAGATCAGAGACACTATAATAATTACAGGTTGATCATAAGAGGAGGAGAGCCAAGGAAGCTGAGAAGGAATGATGTTTGGAAAGTTAAAAAAATGGATAGTTCAAGAAGGAGGGAATGAGTAACTGTTGAACACTGAGAAGTCAAGGAAGATGAGCACAGAAGCAAGAAGGAAGGCAGTGGTGACTTTAACAAGAACTCTATGAGTGGCTTTGTGAGAATATGTATTAGCGATGGATGGCTAGGATATGACATGGTAACAAATATATCCACAAATTTCAGTGGTTTAACCCAATAAAGTCTTATTTTTTAACCATGCAATGTTCAGGGGTCCATAATTAATTGAACTCTTATATAGTTTGGCAGCCTTTCTTTACTTTGTATAATGCCAGTTTAAAAAAATGGCCTGCCAGGTTGTTATAGCAGAGGAAGAGAGTTGGAGAGGGAAAGGTATATTTTTAAAGACCTGGCCTGGAAATGGATTGCATCACTTCCATGCACATTGGCCAAAATCTAATGACATAGCCTAGGAAGTTGGGATATATAGGAGAGAATATAAATGTTTGATGATCACAAACAGTATCTACCATGGGATTAACAATTTGATTTAATGGACTGAAGGAAAGAGGAGAGGTGACAAAATCACCTATAAGATAGTGAATAGAGACAATAAGATAGTGAATAGAGACAATGCAAATATCTTCCACCTCAGTAAAACTTTCCTTGAGCACCTCTTCCTCAAACTACCAGCTGATTTGACTGCTCTATTTTGTGCAAAATTCTTTGAGTTAGCAACCATCAGCCTTGACAAAACTTTTTTATGTGTCAATGCCATAATATTTGAACAAAATTAGCCCATACCTCTGCACACTATGTAGATTACTTCCAAATAATTTTAAATGAAGTATTTCATATGAATATTGTTAAATTATATAGCTTACGATTATCATGTAATGAGTATATATAGGCCAAAAACAATGGATACATTTTTCACCTTTGCCTTTATGTTTGAAACTTCCAAATCAATGGTTGAAAAAACAGGAACTGCATCAAAAGAAACAAAAACACAGCATGAATTTTGAATTTGGCATTTATTTCCAGGACAAACTTAAGGTCAACAAAGGGAAAAAGAATCAATATTTGTAAGTTCTTTCTATGTTTAAGACATTTTAATATACACCTCATATAACCACATAACAGTATTAATTACTTAGTAATAGAATCCAATTTGACAAATGAAAGTGAAGCTCTAAGATCAAATGCTATTAAGTGACATGTTTGAGGTTTAAACTCAGTTGATCTTGACTCCAAAATCTATACTTTTTCCACCCCATAATGGGTTCTATTCAAAGTTCCAATAAGTCATGGTGTGGGTCTACTCTCTTTCAAAATTCTAGGATCAAGAGCTTTTACAAAATTGCCTTTGAGGAAACATTTTCTTTTAAAACTACACTATAATTCTGACCATTACTTCTAATCTAAATACCAGTCTTATCAATCAGCTTCTTTTGGAGCATCTCCATTCAGATATTGCACATCACACCAAACTCAACATATAAAAAACTTGAGCTCCCTCTTAAAAGCTATTCTGTCCCTGTATTTTTCCATTTTTTATTGATACAAATATTTGTACATATTTATGGGATACATGTGATATTTTGCTACATGCATACACTGTGTAATGATCAAGTCAGGGTATTTGGGGTGCCCATCACCTTGAGTATTTATCATTTTTATGTGTTGAGAACATTTCAAGTCCTCTCTTCTAACTACTTTGAAATATGTAATACATTGTTATTAACTGTAGTCACTCTACTCAGCTTTCGAATATTAGATCTTACAGCTTTTAACTAACTGTATGTTTGTATCCATTAACCAACTTCTCTTTAGCCCTCTCCCTGGACCCACATACCCTTCCAAGCCTCTGGTATCTATCATATCATTCTCTACCTACATGTTTCTCCATTTTTTGACCATGATATCCCTTTCCCTGTCGACTCAAAATTCAATCTCTTGACCTATCACCAGTTGTTCATTGTTCTAACATGCATAGTTTCACCACTAGACTGAAACTCCTTTAGAAAGGACCCCACATCTTCTTCATCTTTTATGTTCATAATCTCAGTCATATTGCTCATTGTAACTGTACAGTATATGTTAATAGCATTAATAATAAAATATAACTTGAACTCACTCTTTCTTTTCTATTATCATTACCACCTCTAATTTAAGTCTTCATAATTTAGTTACTGTAACAGTTTCCTAATTGGTCTTCTGGCCTCCTGTGAGATTTTCTTCAAATTTATTCTGTAGATTAAACATTGTAGGCTTGGTGCAGTGGCTCACATCTGTAATCCTAACATTCTGGGAGGCCGAGGCAGGAGGATTGCTTGAGCCCAGGAGTTTGAGGTTGCTGTGAGCTAGGCTGATACTGGGGCACTCTAGCCTGGGCAACAGAATGAGACTTTGCCTCAGGAAAAAAAACAAAAAAAAAAACAACTGTAGTAAAGAAAAGAAAAATACTGCATAGAATATTGCTTGGTCACATTAGTTCTCTTTCCTAAATTCTCCAATGGTTTCTATCAATTATTCAGTTGAAATTTCCTGGAACATAAAGACCACCCTAATCTAGTCCCCCTTTGTCTCATAGCTGACAAATACATAGCATTATAAACATATAGAGGAAGAGGCTTCAACTTTTAGGAGACAATGAAGAAGACATACATACATTTCTTTATTCCTCCCAATAAGCATAACTTAAACTCTGGATATATAAACATACATATAAAACAAACATAAGGAGACTCTAGAAGGTGAAAAGAAGAAAGCAGAATGGCTAGGGACCTCAGCACCCAAGGAACAATATCCTGTGTTTTCTTTTTGCCTCGTATAGTCCAGACTTAGAGTTGAAGAAACCAGAAACCCAAAGACACCTACAGACTCAGAAGGAAAAAAAGCCCAAATAAAAGCGTGGTTGAAAGGATCAATTCAGCAAAAGCAGAAGGCATATAGACATCACTCCATCCCACCCAAATACGCAGAAAAAACTGTGCTCCCACCCCATAACAGCAGAGGCTGAGCGAAGGGTTTTGACTTCCACATTCATGCGGCTGTAATGAGGTGCCTAACACACACACCAGGATGGTGTCAGAGGAAGTTCAGTTCAAAGCGAGGACCTTCACTTCACCATCATTAGACAATAACAAGGTCACACACCATAATGATGCCAATAGAGACCAAGTGAGGAGCAAAACTCCCATCCACACATAGCAATAACGAGGAGATCAAGCTTCAGGTATCAGCAGAGGCCTAGTGGTGAGACTCGATGACTACATCTACCAGCTAGTAATGAACTGACAAAATGACAGGAGAGAAAATCAGCTAAAACAGAAAGTTTAGTTAGTTTGTGGATATTGGCAAATTGATTCTAAAGCCTATATGGAAAAGCAAAATACCAGGACTAGCCAACACGATATTGAAGGAGAAGAATAAGATCATAGTACTGATACTGCATGACTCGAAGATGTACTACAAAGCTACAGTAATCAAGACAATGTGACATTAGTTAAAGAACAGTCAAATAAATTAACAGAATAGAAAGCTCATAAGTAGACCCACATAAATAGAGTCATCTGATCTTTGACAAAGGAACAAAGGAAATTCAGTGGAGAAAGGATAGTTTTCTCAGCAACATAATAATAACAATGATAATCTAAATACAGACATATGCCTTTCAAAAATTTAACTCATAATTGATGACAGACTCAAATGTAAAACCCAAAAGTATGAAGCTCCTAGAAAATAACATGGGAAAAACTCTAGGTGACCTTGGGTTTGGTGATGATTCTTTTTTTTTTTATTTCAGCATCTTAAGGGAGTAAAAATGTTTAGGTTACAAATATTGCCTTTGCCCCACCAGAGTCATAACTTCAAGTATGTCCATTCCCCAGATTGTATGCACCACACCAATGATTTTTTAGATACAATACCAAAAGTGTAATCATGAAAGAAAAAATTTATAAGTTGGATTTCATTAAAATTTAAAACTCTTCTCTGTAAAAGACAGTTTTGGGAAAATGAAAAGACAAACCAAAGATTGTGAGAAAATCTTGGCATAACTCATATCAGATATAGGACTAATATCCAAAATATACAAACTCTTAAAACTCAGCAATAAGGAAAAAAAAAGAACCCAGAAAAAAAAAAAAGAACCCAGTTAAAAATTGGCAAAATATCTTAACATATATCTCACCAAAGAAGACATACAGTTGGAAAATAAGTGCATAAAAATATGGTCAACATTATATGTCATTAGGGAATTGCAAATTAAAACAAAGATTTACCTCTATACACCTATTAGAGTGACTAACCTAAAACACTGACAAGCATCAAATGTGGGAAAAATGTGGAGCTACTCATTGCTGGTGAGAATGTAAAATGGTACAACCATTTTCAAAGACAATTTACAACATTAAACATACTCTTACTGTGCAATCCAATATTCATACTCCTTGGTACTTACCCTAATGAGCTGAAAATGTATATCCACACAAAATCCTGTATAAAAGTGTTTGTAACAGCTTTATTCATAATTGCCAAAACTTGGAAGCAACCAAGATGTCCTTCAATGAGCAAATTCTTAAACAAAGTATGGTACATCTGTACCAAAAAATAGAACTGACAAATTCAATAACCTAGATGAATCTCCAGATAATTATGGTAAGTGAGAAACCATACATATTGTATGATTCCATTATATAACATCCATGACAAAATTTTAAAACTAGAATAAGGATTAGTGGTTGTCAAGGGTTAAGATGGGGATTAGGGCAGAAGGGAAATGGGTCTGACTATAAAAAGGAAGCATAAAAAATCCTGTGGTGATAAAAATATTCTCTTTCTTAACAGTATTCATGGCAGCATCCTGGTTGTGATACTGTACTACAGTTTTGCTGTTACCATTGGAGGAAACTGGGCAAAGAATACAGAATATCTCCATTTTTTTCTCACTACTGTAAATCTACAATTATCTCAAAATTTAAAGGTTTAATTTAAAAAATTAACCATATGAAGAAACAGATGCCATATTCATTTCCTTCTGAGATGTAGGATCCAAACTAGGAAACATGAATTACTCATAATCATCTATAAAGCCACCTGCTTTCTTCCTAAACCTCCTCTTTTAGAAGAATTTATTAAAATATACCAATATTCTATATTTGACCTTTACTACCAAATTTACAAAATTACCGTTGATTTTCAAAGGCTTCTATGGTATAGGAGTGAAGCTGAAATAATCCATGTGTCTGTAGTTCTATTTGCTCATGGCTCTGTTTCTTGACTCTCTGGCTCTGTGATACATTTGTTTAAAGAAATCTGTTGGTGATTCACCTGTTTCTGTCACTCTCCAGGAATAAATTGGAAATGTCACTCAGAGTCAAGTAGCGAAGTTTTTCATGGTATTCTTGTCATCGATTTTATTCTGCTCAATTGCTTGCAGTTGCCTGTCTTTATTTTGTCATGTCAATAGCTTTCAGACAACTCTCTGTCTTATGTGGATGTTTTCCATTTGATTTTTCATATATTCAGTTTGGTAGAGCTAAGTTACTCTAAATATACCTTCAGTGCCCAGTGACGGTGTTTCAGAACTTTATTGAACACATGAAATAACCCATCTGTAAAGTCAAATCACCACAGAATAATTAAATCTTACTTTCCAAGTTTGGTGGTATATACAGGTGAAATATATTCCTAAACTGTGGCTGTTTCAAGACACTTGAACCCATTTTAAATAGCAAAAATTCATGCAAATCATTCCAGGTCTTCTTAGGCTAGTGGCTATAGCCTCAGAAAATATGTCACAGTAGCTTCTGTGAAATGGCCCCCTCCTGACAAGTGTGACTTTCTACAAATTCTTATAAATAACCACTCTTTCTTCTAACCTCTTTAGGCTTGGGGTTGGCAGGTATCTTATTGCTATTATCTCCAGTACCAAACTATTCATGTGATTTTCCTATAACCTGTTCACAGGTTGCAATAACCTTTTATTACATTCACCTCAACTTTCCCCAATTGGACTGTGCTATTTATTTCCTGCTGAGAACTGCTACCCAAAAAAGATCCAATATGTTTTCTGACATCAGTTCAGGAAATTTGTGTTAAATTAATAAGAAAATATTTTCAAATCATGCTAAATTTTGAATACGCTATTAGCTATATATTTCTTGAACTAGCAACAATGGTATGCTTGCAAAGGTGGAAACATGAGATGTAGAAGTTGACAGATTTTAGTAGAGTCCTTGCTAGAGTTGATGGCAGCCATGACAATAATAAGACAGGCACTCAATATGTTAAATTCAGTGCAAATAAAATTTCAGAAACTGTATGAAGTACAAATCATTTTAGGTGAGTATTCAGGTTATTTAATGTAGCTGGAGATGGACAAATAAGAGTTGTCAGGAAGGTCTACCAGTTGGACAGAAGCCTAAAGAAAACACAAGCCACCTATTGTTGATGTTGATCATTTCACTGTAGTTAACTTTTTTTTCAGAATATATTTCTTCCCAAGACCAGCTGGACAACTAGAGCACATTGGCTGTTCCCTGAATGTGTCTGCTTCTCAGTTCACCTCTCTATTGCCTACCCAATGACATTGAGTGTGTTTGCACTTTACTCTTCCTCTGCCTACTGAATCCTTGTCACTGTTCAATATCCAGCACAAAGGACAGCTCCTCTGTGATTTACCCAGGTTCCTCCAGAAAGAGCAATCACATCCTCTGCATTTTCAAACAGTAGTATGCATACCTCCATATAACACCAATTTAATATAGTGCAATTAGCACTAATTACACTGTGAGTTTCTAGATGGCAAACAAACTTTTTCCCTCCCCTAGTCCAGGCCAGTGTATAATAATAGGCATTTACTGGATGGAAGAATGAATAGCTTTATTAGCATCCTATAAAGCAGACCCATTTATAACATTTAGATTATGTTCTTCTAAAGCCCTAAATATGTATTCCTTAATGTAAATGAGGGACAATTTTCTGATCAAAAGTAATTAAACATATGTCTATTCAATTTGCACATATTTGTTGAGTACTTGCCACTGTAAGGGAGCTGGGATATTTTGTTCTTTGATTTTACATAAACAAAAATTTCATTTGTGTGTTTTAAAACATATTACATTCATTAAATATTCTCTACCTAAACTATTGAGATAGAATTCATGAAGCAAACAGAAGGAGAAAAAAAAACAAACAAAATCCTGCCATAAGTATTAAAATATTGCATGGTCAAGAAAAGATGCTTGGGAAATATATTTAAATCTTTCTTATATACTATCATTTTTAACAGTAAACTGCTCATTGAAATCTTTACAAAGCCTGAGTGGTAATGTAATGAATATGTGAAAAATCAGTATATGGTATTCCTCAGAGCTGTAACACAACTGGACACGACTAAGGATACTATTATAAAATTGGCCCACAGTTTTAACAATGAATGCTGTAAATTTCCTAGGCCAGTAGGCTGACCAAACCAGCATGATCCCTCTCACTGAAAGTACATAAATATAACTGTTTACTTTATTGGGCTCTTCAATCCTGCCACCTCACTATTTTGTGGTTGCTAAGCAACCCTAGTAATATTGTGGCACATATGCTTAAAAAGACCAAAATGTGTTCGTTGATTTATTTATTGGAATGGAAATGATCCAGGTCCAAAATGAAATCATTTCAATGTGATAGCTGCCACAGACTAGATAACAACCTCCATTCACTGTGATCACAGTGAGACAATTTTTTTTGAAAAAGTAAAAAAGACCCCTATATATTCCTTTACACCAAATGAATATTTGCACAATCATTTTTGGTGGGGATTTTTTATGAATATCTTAGGATAAATTTTGGCCTTGAAAGTTCATGTGAAGAAGTGTAAGTAGAGTGGAGCCCAAGGCCAGGGCGTTTGTAGGACAATATGAAGTATGAATTATTGCAACTGTATTACCCAGTGAGCAAACTAACCCATCAAGCTATATAAGTTGTCACAAAATGTACTGAGGCATTCCGTTCCACTCAGGTGAGATAGGACAAAGGGCAGAAAGAAGGAGTCTAAGTCATAAAATCCTTGCTGCCTCAGGTAATAGTAACTTATTTCACCATATTTATAGGTCACTAATGGCAACTGATCCAGAAGAAATGGCGGCATCAAATTGTCCTTGGCCTCTTGCTAAAAAGAAAGAAATTATAGATGATTACAGTCATAGACTTAAAAAAATCACAATAACAACTCTGTTAGCATAAATAAAGAAATAATAATAATATGTAATTTATTCAGTTTATTTTTAAAGTTTTATCTAGTGGAATTGTTTATGTTCTAGTGCATACAGAGAATCTATTTATTACATTGAGGAAAATAAAGTATACTAGCATATTATTCAAAATTACAAGAGACTGACATTGCTATTTTCCTGTTGGTAGTGAACAGAATGTTACAATGAATCACGCTCTCTTTCACTCCCTAATTCTCTTTTCCTAGTTGGCTGGTTTTATCAGATGAAGACAACATATTGGGAAACAATTTTGGCTCTTTATTGTGTATCTTAAAGTAGCACATGTACATTTTTCTAACTTAATTTTTATACTTTCACTCTGTTCCTGAACTGCCTCTTTCCATGATAACTTGTGTTAAAGTTGCATTATTTAGTGATATTGCTCATGGCTATAATTTATTGAGGACTCATTACATGGCCAAAGTTGATACTGTTCTAGATTTTTGTTTGCTTGTTTTGTCAACGTGGTAAAATCCATTAAAAATGCATAATTTTTGTTTTTGTGAAAAGTAGACATGGAACTGGATCAAAGGCCAAGTTTTTTCTTCCTTCCTTCCTTCCTTCCTTCCTTCCTTCCTTCCTTCCTTCCTTCCTTCCTTCCTTCCTTCCTTCCTTTCTTTTCTTTCTCTCTTTCTTTCTTTCCTTTTTCAATAACAAGCACCACAGATAAGCAATACAATGCAATAAGGTAACTATTTCATTCTTAAAACATAAATTATGTTTCTATTCATTTATCTGTTAGTTTGATTAAATAATTTAAAATGGTGTTTAACTCAGCCATAATCTCTGCTGAAAATCGTGAGACATGTATATGCTATAAAACAGTCTCATATTGCCTGTTTTCATAACTTGTCTGGCCAACCTTTTTAAATCAAACTTATAGTATCAGCTCAATCTTCATTTTAAATTGTTGACTGTTATAAACTTAGTGTGATAATCTTACGAATTGATTTAGAGTTTGGAAATTTATATGGAAACTGATGATTTATGGTCACAGAATCCATAAATGGATTTCAGTTTTGTACAATGCATGCTTAAGGGTATACTTACAACAACCTTTGTATTTCAGAATAATTCATCTGTTTGACTGATTGACAATTGAATTGGTCAATTCTTTGATTAAGTATGTCAAACTGCTAAGTTTGATCCTATATTAACACAAAAAAATAATTTTTGAACTTTTTCAATTTATTTAAATTGATGTCAACATCATATTTTAACTGCCTTATTTATATATTAGTTCAGTTTCTGAAAAATTATTTCCAATTAAAATTTCAGTAAATTATATTACCTTAAACATATGAGAAAAATAAATTATTTGAAGGCATCCGATTCTTAACAGCTCTACAAAGTAAATAATCACCCCTATTGTTTTTCCATTTTTGTGATTTATTTCTTTTTGAAAGATGTAGCTTATATTGTAAAAATACTTGGGACTTTAACCATATAATAAATTGAAATCTAAGCTTGAAAACAAATATACTCATTACCCACTAAAACATAAATAGTTGTTTTAATTGGACTCTTCCACCCAGAAAGTCAGTTTAAAACAGTCATTATCCCATGTAGCTTCAGATTGTGTTTATGATGTTCAGACACGTAAGAGTGTCTTGCTTTGCATTCATTCACAAGGCAGTAAACACTTTTAGTAACTGTTTAACTCAAATGAATGGCACCCACATATGGGCTTCCTAAATTGCACTTACACGTCCTTTATTGCAGTGCACTTACATAAATCTCCCTGTCTCTGGAAAGTATACGTCCCTTTAGAGGCTTACCTGAAATGTCAGCTCAACCAGAGCATAAAGCTCTAGCCTAGTGAACAATTCAACAGCCTGAAGATGTGCAGATATTGAGTTAAAACTCTCTTTTCTTGTTCACAAAATGTATAAAGCAAAACCTACTTATTAGCACCTATGTAGGTGTTATTTTCAACTTTTAAATATAAATCAATCCACACTTTGTCTTTTTGTCCACAAAGACAGAAAAATACAACATAGCAAAAAAAAAAAAGAAGAAGAATCTTATTACTTGTTTGAGGTTCAAATTATTCTGAAGTGAGTGTTTTTGTGACAAAAATTATTAATTTTCAAATTTAAAAAATCAATATTATTGCACCTAAATATCTGAAAAGTAGCATGCCTATAATATGCTAATTGCTGAACCATACATAGTTCAGTGTTAACTTCATCACATCTGAGAAGAATCTAAATTTACAAGTTCTTAAATGTGCTATTGCTCTGCTTTATAAATGAGATTTACCAGTAGATAAATTTATCATATACATGGTAAAATTCATCTTTGATTTAGGGAAACGATTCTTAAGAAGTCAAATAAAATTCAATTTCTCTAACCAAATAAGTATACTTTTAGGTGACTGCTAAGCAAAAAACTATATAGGCTAGTCATTCTATATGCTAAACAGTCTTACTTTCTAACATCCTTTTCAAAGCTCTCTTTAAGCTTTGCTGCTCTGAAGAGCAATAGACAATGAGAACTATCTCTGTTTGGTTTTTTCCCCCTTTATCATATACTGTAGTGTTTAAGAGAAAAAAAATAAGGCTACAGCAGGGACTAAGTGGCAGATTGGTTCTTAAGAACCCTAAGGAATATGATATAAACAAGTAATAATCACAAAAATCTTAGACCCCCCACCCAAAAAAATCGTTTCTGACGTCTTGAGAGTAGAATGCTGGCTTTTAGTCATAGTCATTGCCTTCCTCCACAATTCCTTGTTTACTACAGATGATTTAAGAGATGATTGAATGTCACTGAGTGACAAAAACAAAAACAGTCTATTTACTCCATGGCTTGCAATAAATTCTCTATAGCAGCAGTCCCCAACCTTTTTGGCACCAGGGACTGATTTCATGGAAGACAACTTTTCCACAGATGGATGTGTGGAGAACTGTGGGGAGAGGGGGTGCTGTCTGTCAGGCGTAGTGGAGGGTGGGTGTAATGTGGAGCTCAGGCAGTGATAAGGGGCCACAGACAGGTACCATGCCACACCCCGGAGGCATTGAGCTTCAATAGGAAATGTCCCAAAATTAAAATGTATGTCATCTTAGTAAAAATTCTCTATATAGATAACATAGCTTTTGGTGATTGAAGCACATTGTTGTTCCTTTAATAAAATTAAGACTGCGTAGAACATCCTTGTGAAACTACTTTATTGAGCTATTTGTTGAAATATATTTTTAACAAATACAAAAATTTTCTATGTATTCAAACATATTCACCTTTGAGGGGGGTTGTATGCAACAAATACAGTGAGAGAAAAAGTTCTAAAGTTCTTTCCAGGATATCATCTTCATTATATCTGTCGGAGAATTTCCTATCACAGATTCACTGCTAATGATTAAGGAACTAAAATTTGGTCTGTGAAAATAAAGATCAAATAAATAATAGTTAATGAAGGATTAATGAGATAATTTTATTTATAGGTTTTCTGACGTGGTCTTAAATATGCACATGTGTATGAATATATATACATATATATACAATATTTCTTTTGTTGGGATATTTATTTTAAAATTATACTTTAAAAAATGTATTAGTCTCCTTTGGAAGATAGCAGGAAACCAATTTTTTAATTATCATGTATTTAGTCTACTTTTCTTTATAAGGGAAAGTTTCCTTTTAAGGAAGTATCACACTAACAAATAATCTTAATGAAGTAAATGTCATAGACACTGAGCATCACAAAAACAAACAAACAGACAGACAACCAAAGATTTTATGTCTTCTGAAAGAACACAGTGCAGTTATAAAGTAGTCTTCTAAATAAATTTAACATAGGTAGAATCAAGCCTCTACATTTGATTCGCAATAAGGAAGATAGAGAAAAATGTTAAACTATCCCATGGGGATGCAAAAAACCCAAACAGATTTTAGGAAATCCCACAGGTCAAAATCAATTGGATTTCCTCAACAAATAAATTAGAAGACAAAATGAGAAGTGGTGTAAATCTATCCATTAAAAGAGAAACAAAAGATTTAAACATCCCCCCTAAAACAACAGGAAATCTGTCCTGTTGAATATGTGCACTTGTGTTGCTCTCTCTCCTTCCCCGTCTTCTCTCTCTCTCTTCCTCTCTCTCTCCACATTGCTTCTCTCAGTTTCTTTTTTCATTCTCAAGTGAATGGGTAATGGCCAGCCAAAATACAATTGCAGTTTTGCTGCATTCTTTGTTATCAGTTGTACAATACCACGACCTCCTTATAAGGACTCTGCAAACAAGGAAGAAAAACTAGGAAATACATTTCCAAGAATCTCCTTTGCTATATGGCATGGGTTTCAACGTCTCAATGAATTTTGTGTGTCAATTTTGTCACGCAAAATTTGAAGAGGGAGGAGAAAAAGCACATATGAGTAGAAAAAGATCCATCAGCATCCTGCTTTGCTGCTCTACTGCAGCAGACTGCAGCAATTGGTGGGAAATTTCCTGGAGACTCTCAATGATTGTCATAGCTTCTGGAAGATCTGCCACTAGAGCCACAGTGAAAGCCAGTGGTGGTTTCAACAACCTTGACTCCTCAGCTCTTCCAACAAGTACAAGCTCCTCATTTTCTACATTAAAACCTTTAACACAAGAAATATATAGAATGTATTCTATTTTCTGACTAACCCTAATTAATATAACATCCCTAGGGCTCTGTGATCAGAGAAAAAAACAAATTCTTGACTATTGGTTTTAGTTTTATAATCCTACACAAGGATTCTGGCCTATTGTGGATAAATGCCCATCCCCATACTAATCACTGTAACCAAAATGGTAAGTTACTATGATTAATTCAGGCTGTATAATTGCCCCACTCCATGACTGGAGGGGAGGCCAATGAAATGGCATCAATTCTTAAGAGAAGACATACTTAAATAGAAAGAACAGCATGTCCCTAAAAGGGAAGTGGAGGTCTTAGAAAAAGAGGAGAAGAGGTAGGTACTGTGTAGACCCACAGATTGCCACTATACACTTCATCAGTGGAACCCACTCCTGCCATTTAGATATATGGTATCCTGGAGGCAGCTCAAACTAGATGTAGCAGGGATTTGTTCTGTCACTAAACATGGCCTAGGGAGAAGATAGTCAAAAGGAAAAAATATAAAAAGGTCAAATGTGTATGCCAACATCTAATAAGACAGGCAAGGCAAGTGGGAAAGTAAATCCAGAAAAAAATGCAAGCATTTTAGAAATAATCATTCAACCTTACCTGACCATCCAACCAAAATCTCACCCTCATCACAGTTTATGTTCCTATCCTGCCATCTGTTTGATCTTACATTATTGTATCTTTATTCATTCATATGTCTTTCTGCTAGAATTCAAGTTCCATAAGTTCAAGAACATGGTCAATTTCATTCACAAATATATCTCTAGTTCCTAGAAGAGCACTTGACCCAAGTAGGTGCTAAATAACTAGTTCTTAATGAATTTTTGAGTGATTGATACACCTGGGCTGGGGCAAGTTAATCTGTGAAAAATTCATTGACACTCGGATAATGTGTGCTGTAACCTGCATCCCAGAAGAGGGAACTTTGCTTTCATTTGACAATGGTTAAAGATATTGAAGTTATAATTGTAGATAAGCACGTTTTGTCCTCAGGGAGCTCACAGCCTAGTGTGCCTAATAGGCCTGGGGCAGATAATGTACATTAGCCATAATAGAGCTACTAAAGTGTTGCAGAATTGCTTTGGAAGCATTAGAGAAGCCAGTGCCTTCAGGAGGGAGAGGAGATTTCATTTGAGAGACAAGAAGCAGCAGAAACTAAAAGTTATGAAGGACAGCCTCAGTCCACTTAATTTTTGTCCAGGGTCGACCATATCTTGATTTTTGAAATGACAGTAAAAATCTTAACCCAAAGAAAATGCTCCCTAGTTAAGTTACATTATTTGCTGATCATAACTCAAAAGATTACCACAGTAAGTAAATCAATGGCTCCATTTCTGAACCATGCTGTTTTTGTTATTTTTTCCTTTATATATTGCACCCCTTTTCTAGTAGAGAAATAAGATATACTTTTCATTAATTATTTAGGTGTATTCAAAATGATGCAGGGGCTCACTGCAAATGACTAAAGGGCATTTCTACATGCCCATATAGCAGGTGGCATTTATATACATAGAAGCTCAAGAAAATGTTCATTCAACACTGAAATGAGCTAAGGAAAAGTATATAAAATGAGAGACCAATTTCCTGAGAGTTTATCATCTGAGGTTTATGCTCAGAATTTTTTTTTTAAGAAATTGATAGTTGGTTCTGCTCTCTTTGACTTTTCCCCTGGGTGTGCCTGCAAAACTTAAGGACAAATATTTAAAAAGTTCAACAGACTTTTGCTGTTTTATTTATTTATTTATTTTTAATTTTAATTTATTTATTTGGTCTATTTGATCTTACAGCAGATTTGGCTGAATATAATCAAGTTATTTGGCATTCTATATCCACAATCTTTCTTTCTCTCTCTCTTCTTTTCCACCTCTCCCCTCTCCTTGCCTCCCTCTTTTCACCTTTCCCTTCTCTCTTTTCTTCTCTCCTCTCTCTCTCCCCCCAACTCTGTCATCCCTCCTCCATTACTAGCTTTTCAATACTTAATTAATTTTCTAATAGTAAAATTAATTAAATTACTAACAGACATTAAATAATGAAAACTAACCAGGCAGATATAGATATGTAATTTTGTCCAGTTCTACAAACACCTGAAGTAATTTCCTAATTCTTGAGTCATCTCATTGAAATGATTTTCAATTTTTAAGTACTGATTTTCCCTCATTTAAATTGCTCTTTGTTACACTTTAATTTCTTGTGAATATTTTTTATCCAATAAGGTTTTTTAAAATAAATTTCACAGCCCTATTTTCTCCCTTTAATAACACTGAATGCAGATTTTTCACAACTTTTTTTAATATTCTCATTTAAGTACATATACTTATCTTAACCTGTTATTATAATCTTTAAATCATTAAAAAATTTAATAAACAAGATGCTACTCAAAATATATAGCCCTTTGCTACTCCACAGCCCTGGATTTGTTTAATGGTTTCATGGCATAAATTTAAGATATTGAAATAATACATGTAAGTTATACATGTAAATATAAATAAAGGAGAAGAGAATAAAACAGTATAGAGTACATCATAATTGCTTGTGATCTTGGGAATATTATGGCTGAAATTTATATAAGCTTAATCAAAGTAATTAATTTGGGTGTGCTTTGAGGAGCATTGCTTGCTGGACAATGAATTTACAGGCATATGCTGCATGGTGATGCTTTGGTCAGTGAAGGACTTAAATGTATAACAGTGGTCCCATGAGATTATAAAGGAGTTAGAGATTCCTGTCACCTAGTGACATCACAGACGTCATAATGTCATAGTGTAATGCATTAGTCACACGTTTGTAATGATGCTGATGTAAACAAACCTACTACATTGCCGGTCATATAAAAGTATTGCATATACAATAATATACAGTACATAATACCAGCTTAAGTATCTACTACACATACTTTGTATCATTATTTTAAAGTGTATACCTTCTACTTACATCTTTTAAAAAGTTAACTGTAAAATAGCTTTAGAAGTTCCCTCAGAAGTATTCCAGACGAAGGCACTGTTATAATAATAGGAGATGGCAGGTTCGTGTGTGTTATTTCCCCTGAAGAACTTCCAGTGAGGCAAGATGTGGACATGAAAGACAATGATATTGATGATTCTCACCCTATGTAGGCCTAGGCTTATATGTGTGTTTGTGTTTCCATTAAAAGAAAAGTTTAAAATGTAAAAATAGAAAAAAGCTTATAGAAAAAGGACATAAAATATTTCTGTACAGTTAGTTGTACAATATGTTTGTGCTTTAAGCTATGTTATTACAAAACAGTCAAAAATTTAAAAAATAGAAGTTTATAAAGTAAAGGAGTTACAGTAAGCTACAGATAATCTATTATTGAAGAAAGAAAATTGTTTTTATAAATTTAGCATAGCCTAAAAGTATAGCATTTCTCTAGTAATGTTACAGTGATATCCTAGGCCTTCACATTCCCTTACCACTTACTCAATGACTCACCAAGAGCAATTTCCAGCCTACAAGCTCTATTAATGGTAAGTATCCTCTATAGGTGAACCATGCTTATCATTTATACCAGATTTTTTACTGTATCTTTTCTATTTTAGATGCATAAATGCTTACACTTGTGTTTGAATGGGCTACAATATTCAGTACAGTAATGTGCTGTATAGGTTTGTAGCCTAGGAGCAATAGGCTGTACCATAAAGCCCAGGTGTATAGCAGACTACACTATTAATATATAGGTTTGTGTAAGTACTTTCTATGATGCTCGCACAGCACCACAATTGCCTGATGATGTGTTTCTCAGAATGTGTTCTTGTTGTTAAGCCATGCATCACTGTATTCTGCACAGGCCCACAAGGGCCTGCTGGTTGAACGCAATAAATACAAAGCTGACAGAAGTGTTGGGAAGAGACAGGCACCAGCAGTATCAGAACTAGACTAGGTGATCTTTGAATCTCTCTAACCCTGAGCTCTAGCAATTCTCCGTTCAACATTTCCCAAGAATAGAAGGTTGGTTTCCGTGCCAGAGATCTCCTTGACAAAACACAGTCATGATGTTCCTAAAATTTTACACTCCTATTTTGACTGTGAAAATAGAGAAAAGCCTGGAAAACAATACTAACTACATCACCTAATGTGAAAAGAAGGGAGAATGGATGAAGTATATTTTTTGAACAAGCATACCTTGTTTTATTATATTTCACTTTATTGCACTTTGCAAATTCTGCATTTTTTACACATTGAAGGTTTGTGGCAACCCTACATCCAGTATATCTATTGGTGCCATTTTTCCAACAATATAAATTTACTTTGTGTCTCTTTGTCACATTTTGGTAATTATCACAATATTTTGAATTTTTCATTGTTATTGTATCTGTTGTGGTGTTCTATGATCAGTGATGTTTGATGTTACTGTTGTAAGTGTCTTGGAGCACCATGAACTGTGCCAATATAAGATGGCAAACTTAATTGATAAATGTTGAATATGTTCTAACTGTTCTACCAACTAACCATTCATTCATCTCTTTTCCTCTCCTCAGGCCTCCCAATTCCCTGAGACACAAAAATATTTAAATTAAGCCAATTAATAACCCTACAATTGCCTCTAAGTGTTCCAGTGAAAGGAAGAGTTGCATGTCTCTCATTTTCAATCAAAAGCTAGAAATGATTAAGCTTAGTGAAGAAGGCATATTGAAAGCTGAGATAGCCCAAAAATGTAGTCTTTTGTGCCAAATAGTTAGCCAAGTTGTGAATGCCAAGGAAAAGTTCTTGAAGTAAATTAACAGTGCTGTTCCAATGAATACGGACATGATAAGAAAGTGAAACAGCCATATTGTAGGTATGAAGAAAGTTTTAGTGGTCTGGATAAAAGAGCAAATCAGCATTTCCTTAGGCCAAAACAAAATCTAATTCAGATCAAGACCCTAACTCTCTCAGTTCTATAAAAGCCGAGAGAGATGAAGAAGCTGTAGAAGAAAAGTTGGAAGTGAGCAAAGGTTCGTTCATGAGGTTTAAGGAAAGAATCTGTCTCCATAATATAGAAGTCCAAGGTGAAGCAGCCAGGTGCTGATATAAAAGCTGCAGCAAGTTATCCAGAAGATCTAGTTATCCAGAAGATCTAAGATCATAGAGGAAGGTGGCTACACTAAACAACAGATTTTCTAATGTAGACAAACAGCCTTCTGTTGGAAGAAGATGCCATCTAGGACTTTCATAGCTAGAGAGAAGTCAGCACCTGGCTTCAAAGAACAGGCCGACTCTCTCATTCAGGGCTAATGCAGTTGATGACTTTAAGTTGAAGCCAGTGTTCATTTATCATTCTGAAAAGCCGTGGCAACTTAAGAATTATACTAAATCTATGCTACCTATGTTCAATAAGTGGAACAATAAAGCCTGGATGACAGCACATCTGTTTACAGTATGGTTTACTCAATGTTTTAAGCTCACTATTGAGAATTACTTCTCAGAAAAAAAAGATTTATTTCAAATATTACTGCTTATTGACAATGCAGCTAGTCACTCAAGAGTTCTGATTGAGATGTGTAAGGAGAGTAATGTTTTTATGCGTGTTAACACAGCATCCATTCTGCAGCTCATGAATCAAAGAGTAATTTTAACTTTTAAGTCTCATTATTTAAGAAATATATTTCATAAGGCTATAGCTGCTATACATAGTAATTCCTCTGATGGATCTAGGAAAAGTAAATTGAAAACTTTCTGGAAAAGATTCACCATTCTAGATGCCATTAAGAACATTCATGATTTCATGTGAGGTGGTCAAAATATCAACATTAACAAGAGTTTGGAAGATGTTAATTCCAACCCTCATGGATGACGTAAGGGGTGCAAGACTTTCATGGAGGAAGTAAATGCAAATGTGGTGAGAACAGCAAGAGTACTAGAGTTAAAAGTAACACCTAAAGATGTGACTGAATTGTTGCAATCTCATGATAAAACTTAACAGATGAGGAGTTGCTTCCTATGGATGAGCAAAGAAAATGGTTTCTTAAGATGGAATCTACTCCTGGTGATGATGCTGTGAGACTTGTTGAAGTGACAACAATGGATTTCAAGTAATACATAAACTTAGTCACAGTAGCACCAGGGTTTAAGAGGATTGACTCCAATTTTGAAAGTTGTACTGTGGGTAAAATTCTATCAAATAGCATTACATGCTACAGAGAAATCTTTTGTGAAAGAAAGAGTCAATTGATGCAGCAAACTTCACTGTTGTCTTATTTTTAAAAAATTACCATAGCCATGCCAACCTTCACCAACCACCACCCTAATCTGACAGCAGCCTTCAACATCAAGGCAATACACTCACCTCCCAGGAAAAAAGCTGAAGGCCCAGGTGACCATTAGCATTTTTTTTAGCAATAAAGCATTTTGAAGGTATATACATTGTTTTTTAAACATGCTATTACACAATTGTAGACTGCAGTATAGTGTAAGCATAACTTTTATATGCACTGGGAAACTAAAAATTTCATGCAACTCACTTTATTATGATATTTGCTTTATTGCATTAGTCTGGAACCAAACTAACAATATCTCCAAAGAATGTCTGTGTATACTTAAGAGATCTTTTCATAATTGCATGTCACTTTGTTTATTCTGGGGCTAGTCAGAGAAAATCCCAAGAAATGTCTAGGTGAGTTATAGATTTGAAGATTTTTAAAATCACTGATTTATCAAATGTTAAAATATCAACTATATTAAAATGTTTGCTATTTGATTGGTTGATTTGGCATCATATCATATCTAGATATAGACAAAATGTTGTCTGTATAGAAAAGCAGTCTGTGAAAATCAATACAACTGTTGTTCATCACCAAGATAGGTTACTATGACTGTATATACAGAATTAATTATGCTTGTGGATGAGGAGGGAGAAGAAAGGGCCTCAGTGATTGGTATTCATGCAGAATTATGATGTTTGCCCAGTATATGTACAGATTGTGGCCACTAACACTCATTCCCTGGCCCCATCATTTCATCTATCCTTTTATCTGTAACTTCTATAGGGACTTTTATTTACCTCCTATTTCTAGTTCTTCCACCTCAGGCAAACTTTCTTATTCTGGTTCAAAGCTGCAGCACCTAATAGTCAACATTATGGATTTGGAAACTGTTGGGGCCAGGAAGTCCCTTCCATGGCAAGACCTTCTATTTCCTAGGTGCCTGTTTCCATGAGATTTTAAAAACCTGTTTCTTTAAATAATACCTCTAGCTTTCACATGTTTCCCTCTTGCAAAAAAAAGTCACATGTTTTCCAGATTCTCCATACACCTGGCTTTATTTATTGCTACTTCTTACATTTTGCTCCTAGCTTTGCCTTAAGGACTTAAAAAAGAAATAACACATTTTGTTAATGTCTAAAATGCTTTAAATATTAAGCTGTTCAAAATATATAGTCCATTTTAGCCAGTAAACATCTACCGAAAAAAATATTTGAAGTAGTAACCTCTAAAATTATTTAAGCCATGTTGATAGGTAAACTCCATGTAAAACAAACAAAACAGTTCAATGAGTGCTGTTTTAATGGCAACATTTTTGATAGCTACACACATATTTGGCCAATGTGGAATTATCTTTTTCACATATATTTATATGCATGTATCTAAATGAAAATGTTGTTAATAAAGAGGGCTGACCTAGCAAAAATCTTTCTCTGTAAAGCATTCTACAGTGGCAACTACTAGAAGACCATATCCAAAGATATCTAGAAACAGAGCATCCTCACATATTTGAAGGCAAAAAGCTTTCCAGATGCATAATGTAGGGCTTAGGATGCAGTTGGAGTATACTAGTATATAATTTCTACTTTCAGTGGTAAGCATTCCTTCATATTTTTAGAGTATATGAAATGTACACATAAGCCTCCTAAAGTGTTTGTATATCTGCTGGCAAAAGTACTAATTATGGGTGGCAAGATTACAGTTTATTGTAGAATAGACACTGTTCATGTTAGTTTCAGTTAAAATAAACAAGTAAAAATCTTTTTTATCAGTAGGAAGTGATAGTTCATTTTCTGGTCAGAAAACTTTATCTGGGAGCTATAGTATAAAAGAAAGGCCAGTGATTAACTACCTGCAATAATCTTCTATTGCCTCTGGCAGCCTGTGAGAATGAAGGCAAGAATGAATTCTTCAATTATAGGATGCATTTAGGGAAAAGGAAATGATGTAAGAGACAGAGGGAAGAACAAAGACCTCTTCTCTTTAATAACTATTTCTTACTGATAGGGGCAGGACATAGGCACAAGGTCAAAAGCCACGCAGACTATAACCAAAAATATAAAGGACCACATCTTTTCACTGAAAGTGACAGAAGAGTGGGAAAGCGAAGCAGAATTTTAACAGGGAGGAAGAAGAATCCAGGAGGAAAAGGGAAGGCTGAGTTTTCCTTATGACCCACCTAATGAGCCCAGACCCTGTCCTACGAGCTTCCACCTCAATAAAATTTTCAAGGCATGCCCCAAATCCCAAGCCACCGAATAAATTTGGCAAAAGAATGCAGTTTGAATTGATAATCAAGGAAATGCCTTACTATTTTGTTTATTTTATAAAACCACAAATTTAGGGTTTGATTTAAAGCCAGGATTTAATGTAAGATTAAGATTGAAGAGAATCTTAAATTTAGATATATTGTTATCCTTGGAAATCTGACTTTATGGAGCAGGTAATATTCATCTGACTTCTATTTTACATGACTTTTAACCCAGGTCAATCTTATTCTTAGAAATTACTTATCTCCTGTAAAAATGGTAATACAATTTCATGATCTATTATTTTCATTATGATATCCGTAAACTCTGACCTTGATCTAAAACATAATTAGTAATTAAATATAAGAATAAAGTACCCCCAAACTTCAACTTATTGCCTGAGGTTTGGAGTCAGCAGATAACTAACAGTATTTAACAGAGTGGGAGCTTTATTGTGGTTTAGAAGAAAATCAATAATTTAATAAGACTTTCCTACTGTCTTTCATTACTGTTTACATACAAAGAAATACAAGAGGGTAAGTAGAAATGTCAAATGAACAGAATGTGTCTTGTATGTCTGATGTATAAGGAAATTTGCTTTTGCAGCTACATTGTGAATTTCAGAGGTATATTTTAATTAATGAGTTGTTTGCCTTAACCTATTGAAGCTAGATTTGTGAATAACTGTTCTCTCTGCTATACCTAGCAGTTTACTCCACACACACATCATCCCGGGTGGCATGCTCAAACTTCAGTTAACACGATCCTTGAGATTAAAATGAATTGTGGAGTTTGGCAAAGTAACCAAGCTTATATAAATGTTATCAAAAGCCAAAAAATTATGTTCTTATCTTTGTTTTCATTGTTTTATAATAATCAATTTGTACTTAAGGCCAAATTATGTATCCACAGAATTCAAGAGCTCACACATGGATATAGAGACACAAAGATATTAAATTGGTTTCCTCAAAATTATATTTTCCCTTTTAAAAAATTTATTGCCTCCTTCCCATTTGTAACTTGCCATACAGTATTTCTTAGCTGTTTTCTAGAAGTCTACAAAAAATTATTAGTTTTAATTTTTAAAACCATTGTTTATTTGCTTATTAAAATAAATTAAATTTAAGGCAAACAATACAGGCCAAAAGCATTCTGGCTTAAATCCACTGAACTGAGTAGCTTTAACGAATATAGTACAAAGTTGTATTCTAAATGACGATGCATTTTTTAATGATTCTTACTACTTTATTAGTCACTCTAACTCTACTGTAAAGTTAATTTTGCAATTTTTTTTTCCAGGAAAATATGATGTCAGCCATTATTTCTCAAATTTTTATGTTAATAATACATTGTTAGGTGTTAGAAAACCTGTTTCAATACCACATGAGACGTTTTCATTCAAAATAATTTAGGTTTTAAATATTATCAGATTGGTTTATTAGCTGATAATGGGAAAATTCTTTTCTTGTATACTTTTATAGTAAGTATAATAAAAGGCAATGTTTCCTTATTTATAGACTATTGGACCTTATTTAAAATACACAAAGAAAAATTAGTAAATATTAATTTGCTATTATACTGGTCTACTCATTATCTTTCTAATAACCTCCTTTTTAATTTTTTGCCTTTTTAATATCTGGAAAAATAATCAGGGTTAAAAAATTCAAGTATTACTATCTGTGTCTTCAGCTTCTTTAAAATTTGTTTTTAAGTATATAAAGTGCCCTAATATAGCATTATAGCACCTGAGGTTTAATGTAGTTTCCTTTAATTCTGTAGGCTCAAATTTTTAGTAATTTTCCACAAAAAATGATAATATGGATCATGTTATATATAAAATAAAAATACTCTATTATATTTGACCCTGTGTAAAGTAACAAAGAACAAAATAATATTATTCTAAGAGTTCACAGTGGTAACCTGAAATTTAGGCCTGATCGTGAGTGAGTACAGATCAGTTTAGCATACTGGTTGGCCTACATCCTAATTGGTCAGGTAACTATCTTATTGGTCTGTGTCCATGTGCATTATTGTGAATGTCACCCCTGAATATAACTGTACTTCCTTTAATCTCAGTAAAGTGTTGATTTAAGAACAAACAACAAGCTGAAATTCACCAATTTGACATCCAAAATGCATTAAAAAGTCATCATAACTGCAGTCTATAGTGATGCTATTAATTATCTGTCTCTCAAAGTATTTACGCATCAGAGCAGCTGCTCTCAAAGCTCTCTGTTTCTGTCTCCCTGACTTTCCAGCCATGCATATATTCTCATTATTCCCTGTCTATGCATGTATTTCCTCCTCTGCTTCTGCCCACTATCCCCAACTTACAGAGAGTCTCTTCGCTGCTTAATGTCATTCAGTGGAGTCTTTTTCAGTTTAGAATCTGTGCCAATGTTTCTCCATCCTCCTTGAAGGGACTCCTTGATCACCTGTCATTTGCTGTTGGTGCTGCTCCAGAGGTAATCGCGTTGTTTCCTCTTCATCCAGCACCTAAAGCAACAACAAAAAAATTCCCAGAGTCAAGGATACAAGGAAATCTTCCTGAGTGAGGAGAATGAAAGTTGTAAGCAATTACATATGATATTTTGCCCCCTCACACAAAGATAAATCACCACTGGACACATTTGTTCATGTACAACCATTAACAATGTCTTTGTAAATATGTGGGGTTATTTTTTTATATACTGTCTGCCCACACTTTTCAGAGAAAAGCTTACTTCCACTTTATTTTTTCCCCAAAATATCAAATGTGCAGTTTAGTGAATTTTTTCCCCTCTCAGCTTGTTAGGTATTTATAATTTTTATATCATCTATTTACCTTTCTGGCATGAGGCGGTGGCTTTTTCTGCCTCACCTTCCTACTTCAGAACATCTTGGAAAAGCATTGGGAGAGTGGAGGAAGAGAATGAAGTATAAATTCTTCCCTTCCTGACTGAACTGTAAATTGCTTTCTCCTGAAGGGTTTCAGTTTGACTATAACCTGCATCTAGGACTGCAGACCATGATTCACTCTGCTTGGGACAGTAAATTCCCTCATGATGAATAATAATCCCACGTAAAACAGACCAAAAGTTAAGAATCATTGTTAAGGCAGCATTTCCATTGGTGAAGACTTTCCTGAACATCTGGCCAGAAGGCTAGTGCAGAACTGACTCAAAGGTAATTGTGTTGCTGAATTATTTCCTAAAATAGCTCTCCTACAGAAGCTGTTCCTTAGAGACATCACCAAATACTGACCCAGCCTACTCCTTTTTAGCTTAGTCTGACAGGTTCAGCATTTTAGTTTTATTGCCTTGGCTGGGAAGAAAAATCCTACTTGCCTTCTCTTAACATATTAATAGTGTAGAAACACACTCCTGTCCCCACTTCTTCTCAACAGTTTAAGATGAAGTTTTTCTTTAAATAAGTCAGTGTTGACTCTTTGGCTGGCCCTTGTCAGGTCTTAGCTGCCAATCACAAAAGGAAAACTTCTCAAGGTGTGTGAGAAAGTTGTCCTAATTCAGCCTTGTTGCAGAGATGAGCATTAATAAAATATTTCATAACAGAGTTTCTTGGGCCTGCTAAAGTTCATGGCTACCAGATAAGGGTATTTTAAGTTATCTAGAGGATTTTGACTAAATATTGAAATATGATTAAGCCAGCAATGACAGTGGAGTATGATCCGTGCTCTGACAGGAGGACAGAATACTGGGGAAGAACATAGGAGGAATATTTAAATCAGACATGAGAGACGAAGGTCAGCTTTCCTGCTGAAGTCATCTAAAAACCAGAACCTGACGGGTGAACAGAATTGAGCCAAGTAAAGAGTCGGGGAGACTTTCATTGATGATCCACCTCCCTTCACCTCCTTTTTCAAAAGAGCTGTGACAGGGCAAAAGACTGCCCAAATCAACTGTGCTCTTAGGGATACCCAAGTAGCTTAGATCAGAATGGTGGCAACATAAATTATTTAAGGCCATTGTATGTGCATTGATTACAAATTCTGAGAGCTACACCAGTTTAATAAATAGGACCCCACTATGAGGCCATGAGGAATAAATACTTCAGTCAGAGGGCCAAACTCATTAGCTTAGAAACTGGTCAAAAATTCCTCCTTCCCCATAGAGAGAACCATTAACTCTGTGGTCACTTTTGCTATTATTTGCTTCCAACCATCTGACAATAAGAGAAAGAAATGCCCCCTTTCCCTCAATCTACACACGGGCCTCACTGTTACTTGTGAGGTAAATCGTGTTATAGCCAATTGCACGCTGTTCTGCCGTGGATTTCAAGGACTAGAGGTCTTTATCTCATTTCAAACCTGGTTCCCTCCCTGGTGGTCTAGTGGTTAGGATTCAGCGCTCTCAAATCCGGTTGGTACCTCCAGTCTATTGTTTCCCCAAATATTACCTCCTATATTGTGCCCAGTCATGCAATTAACTTAAGCTTTCCAAACGTACCCCTGGTGACACAGCTTTTCCCATAGTATTTTCAAATGAATATTTATTTCCTCTCAATCCAATTCAGGTGATGGAGTCAATGTTTATGCTTTCTATTTTATTGTGTAGACCTGCAGTCCCCAACCCCCCCACCTCCCCAACCCCCGGGGGCTACAGCTCAGAACTGGTCTGCAGCCTGTTAGGAACCACCAGGCCCCACATCTCTGCCTGAGCTCCTCCCCCATTCCCCCTTGGAAAAACTGTCTTCCATGAGAGTTAGGAATTAGGAACCAGGCGGCAGAGCTGGCAGTGAGGGTGAGCCCATGAGCAACTGACTGAAGCTTCATCTGTATTCACAGCCACTCCCTATCGCTGGCATCACCGCCTAAGCTCCGCTCTACCTCGGTTGGTGAAAAAATTGTCTTCCATAAAATTGGTCCCTGGTGCCAAAAAGGTTGGTTATAGACCACTGCTGCATAAAGCCTCTGCTACTGTGTAACTCATTACTTCTGGAAATTTCTTTCTCTTACACCTCCTTGTCATCCTGTATTACCAGCGGGATCCACTCCTTTATATCTACCTCTCATATATGAAACAGTCAGCATCACGGCCCCTCAGTTTATTTGTTTTGTTTAATTTTGTAGGAAAATATACCATATAGACAAGATAATGTTTAAACTATTTCTGTTCATTCCAATAAGAATAATACAATGAACACCTGTGTACCAGCCACCTGTTTAAGGGCTAGATCTTTAACAGTACTTTCAAGTCTGTTGTGTGCACGCCAGACATGTCCTCTTGGCAGCACCCCACCATCACCTTGTGCCTATGATTTCTATTCATTTTTCTTAGCTGTACCACTTATGAAAAATCAAACATATATATTATTTTGCTTTATACACATGAAACTATACCATATGCATGTATTATAATAATAATATGCATGTATTATTCTTGTGTGAATATATTTTTTGTACACCAAATTTATGGGATAAGTCCAGGTTAAATCTCAAAATCTTCATGTGATGGCTGTGGTGGCTGTTGTTCACTTATTTCGTTCTTATATAGTACTAAACTGTATGACTACAGCACAAGTTAATGATCCGTTCTATTTTCGAAGTAAAAATGGTCAAGTGAAATATCCAAAACAAACAAATTAAAAATGCATTACAAAAGATGAGAGACAAGGAGAAGATTGGTAGGGGTTCTAACATATAGGTAATTGGAGTCTCAAAAGGAGAGGAGAAAAATAATAGAGCAGAACAAATATTTGAAGAGATGATGACTGGGAATTTTTCAAAGCCAATTATTATGGGCTGAATGTTTGTATCCCCCAAAATTAGTATGTCAAAGCCTTAACCCCCAATGTGACGGTGTTTGGAAGTGGAGCGTTTGAGAGGTAATTAAGTTTAGACAAAGTCATGACAATAGTGCCCTCATGATGGATTAATGTCCTCATAAGATGAGGACAAGAGGCTACAGCATTTTCTCTCCCCCTCTCACCCTCTCCCCCCACTGCTCTGCCATGTGAGAATACAGCAAGAAAGTAGTTGTCTGTAAGACAGAAAGAGGATCCTCAATAAATGCCTGATCGTGCTTGTACCTGATCTCAGACTTCCGGCCTCCAGAACTGTGAGAAATAAATGTCTGCTATTTAGGCAACTCAGTTTATAGTATTCTGTTATACAAGTCCAAACTGACCAAACCACCAGTTAGAAAAGCCATAAGAACTCAGGCAGGATAATAACAAAGGAAACCGCAACTAAGAGTACCAAGGTAAAATTGTTCAACACCAATTACATCAATTTTCCCACTCCACGGTGGCTATGGTCTTATTCCAAGAGGGGTTTAGAAGAGAGGGCTTCACAAATCTACGTTCAGACACTGCGTTCCTGGAATTTTCCCTGAATGTAGATAGATTAGAATGAAGAAAAGAAAATTTTTTCTGAACAAATATTATCATGATTCTCTCTTGTTCAAAATTCCGTAGTGAATCCTGTTGCTCCAGTTTAACACCCATTGCCCCAAACCACAATTTCACTTGGTTAAATTATACTCATCCTTTAAAACTCAGAATAGATGTCAGTTCCTCATGGATGTGTCCTCTACCACACTAGACCCATTCTGGGTTAGGTACTGACCCTCTCTAATTGTATAGCTCACAAGATAGCACTTAAACTATTAAATTACACTTACCTTGTACCTCCCCCTGCCCTTACACACATATACTCTATTATAAACTCCTTGAAATCAGGACTATGTATACATCTGAATCTCTAGTACTTAGCACAGCCATAATGTTTCATAAATGTCTGAGAGTGAATTAAAGGCTTAATGGCTACTCCCTTTGGGTAGCAATTTGATTGCTGTATCAGTCACTTACTCTGGTCTTGGATTATTACCCACTTTTCAGTCCCAATATGCCTAGTAGTTAAGCATGAACAACTAGTAAATTCAACAAGACAAATGGTCAAATAAAAAAATCACTTTTGAGTAAACTAGCAAATAATTTAAATTGAATTTTTTTATAATAATTGTTCTTGAAGACTCAGCCATTTTTCCCATTTCCAGACACTTTAGTAAGATCTGAAAGAACAAGAGCTACAGTTTCAGTTTGCTGAATTATATAAATATACTGTATATACTGTAATAAATATATACATGTAAATATTACATTTACTAAGACTAAACACCATCTTCCTTACTAAAATTTTTGGAAAATTAAACTGGTGAAATTTAACACCCTTATTTGTATCAGACTATTTGATAATCCTATTAAGGCAATTTGCTATGAGGTGTGCCTGGTGAATGCCTTCAAATAGTATTTGCATTTTACAGATGTGTGATGGATGCTGTTGGCCCATGCAGATCTACTTTATCAGGCAGCTACATGCATCCCCTGTTGCTGTGAATGCTGGCTGTTAACCACAGATTTTCTTTCCGCATAGAATTGCCTTAGGTTGTACATCCCCTCTGACCTCCCCCCACAGTTCATAACCAATAACTAATTAACAGGTCCCCTTGCTTCAAGATGGAAACCCTATTTATGTGTAATTCCTGTCCATAGCTTCGCATGGGTTCAGACTGAAGCTGGAATTCAACTGAGCTCTTTCTCCAGACTGAGGCTACTTCATTCTTTCTCCAGAGAGTGCACCCTCAATAAGCCATTTGCATCAGAATCTCTCCCTTAAGCTATGCTTGTAGGGAAACAGACCTAAGACAGACTGATTTGCTATATTCTAATTAATTATCCACTGTGACATATTTGAGAAGTCATTGCCTATTTATTCTGGCAAGAAAAGTAAAGCATCCCTGACTATTTTTTATTTTACTTTATTTTTTTGAGACAGGGTCTCACTCTGTTGCCCTGGGCTAGAATACAATGGTGTCATAGCTAACTGCAACCTCAAACTCTTGAGCTCTAGCAATCCTCCTACCTCAGACTTCTGAACAGCTGGGACTATAGGTACACATCAGTACACCCGGCTAATTTTTCTATTTTATTTTTTGTTGAGATGGGGTCTTGCTGTGTTGCTCAGGCTGATATCAAACTCCTGGTCTCAAGCGATCCTTCCGCCTCAGCCTCCAAAAGTGCTAGGATTACAGGTGTGAGCCACTGCATCTGGCTGGCCTCTGACTATGTTTAAAAGTAATGATAGAAGAAAAATAATATTAAAGAATATAGCTGAGATAGTTGAGAGAATCTTTGAGAAATTAGAGAAAAAGAAAGATGGCAAATAGAATGGCAAATGAATCCTATCAGGACATGCAACATCTGAAGTAGTGCAGTTTCAGAAAAAATAAGAGTATATTATCAAGAAAATAATTCCCAAAATATTCTAGAAGGATATCTGAAGGATATGAGATTTATGATTAGAAAATTCACCAATTGCTCAGTAAAAGAGATGAAGAAAGATTCATGACAAGAAACGTTATTACTAAATTTAAGGAGAGAAATGTCATTGGATTCTTCAACAGTCATGCTAGAAGGAAGAATGGAGTCAATGTAGCATACTTTCAATCATTAGAAAGAATACAATTTTCAACTTACAATTCTATACTGAATCATACTCTCAATCTTGTATGAAGGTAAAATATATACATTTTTAAACATACAATTCTCAAGTTCTCAAAAGTTTTATTTCCCTTGTTCCTTTTATCAGGAAGTTCTTAAAGGACATGCTTAAGCAAAGTGCAGAAGTATATCAAGAAAGGAACATCAAGAATGCCACATGAGAGAGAAGCAAGGAAAATCTCAGGATGATGAGAAAGGGAGGCTCCAAAACATATTCTGAAAGTTAAAACATATTTAGAAGAAATTTACTGTCTGGGAAGAGTGTAGTTCTGATTAAGTGAACATTAAAAATTATGCAAAGAAGAAAAGAAAATTATTTGAACTGAAGGAACACAAAAGGCTATACCAGAATACAGCAATTTTAGGAACTTTAATATATCTTACTCTAATACACATAAAATTCTACTTACTTGCTGCTGTCATCCAACTCCAATGTTCTAATTACACTTATGCTTCTAGCCCGTGAATGGCTTCTCCAAAAGTATAGAAGGACCAAAAAAATAATGTACAAAATCTTAAACTCCAAATTATAACTCATTCTATGCCAGACTCTGTCTCCAAGATAAACTTTCACAAACCCATCCTATTTTCTAATAAACTGTGTCTACCTGGCCTGATTATAAGAGGTCAGCATCAAAATCTTTCTATCCTAGCTCTATGTGGGAAATGATGAAACAAAATAAAAAATATAAAATAAGTTAGCAATGAGATAAATGAGGTTCTATACAATTTAGTCTTTGTTAAATCAATATTGTCTTCATATTGCTTATCAAGTTGTTTGTCTTTCCTGTTTGATCTACTTCATAAAGCTTTACAGACAGCAAGATTGATATAATGCTACATATAAATAAGTGTATCTTTATAATATGCTTCTGAATCAAATATATTATAGAAAGGAAAATTCTTTTTGATACCTATGGGCATAAAAATTAGACAATTATAAGTAACTAGGTAATCATTGCTAGTAACATAACCAAGGAAAAACTCCTTGATTTTACAAATTGGGGTTGCAGACAAACTGCTGAGAACTAGAGAAAAAATATTAGAACAAGCAGCCAATATGACATGGATGTCAAGGGAGAATAGTGCAGAACAGAAAGTTTATATCTGCACAAAATGACCTACTTCATATAAAATAAAATGAAGATACTGCAAGGGAGGAGCGTCAGGCAATAGGAAATCCTTATTTGTCCCATGAAACCTACTTTTACTTTAAGCTTCTCTGGATGCTTTCTTATCAGAGAATCCAAAGTATATAGTCACACTGTTTAAATACATGTGCTATGCAAGAATATTTATAATTTTATTGTGATATTTATTTTAAATATGAAATTTTTGCATTAAGGATTCTATTTACCAGGCAGGGTGTCAAAAGAATGAGTTTTAAATCGTTTGTCACATTTTAACAATTGTGAATGGTTCAAATTTGTATTTTTCTTCAGAAGTTTAACCACAGAAATTTCAGAGTGGCATTTGCTTATAGATAAAATCTTCCCCTTTATTAAAAAGTAACTTTCTCATTTATTTATGAAGTTTTGTTACTATAATCTATGGTCTTCCCATAACAATTTTAATCAGCTTGCTGAATTATTTAAATTATATCTGATGATTGCAATATATTTATTTCATACCTGTATCACTCTGTTCATGGTTTTCCACTGCCTGGAATGTCTCAAACTATCTCTCTGTTGTTTCAAATCCTAACTACCTATTCATAGTAAAATATCAGTTTCTCCACAAAATCTCCTCTGATACCTCAACTGGAAAGAATTTCTTCTGGTCCCTAAACTCCTACAGCAGTTTAGCAATGTCACTTGACAACACCACCCATTGCTTTCCATCCTTACTTATCCATCTCAGAATCCCTATTCAAGGAAAAAAGATTTAGTTATGTCTACATTTTTTGAAAAACTATTGATCATATAGATAAATTGATAGCACTTTATTTAAGTGCATCTCTAGGAGAACATGAATCTGAAACATCTATCCATTTGTATCCTGACCATGAAAAGCAGTGGCCAAAATAAGTCAAAAAATTTTATTTTTAATATATTGTTTCAATTAAACATTTGATCATATAACCTTAGATGATTTAAACAAATGATGCCTTCAGACATCTGTCACCACCTGGTGCCACACAAGTACAAAAATCTCCTTCTGTATAATTTCTTGGAGAGAGAGGAGGAGTAAAAGCAAGGAGGTGGCTGGGAACATCCCTACCTGTAATCAATGCACTAATTTTAGAAACTCACTTTATACTCATTTCTCTCAGCCCTACCTAAACCTCATAACACAAGCAATTCATTATTCAATTTCCAAGAAGCTAAATCTAGTTCGTTCTAACAAAATGGTTAGGGACTTCAGTTTTCAGGTACTTTATAAACAAGAGAGACAGAGAGATGGAAAGAAACTGGGAGAGAAATATACAGAGAGACAGAGAGAGAGGAGAGATTCTGATAATTTCCCAAAGCTTTATTGTTTTCACTTTCATATCAAATCTACAATCCATCTTGAACAGTTTTCCTGTGTATGGTATACAAAGGAATCATGGTTTATTTTTATTTCCATCTAGACCTTTAACTAACCCAGCACCATGTGTTAAAATGACCATGTTGTCCCTCTGTGCTGTTGTCACCTGTGTTATAAATCAAAAGATCATATATGTGTGTTTAATTTCTGAAATAGCTATTCTGCTTCATTGCTCTATTTGTCTATCCTTCTCTTAATACCTCAGTCTTAACCACTATCGTTAAATAATAAATCTTATATCTGGCATATAAATTCTCCAGCTTTGTTCTTGTTCAAGATTGCATTGGTAATTCATGGCCTTTGATTTTCCATAAAGCATTACAAATAGCTGTCAATTTCCATCAGAAAAAAAACCTGCTAGAATTGTGATATATTAGGTAAAATTGACTTCTTTAAAATGTTTAATCCTCCATCCTATTTATATATCACTCCATGATCAAATTAAATTAAATTATTTAGATATAGATTGTGATCAATACTTCCTCCCAACCTACTTTTTTGCCTATCACTGTAAAAGTTTATAAATATCAATATTTAAATTGCTAGTGTCCTTTACAGCTGGGAATGCCATGTGACATAGTGCTAGTTTATGGGACACAAGAGGAAGACTAAAAAGATTTTAACATTCTTAATAAAAAGGAGGAAATGTGGTTGGTACCATATTTTCCTCTTTGTTATACCTTAAATGTAGAAGTGATTCATCATCATCCAAAGAAATCACCAACCTGGACACCACTGAACCAAACTAAGGCCAGTTGCTGACTACCTTCAAGCTACTGCTACATTTAAAAAAAAAAAAAACTCACTTATTTAAGTTACTATATTAGATAAGGAGAATCTATTGCTAACTAATACTAAGATATTGGGGGTAAAAGAAAGGAAAACAACAGAATTAGAATACTATGTCTACTTTTCATGTGGAAAGTCTCTCATAACTAAAAACGCTGATCAAAAATTACAGAGCTCTCAGCCTACTGTAAATTAAAAGTATTAAAGAACTCATCTAAACAATAATTATATTTTTCTTGGTTATGTATAAAATATACATGCACTAATTGTAAAAACATTGATTCTTAATATAACGCCTTGTGTCACTCCAAAAAGGAACTGTAATACTTCCTTCTTCTGAAAAAAAGTTTTATGGGTCACTCCTAATATCCGTGTTTAATTTTTAAGACAAAGAAAACAAAAACCTTAATGATTGGTAAACAGTGTTCTTAGTTTAAATATTTATTTACAGTGAATGAATGACCAACTATTAATGACTACTTTTGCCTTCAACTATTTTAAGATATTAATATTTTAAAACATTTTGGTAATATATCTTTTATTTGCTTAAATTTTTAACTAAATGCAGAGAACAAAGTGTTTTTGAAGTTATTCCAAATAGCACACAATTTGTCTTTCCTCATAGAAATAGGATATCATGTGCTAAATAAAAGTAAAATGCATCCAGGGACTAATAGATAGTTTATAGATAAGAACTTACATTTATTTAAAAACTTACCCAGAATCACCCCTCATAGACATAGAATTGTTTTCCCAGAATTCTTGGATTCATAAAAAAAAAAGTTCTATTTTAAAAATGTTCTCTACTATATTCATGCTTATTTGAAACAGCCACCCTGTCTCAATTTGAGTCAATAAAAGATCTCTGTTTATTATTACTTGGATGGCATTTTTTCCACAGTGGTACTAATAAAAAATGGAACTAATAAAACCAAACTATATTCCATAGCCTCTAGGCTACAACTCGATATCCACTTGAATAGAAACACCTGTGATTAGTTTCAAAACAATCCTATAAAAAGAATATATAATTTATGCACAGTTTTCCACAATTGGAATCTAAAATAAAATAACAAAAGGAGATGACATTATTTGTGGTAATTTGTATCATATTCATTACTATATAGAGAATATACCTTTATAACACGAGTGTTCCACAATAAACTTTCAGAGAGAAATGCATGTTCCTCAAGTGGCATGAAGAATTGACTCATGGTTTCTATTTATTTGACAAAATGTATCTCTGGCCCACAGTCTGATTTATCTGATCTTTTTAATATTATGATTGCAATCTAGAAAGCAATACTTGTATGCTATCCATGTTATCCTACTCCAAGTTTGAAAGTCATTATTGAAAAGCTCAAAGGGTTTTCTAATAAGCTAATTAATTGCTAAAAAGCTGTAATAATATCTAACACCCAGGTTGATTGCATTGCAGAAAATAATAAATCGTTCTCTTTCTTTTCCTCATACCAATTGCCCCTCTTCACTAATGCTCCTCTTTTTCTTCTTAATTTTTAGAGCTTAGAATTCATTCCTTAAAGTTAATTGAGCTTTTGATTAAACATTAAATTTACTGACTTATTGGATTTTTAAATTCAAACGATTATAGGGACTATGTAGGTAATGTAATGTTAATTTAAAAAATAGGTCAGGTGTGATAAAATAGGGAGCACATGTTCTATCTAAAAAGGGCAACATCTAGTGAGTTATTCTTTTGGGAATTTGGACATAGCTTTGCTAGAACTTCTAATTTTTCAGGAAAAGTCATAATCAAAGTATTTCGTGAAATATTCTAATGTTAAATCCTAGAAACTAATTTAGACCTAGTAAGAGATAAATAACTGCAGTATCAGGCAGGGTGATACTTGTTGTATTAAACAATATACACTTTTGTGTCATAGTCAGTCTTAAGTTTTTTTTTTTTTTTTAATTTCTGTGTGATACAGACATAATCAGGGGAATGTGTACAATTATTAATATATCATTCTTTGCTCTTCCCACTTATTAAAATGATTGTTTTTCTGAGGAAGCAGAAAAATCCTGCAGTTTTTCCTTGTAACCAAAAAATTTTAAATCCTATATAATGTTAGTTTATAGAACATTTGTTCTGAAATAAGAGGCATTTTGCCTCCTAGATTAATTAATTGCTCTCCAGATTCTCAATATTTCCTAAAATTTCTATGAAAGCATAATGTATGAGAAATAAAATTGAAAAGAATTGGATAAAAAGGTATGAAGGAGCCTGAGGAATATAGGAAAAGAGAGAAATGGTGCCCAATTTTTGAGTGTTTTAATTTTATTCCCCTTAGTTGGTAAAAAATAATCTGGAATAGAGTGCTTCATTTTATTTCAATTCTATTACTCTTATTAGTCCTTTATGGCAAAAAAAAAAAAAAAACCCATTTGAGAAAAGGAAGAAGAAAAACCATTCCTATGTTTTTCTACATTAAGCCCAGATGTTTTAAAGTTTCTAATCTCTCAATCATGTTTAAAGTGCATGCTGTTCTATGTAGATGTTAAATATACTTTTAATATAATTACTAATACTGGATAGCTCAATGACTATCCATTATTTCTAACATTTATAAATACAGTAGCAAGTCGTAAAGGCTCAATAACTATTATTAGCACTATTATTGCTCAGCCCCGTATTTTCAGTGGTTTTTAAAAAGTTATTCAGTCTTTATTCCCTTCTTTGTAGACTTTCACATTTTTATCTATTTCATTATTCTTTAATTAAAGATTTGGAGGTTTATTCTAAAAGGTTTGGTTACTCAAAAAATAAACAATCATATACTAAAAATGATATGTCATTGCAATGGGGTGATGAGTTCATTTGGATGTATTTTTCATCATCTGGGATACTATATCATTTACAGAACTTAAGTTTCACTAATGAAATTATATTTAAAAGTAAAATTCCTAGCAAAACAGGTGTCTGGATAAATAATCAATATGTATAGACCCAGGAGTCTCACTCTTAGCTTGAGCTCAGGAATCATTTAATGGGCCAGGTCCCTTGCTTGAAAAGTTTTTGCATTTTCTTATTTGTAATCACTGTAAATTATTTGCTTACAGTTTCTATAGAAATTTATACTGCATATTCCATGGACACTGGATATAACTGTTGTAATATTTTTAAGGTTTCAAGAGTTCACTACAGTGAGTCAGATTTTCTAAACTTCTGACAAGCATCAAATTCATTGACAATTAGGAGTTTGTCACTTTGAAAATTTCAGTTCACCTTAATCTATGTCCAAATACACCATCAATTTCACTTAATTATTCTCTTAGGAGCAGAGTTGTGGAGGTTTAAATTATTTGAAATATTTTTTGGTGCCTAGATATATTTTTGTTTGTTTTGTGTTGGTTTGGTTTGGTTTAGTTTCTATCTGTGAACAGTATTTAATTGGATTAACTGAATTTTTCACTTTTGCCAGTTTGTTTAAGCACCATATGGGTGCAGCATTTATATGATTTTAGATTATTTGAATGTTAACTACAAACCCAAGAATCCTAGTATTTCAAAGCTAACTAAATATTTCAGACTTTTCCATATTTTCTAAAATTAAGACTAACTTAAAAGAGAAAAACTTTATACTTTAGTTAAAAATAAAAATTATAAGAAATGATCTTACTCTTAGCAACATGCAATCTCTAACATTAGAAACAGGTTAAAATTAAATGTTTTGTAAAATTGTTTTATTAACATTAAAAAAATAATTATGCCAGTATATATAGATATATGGACACATTGTATATTTATAAATACAGATGACTCTAGCTCCTTGAAACTTCTGAAAATATAGGAGCTAATGGATAGTGTAGTCACATATTTTTTGCACAAATTCAAAAATACTAGCACTTTTTTCTTATTCCTTTAAACTCAAAAGAATTTATTCAGGAACAAATAAATGAATGCACTACTTTATGCCATATAACATTTGTGGGTAACATAATGAAGGAAAAATATTTTCTCACACATAACATTCCTTACTGCTCTTTCTCCCCTTTTCTTTAGGAGATGATGCCACTAATTGACAAAGCTTCAAGTAAAAGAGTCAATTTGTATGTGCATATATACAGCTTTATTAATTCTTAATTATTGTGAGTACTTAAATATAGTCATGTAGAATACTAAAACAATTATCATTCATACTAAATTAACTCATCTTGGATTATCTCCATTTAAAAAATTATTCTATTCAACTACTTTGAAAGTTTAGATGTCCTAAGCACTTTAAGTCAGTACTGCCTGACTCAGTACCACCTTTAGACCCATCCAGCTTAGGCTATGTGCTAGGCCCTGCATCTCAGTGGATGTAAGCCTCCAAGTGCCTTCCTAAAATTTTCCTAAGTTCCTCTCCTGTACTCAAGATGTTCCAGGGCCAGCAATGGCATCTGGGCATAGTGTAAACTGGGAATAGACAAAAACTCTAGCACTAGTTTCTCTACTTAGGACATTTTCTGGCCCTCTATCAAGTATACAGGTTCAAGTAGATACCCCAAGAAGCTCTGGGATTTACTGTACCTATGTGGTCTTCCCCAACTCTCCATGGTTGAGCTCCAGGTCTGGAAGACAGCCTACCAAGAGCATTGTTCCAGCTGCTTGGCAAGGTATTTATTATGTGGAAATCTCACAGGATTGAACTACCATAATTCTGCGGACACATTAATTTGAGTGACTCTCACTCACATTGGACATAAAGTGAGTAAAACACTATGGGTTGCTGATGGACCGCCATTGATTCTTACAGTTGAGCCATACATGTTTAGACCCATGCATTAGCTCTTGCCCTTGTTCCAACCACATTGCCACCTCTAGTCTACAGCACCCAATGGTACTGGGTGGTTGTAGGTGATATTAACCATATGCACCTTGTTACTGACACCCAAGGAGATCACTTCACTTTCTTAGTAGGCTTTGTACCACATCTCAGGTACTATCTCCTATGAAATCTTCAGAGACTCATGCCCATAAGACTTATGTCTTAGGTCCTCTCTTTTTCTGATCAATGTGGTAGTGTTCAACATTAACTGCTATGAGTTTGTATTTAACTCACACTAGTTTTGAGCCCAGGACCTTGTGAATCATATGTAACTCACACATCCCTACCTTGGGATCCAGGTGAACTAGTTTTCAAATTGCATATAACTCACACAAAGAAAACAATAAAAAATAACAATTGTTGCATTAAATTAGAAAGCATCATTTTGTTTTTCAAGTTTTTATTCTATCTTCATAATAAAGCACACAGGCCCTAAAGAAAAAAATTTTTTTTTTCTAGTGTGACAGTCAATGCGTTAAGCTTCTGAGTCAGTCTTAAGCCATGCCAGACAGGAATGGTTATTCCTTGACTTAATGGTACTACATGTAATCTGTTCCTGCATTTCTTACCTATCTGGCCCACTAGATGCAGTATGGAAAGCAGAGGTACTGTCAACATAGAAAAATCGCCTTCTAGAAATGTAGTGAATGCAAGATGACAGCCAGAACACGTGGTTGAAAGCAGTGTTGTTGTATCTTTATGCTATAAAGTTTTGTATGATAAATTTAATATAAAAATGAATTATTCAGATTTTCCTGCATACTCTGGATAAGAATGGCAATTGTAGGCATCATTGGTGGAACACAGTGACAATCTTTGAGGGAGTCATTGGAAGCCAGTGTTCATGGGCAGCACAGTAGATAATAGAGCATCATGAGCATGGAATTAATCTGCATTATGTGGATAGAAATAGAAAACTCACTAAGGAGGCAAAAAAAAAAACCCTACATTATTTCAAAACAAATAGGTTCCAAAGAAATGTAGAATTATAATGTAGAATAGCACTGTTAACTGTTTTATCATGGTATGATAAAATAAATGAAATTAGGGATGAATGATATTTTTGGAAAAAAAAACTGGTTTCTATACCTAAACAGGAAAAGAGGGTGCCTGGATATTTTGACAAATTTTCTTGTGCATTTCTTGTGTATCTAATGGCACTCTGTCCCATTATTCCCTGGAGGGGGAATTATAAACAAATATTTAAATACTTATGTAGCTCTAATTATATATTATCATCAAAAAAATCACTATACCTCACAAAAGCCTATGAATTTTGCAACCCTTTTTTTACACAAATTATTTATATCAACTGGAGCCCACTGTACTCTAGGGCAGCGGTCCGCAACCTTTTTGGCACCAAGAACCAGTTTCATAGAAGACAATTTTTCCACAGACCATGGGGTGGGGGTAGATGGCTAGTGCTGGGGAGCAGCTGTGAATAAAGAAATTTTGCTAGCTCACCTGCTGTTCACCTCCAGCTGCGCTGCTTGCTTCCTAACAGGTCAGGGACTGGCACTTGTCCACTCCTGGGGGTTCCGGACCACAGCTCTAGGGGACCAATCATGGGCTAACCAACTCTTTTGTTGGAATTTAATAGTTATTACTATGTCATTTAAAATACTTTCTCAAGAGAAAAGAAAAAGTAAAGCCATAAGGCAGGAAATGTTTAGTATAAATATATAAAAAAGAAACAAATTTTTAAAGACAAACCTTATAAATTCAGAATCCATCTCTCATGTGGTTTATTAAGAAAAGATTGAAATTTGCTTTATCAATTCACTTTTTCTAAAGCTTTTTCTCTGTTCTATATTGTGTATTTGTATGTTTATTTACTTGTGGCTTTTTTTAGCTAACAAGTACAAGGTCTTTATAAAATAACAGACTCTAGCCATGAAAGTATAACTGGTGCCAGACTCACCCTTTGGCCAAAAATAAGTGTAAAACTTCATAAAATATATGAAGCAACTCTTTTCAGAGGACCACAGGTAGAAAACAGGACCACAGGCAGGGAAATACATTGGCAAGCCTAACAATCACACTGGCTTTCTTCCTGGAGACATTTTTCAGACTGCAGTGCAGAGAGGGAACCCAAACAGAGCACAGGGATCTCCCTGAACTGGCAAGGCAAAGATTATAGCTCTGGGCTGCTAAATTGGCTAACGTCCGAAGGACAGCGCACCAGAGGAATGGAATGGCAGACATTTTGCATAGGGTTCTCACAGTATTTAACCATACACTAAGCTGTGCATGCCTTGGGTGAAACTCCACAAAACCTAGCAGCAAGTATTTGTGGGGAACTGTGATCTGGCATTCCAGCCTACACTTGGTTTCCAATACATGTTAAATTTTTAACTAATTCTTATACACTTTTCTGGTAGTTATCATTCTTCTCATGCTCCGCCACAGAAGAGCCACTCTGTGCCATTATTCCCCAGATAGGGCATTCCAACTTGTATTCCATGTGACTTGGCTGTCCTGCTACTTCAGCTCTTTGACATGATCAAAAAGTTATTATTTTATGGTTTATGCAGACACTTCTAGTTGTTAAAATGGACAAGCCACTCTTTCCAGTTTTCTATATGGCAGAAATAACCAGAAATCTCATTCAATTGATTTTTAGCAAAGGTGCCAAAGTAATTAAATTAGAAAAGAAAAGACTTTTCAGCAAATGGTTCTGAGAAAATTGAATATTCATATGAACAAAAGTTTGCCTTAACCACTATTTTATATCACATATAAAAATTAACTTGAGATGGACCATAAACCTAAATGTAAAAGCAAAAACCCTAAAGCTTCTTAAGGAAAACATAGGAGAATATCTTCATGCCTAAAGATTAAACATTAACTTCTTAGACTGGGTACAGAAAGCAATGTCAAAAATTTTAAAAATGCTAAATTGTACTTCATTAAAATTAAAAATGTATGTTCATCAAAAAAGACACAATGAAGAAGATAGATAGGCAAACCACAGACTGGGAGAGAATACTTGCAAAACAAATAACTGGCAAAGACTTATATCATGATATATAAGTAACTCCTAGAACTCAGCAACAAAAAAAGCAAAGTATGCAATAAAAGAAAGCTTGAACAGACACTTAACAAAAAAGAAATATAATAGCCAAAAAGCAATAAAAATGCACTCAATCATTAGCCCTTAGGGAAATACAAATTAAAACTACAATGATATATTAATAAATAAAATCTAATATGCCTAAAATTAAAACAACTGATAATAACAAATATTGGCAAAGATGTAGAGCTATTGGAACTTCTCATAAAAGAAGTGTAAAATGGTATAAGTATTTTAGGAAAAGTCTGACAATTTCTTACAAAGTTAAACATTAGATCTATGCTATTACCTAGCACTTCCAGTCCTAGGTATTTCCCAAAAGAAATAAGAACATCAGCCTACAGAAAATGTTAAACAAGAATGTTCATAGCATCTTTTTTTCAAAATTGCCAAAAACGAAGCAACTCAAATATTCACTGCTATGTGTGCATACAAACGTCTTTTAATACCAAAGGATTGTTTAGTACTAGTAAGAATTCAAAAAGGCCAAGGTATTTCACCCTCAAATTTTGACTGAGATGTTTAGGTATCATACTATTCATTATTAATAATTAGAAGGACATTGGCTACCTTAGATGCTCAGTGTAAAGCTATCTCCCTTCTAAGACAAGTGAAAAAGAATTATAACAATTATTTAAACCATCCTCCTTATAACTTCTGTTGAGTTATGAGACCAACTAAAAAGTGGAGAAGTAAGCCAAGGGTAGATCAACAATGACCTTGTGTCCTAGGCTAAGGTATCTGGATTTCATGAGGGAAATAGAGAGCCATTGAGGGACATAAGCATATTGTACCAGGGTCAGATTGGCATTTCATAAAAGTACATTGACAAATTGGAGCATTGCAAGTCATCAGAAGGAACTAAGAATGTGTTACTACAATCTAGCACAGAGGAAAACCCTAGAGGCAATATGGACAGTGACTGTATCTGAGACATTAAAGGAGGAAGAATCAAAAAGATTTTTCCTTGACTAGTATGGTGGTCAGGAAGAGGAAAAAGTAGCATATGTTTTATGAGACAAGAAATACAAAGAGTAAGAGTAGATTCAAATGATCAGCTCCACCACCAATTGATTGAGTTTTAGTTCTCCATGTAATGTCCAAGTTGAAATGGTCAGCAAGGACCTGAGATGTGGGCTGGAGACACTGCTCGGGAAAGCATGAGCGTCTAAGCCTATTCTCTCCTGCTGTGAAATACTGAGCAAGTAGCTGTTTAGATATAAAATGT